>NC_056733.1:333579139-333746639 GCF_019279795.1 Protopterus annectens | reverse complement strand
TCTTTCTTTTTCCTTCTGTTTATTCTTCATCCTTTTTGTCCTCTTTTCTGCCAATCTGCATCGTGTTGAGTTTTAGGCTTCTCTTTTTATGTATTATTTATCTTCTTGGCTAGCTCACTTTTTCAACACTGATTCTACTGCTTTTACTGGTTAATCAAGCAGCTCTTTCTTCATAACCTAATTTTCTCAGTCTTTCCAAGCACATATAATCCCTTGCATAGCATTTTTCTACATATCTTGACTGTGCACCCTTCATCATAGGTCACAGAATTTTGCCTTAGATATTTCATCCCTTGCCTGTTGTTTGAAATATAATTTACAATATGTTAATGGTTTTAGTCTTTAGCATTTATAGAGAATTTGTTTGCATTAAAGTGTGTTTTTTTCCAGAAAACTTACTCTAATGAATGTTTGATTACAGAATGATTCATACTGCACAATTCTCTGAGAAGAATATCTGGCCTCTCTGCAAGCCAAATCAAAGAAGGAAGTGAATATTGTCCTAAGAGGCTATAGAAATCCTGCCTGCTGCATGTTTGAGGGCACAGTGTCTCACATATGTTTATGTTTCTTTTTTATACATGTGGTTTTACATTTGTTCACATCTTTGTCAAAACCAAATGAATAAATAAATTTCACTGTAATGCCTGAACTTTACTGATATCATATATTTTTATGTACTCTTTTCAGAAGCTAGCCCACCCCGAAATTAATGCTTTCACTCTTCTCATTAATGCAATATAGTGATGCAGCACATTTTTCTGCAATATGCATGTCTGTAAGTTATCTACCTATTTTAGCTTCTTCAGAGAAAACTTGACATGTTGGTTATCATGTGCAGCAATATGCATTTCATCTTGTATTCCAGCCAGACTAGCCCGGTCAACAAATGTAAAATAAAATAAAAATAAATAAAATAAAATAAATAAAGGAGGAGAAAATGCATGAGTTTGGGGATATAAGTGCTTTTTTTAGAAAATATATTTGAATAGTTAAATGGAAATAGAAAATATTTTAATATAAAAAACTGCAACATTAAATTTTGTGTATAAGTAGGAAATAATTAAATGCCAACTTTTTAAATCAACTTTATTTACAGCAACTGTCCATAAGGTAAAGAAATTGAGAACCAGAGCAGTAACAAACCACAGTAACAAGCTAGTTACAAAGCAGGTCCCAGCAGTATAGACAAATACAACATCTTTCATTGTTTTCATTAGTAGGGCTTCTGAAACCATGCATCTTCCCCTCCAAATGTGATACTTATGTATACAGTTCCTTTGTAATACTATCTGGCACTTTAGCTCTAAATGATTGTCACTGCCGAAGTGACACCCTGACCCCATGTGCAAAAATGGGAAAAAGGAGTTGTAGATGGGTGGATGGATTGATTCTTTTCCAAAACCAGAACACTACTGCAGTCACTATTAAAGAAACCTGATGCAGCCAATGTACCAGCACTTCATTCAATTTATACTGAGACTGGCAGAATTTAAACTTTACTATCTATAATGTTTAGGATAGTAGTCTAAGTTGCATTAGCTGTCACAGCCCAAGCCTGAAACTCATCTTTTTGACTAAAAGAATAAGCCCACAGTATATCAAAGTAATCTGCATCAGATTGTAAACATTGCCAAAAACGGCCTTGTCCATAAACTTTCTCTTTTAAGTAGGAGCTGGGTTAGCTGCTAAGAGAGAATCCTTGTGAAACAGGTAAATGCCAGAGATGGTATGTACTAAAATCTAATCATAGTTTTAACATGCTCTCCTATCATCTATCTGTAAATTCTCATGACGACTTACCCATACCTTAGGATTAACCTAGATCCTCTTGAGAAGTGACCATATAGAGCTTGGATATGCTCTGATAGGGGTATTGCATTACACTGCCATTTTATTAGCTCTTGAGAGAACAGGATAGTGGAGGATAACTTGCCATCAGTTTCATACTGAAAATATTGCCACCACCTGAGCTTGTTGTCGTCTCCTAGTGTGACCTAACATTTTTCCAAAGTATAGAAATTATGGGCATCCTAACTATTCCCCATAGTGCCTTTTTTAGGCAAGGCTCAAAAGACAAACCCACCTCCATAGGTATCACAAGGGATAAGAAACTAAGAGTAATGCTACTCAATGCCAGAAATCTAAACCTCAAAATGCACGCACTCAAAACTCTCCTTAGCATGGAGAACATTGATATCTGTGCAGTAACAGAAACCTGGTTCAAGGCTCCTGAGAGCACCCCAGCACTACAAGGTTATACCTCATACCATGCTTTTCGACCCAAAACTTGGACCGAACCACAAAAGGAGGGGGGAGTATCAATATTCGTCAAAGATACCCACACCTCCAGGTTGGTGGCACAGCATGAAGCATCAGAGACTATCCATGTGCAACTAACAGTGGATAAAACTGCTTTCTAGTTTATAGCCTGCTACAGACCACCCTCCCAAACCCAGGAACCCCACTCGGCCTTCCTGAGAACACTGGAAAATATGAAGGTCTCTCCAAACACCATTATATTGGGCAACTTCAACTACCCAAACATAGATTGGGAGCATTACTCTAGCTCCAACACCCTAGCCCAAAGGTTCCTAGAATTTATAAACTCATATGCTATGGAACAACTTGTTACCACTCCCACAAGAGGAAAACATACTGGACCTGATCATCACCAACATGGGGACTCTATGCTCCAGACCAGAAGTGTATCCCTCACTGGTAAGATCAGACCATAAACTAATCTCACTGGATATTCACATCCCGACCCCACCCCCTGCCCAGAAAACCACAGTGAAAAACTTCTCTAAAGCAAATTTCACACTCCTCAAAACTGAGGTGGAATCCTTCAAAGCCCCCGGGCCTGTGGAAAATACGGCCCAGACCGCAGAATCCTTTATAAATGCATTCTATGGACACCTTCAGGAATGCATGGATCATGCAATCCCAAATAAAACTAAGACCCAGTCCTCCAAAGGCAGACGTCCTGTCTGGTGTACCCCAGCCATAAACAAACTATACAATAGAAGGAGGAAGCTACTACATGATAGAGCAAAATCCCAAAAAGGGAAGGCATCTCTGATCAGTATTAGCAAAAAACTACGGGCACTCATAAAATTGTCTAAGGCCAGCTTCGCGAGAAAAATTGCACAGGACACTAAGGATAATCACAAGGCTTTCTTTAGTTATGTTAGGAACCTGGGTGGGAATTCCCAGATATGCTCAGAATTAGTCCAAAATGACAAAAAATACACCGAACCCACAGACATTGCCAACATCCTAGCTAACAGGTTCAGCGCAAACTCCCCCCCCCCCACCAAAAGGGAAAATATCTATCCCAGCAGAGTGCTGCCCCCCCTTACATCTCAGATGCTCAGGTAAGAGCCGCCCTCTCCAAAGCAAAAAAAAAACACAGCATCAATGGGACCAGACGGTGTCCCGGGCTGCGTCCTACATGAACTCCAAGAAGAGCTAAACCCAAACATAAAACTACTGTTCAATCTCAGCCTTACTACAGGATATGTACCCAAAGAGTGGCGTACAGCAACAGTGGTCCCTCTCCACAAAGGTGGTGCCTCAACGGATCCTGGAAACTATCGCCCCATAAGCCTGACTAGCTTGGTCTGCAAAGCTATGGAAAGGATCATCATGGACCTCATAAATAAAGATATTGAGGACCTACAGACACTGGATCCTACCCAGTTTGGCTTTAAGAGCAGATCCTGCCTCTTAAACCTGGTTGATTTCTTTGAAACAGTCACCAAGGCCATTGACGAGGGGAAGGTGGTCCACACAGCCTACCTGGACCTCGCAAAAGCCTTCGTTACAATACCCCACTCAGGCATTATAGATAAGCTCACCAGCTTAAATATAAACCCCTATGTCACTAGATGGGTTGCAAACTGGCTCAAGGACAGAACCCACATGGTTAGAATTGCTGGAGCCATGTCAGACTCCAAACCAGTTACAAGTGGCATCCCACAAGGCTCAGTCCTGGGACCTCTCTTGTTCGGTATGTATTTCTCGGAGATACAGGCCAACATGGAAGGACCGTGGCTGACCAAGTTCGCAGATGACTGCAAACTGGGCACCATAATCGACTTTCCAGCTGACACAAGCATCCTCCAAAAGGGCCTCATAGAAACAGACAACTGGTGCCAGAGCCATGGCCTCAAGCTAAACGCCAAAAAATGTATAGTCATCCCCTTTGGCAAAACAGTGCCCACAAATTACCACATAGGTGGTAATCCATTAAGTACAGAAGAAGTAATTAGAGACCTGGGGACCCAAGTTGATAGCAATCTCTCATTTGACAGCCACATGGCCAAAGTGGTTAGAAAAACATTTTATGTAGCCCACCTAATCATGAAGGGATTCACATCTAGATCAGGGGAGGTCATCGTGCCTCTTTACTCATCCCTCATCAGGCCCATAATTGAGTACAATGCCCCTTTTGGGATGTACCTTACCAGACACCTGCAGCAACTGGAAAGACCCCAAAAGTACCTCCGATTAAAGAAACTCCAGCTCTACTCAGTGGCATACCGCCTGCTCAGAGGTGATCTGTGCCTGACATATAAAGCCATGTCCAACTCGGAATTAATGGACATGCTGCACCTCAGAAAATCCAAATCCCATCGAACTACGTGCTCGAAAGACTTGAACCTCAGCACTGAAATAAATAGGACATGCTGGAGGGACAGATTCATAACCCAGAGGCTCCCTTCACTCTGGAATAAAATCCCAGTCCAGGTTAGGCAGAGTCCCTCATTGACTCTCTTCAAGAGGAATCTTGATGAGTGGATGGGAGATCGTAGGTTTACTCCGGGTATCACTTCTGTGTCACTGTTAGACAGAGGCACAGTATACTAATCTCGAAAAAGGGCATAGCAAAATTAATTTAAAATGGGTGGTGAAAGCCAAACACACTCTGGCTAGGCTTATAAATGCCCTAGGGTAGGTATCCTAGTATGAACCTATGAACATATGAACCTAAATGCAGTGTGCATCATCTATTATATAACAGGGGCTGCACTAAATGGTACCACAATAGGACAAACCAGACTTTACAAAAAAAGAAGCTACATATCCAACTAATAACCTTCTCCTCAAGTGTTCCAGGATCACAGATTTTTTTTTACAGATTACAATGATTCTAAATGTGGGGTGATAAAAAAAGCCACAATGTGAGGTAAAATATGAGCGTGAGTAGGATGTTGCTTGCCGAAAATTACCAGTTTGGTTTACCTTGATTTCTGCAGATATGTCAGACCTCCCATTAATTGTTGAGATAACAGTTTGTCCATGTTCCATGTGAAATTCTGGAATTCCAAAAAGAATATAACACCAGTTTTCAGCATTGATTTCTTCTGGCCAAGAGAAGGGATGCCGATAGAACTGTAGAAAAACTTGGATTAAAAAAAAACACCACCTACAAAGTGCATTCTGAAACTGAAAATGATGAGTCCAGAAGAAACAGAAATGCAGAACAACCTCTTCCTCAGAAGTATTGCATAATCATCCTGTTAACTGTACTAGTGACAGTAATATTTTTGCTGTGGCCTTTCCTTTTCCCAGCCCCACAGACTAAACTGAATAAATGTGAAGCGTTACTTATAGACCGGCATCCAAACTTTAACACTTACCAGGCAATTAAATATGTGCATGCTGAGACTTTCAATGTTTTGAATTGCTAGATTTGTACAGCTTTGCCGACAGCATACGGGGGGTTATTAATGACTACGGTCTCCCTAGGGGTCAATGAGACCTGGGTAAACTTGATTTATGATACCTCAACCATTACATCACAAGATAAAATAGCATTGCACTTGTCTGTTCCACAAAAGGAAACTGTGTGTTTTTATAAAAATGATACTGTTCAGGTGGGTTGGAGCAATTGCAACATGACTGTTCCTTATAAATGTTACACTAAGGGTAACAATGTAGTTTTTTATTGTAATACAAATTATGATTCATTTCTTGGATTGATGCACAAAACACTTGATGAAGTAAAACATAATTCTGTTCTTTATAAACAACTGTCTATAATTGATAGAAATATGTTTCATGCAGGGTGAGTGTATATTCATAGCAAAGTTACTACTAAAGTAGAGGACTGTTATTTTGTGTGTGGCAGAAAGGCATACAAATGGTTACCTGAGAATTTGTCCGGCAGTTGTTTTTTGGGTTACCTGGTTCCGGCCATACGACACACTGCAGTTTTACCTCGAGGAAAAATTCGAAATGTCCGAGAGGTCGTCAAGAAACCTGTAAATCCAGTGGGACAAATCAATGAGTGTTGGAAAGACCATCATTCTGTAGGCAAAGGACTGACACATATGGACTTGAGTGATAGCGTTATATCGTGGGCAGGCATATTACCAGCATATGGAGCAGTGAAATCGATCTGGGAGCTGAGAAAACTGTCTAAACTTCTAGAAGTGATGAGCAATGCAACTTTTTCCGCCCTCGAATTGGTGACTGATGAACTGAATGCCATGAGAACTGTAGTGCTTCAAAACCGCATGGCTCTCAACTTCACCCTAGCGGCGAGAGTTGGTACTTGCGCTTTAATCCAAGAAGAATGCTGTTCATATATTCCTGACCATAAACACGAGATAGACAATCATCAAGTGTCGGCCATGACCAAACCAGGCCCAAACCCACTGATGGACTTTTTCCAGAAATGGTTTGGGGGTGGGGTACCATCCTAATGAACATCCTGATTGCCATTTGTGTAGGAATGCTCCTACTGGGAGTATGTGTTTGTTGTGGCATCCCCTGCATGAAAAGACTGATTAAAGACCTTATAGACATGTCAGTTTCTGAAACCTTATATGAAAGTGCTGAGTTTGAAGAACTATTGAAAAACTGAAATGCTTTCATAAGTTTAAACTGAATGACTCTTAACTGCAAGTCCTGAGTAGGAAGAGGTTAGGAGAAGAAAAAACTGTTTATGCGTATTTTGAAAGTAGAATAAAAGTATTAAAAGGAGGGAAATGTCAGAAAAAATATGTATTAGTGTATGTATTAGTAATATGCTTAGTGCATTTAGATCTTGAAAAGGGTTAACACATTTATTCTATTTTACACTGCGTAAATCGGTACAAATTGCAGAAGCTTTCTGACCTTGTATTGTCATGAAATATGCGCAGCTAAAATCTTTGCTTATGCCTTGGAAATTTACTGAGAAGCAGATGATTTCTGCTTGTGTCAGGAAAATAATGAATAGAACAATACCACTTGCATAAATGTTATGAAACTTAGACAAGAAGTCCCCCTTGTGCTGTGAGAAAATACACAGCTACAGAAGCTATAGATAATTAGAACAAAGAGTGTTTGAAAAGATGAACTGTAATCAGCATTTGCTTATGCCTGAGTTAGAAAAGTACCTTGAAATGTAACACATTTATTAGAATTGTACAATAGGGGCCTGTAACGGGTTAGTGCCCACCAAGGCCAGGTTGTTTTTCTCAAAAGTTTCTCACAAACCTAGTCATGTCAGCAGAAAATCTGAGCAACATCTGCTCTAGAACAATAATGAAAGTTGTGTTTGATTATGTCAGCTATAGAAGGCCATGTCTTGTAAAACAGTATAAGAATAGCATACTTCCTGTTAGTAGTTAGGCAAAATCTTGTATTTGCATGTTTTTGTCTCCTTGCTGCAAGTTATTAAATGTACCTTAACTGAACCTTACGTATATTGGTCTTTGAAGTTTTTTCCTTTGACACGTACATCAGCAGCTAATGGAAATGAACACAGACTGCATGGTGAGTGTCCTACTTACCCCTTGTAAACACGCTACACTGTATGCTGTTGCATTGTTATAAATGTTTTGTAATGATTTCCTTTACAGACTCTGCATCAGAAACAAATAGTTCAGCTGTATTAATAAATATGGCTGATGATAATGATGATGATTATGGTTATGATAATGCAGTTGTGAAGCACCCTAAGGGAAGTGGTAGATAAACTCCTGGTGTAACAACAGGCTCTCTCACCTCACAACGTGTTAGTAACTCTACAGAATGTGACACTGTCAAACACAAGCTGACATTCCACTCATGCTTGCATACCAGGAACAAACCTACACATCTACACCACTATCTACATGCAGAAGAACAGTTTGAAGATGAAGGCAGGCAGTCTGCAGCCACATTGCCACAGTGATAACATTACAAAGAGCTGCCAGATGTCGAAATTATTTTGAACTACCTCAGAAAACATGTAAAGCATTGGCCGCAGAACAGGAAATGTGCTGTGACATAGTTAGCACTCAGATCATTGCAATAGGGAGTCAACTAGAAATGGTCATAGTCCTACAGAAAGTACAGTTTTGTAACTACCATAAATGTAGATGTTCGAGTGCTCATACAGCTGCAGTCATTACAGATGGGTTATCCTGCTGTCAGGCGGGTCCTCAGTCAGCCGAATTCCAAAGTCTAGGTCCGGTGTCGGTTGTCGTCGCTTCTTCCCTGATGTCAGTGCGGCAGGGGTATAAAAGAGGCAGCCAACGCCATTTTCTTCAGTTTTTCTTGCCCCAGATGTCAGGTGCCCCCAGAAAGAAGGCAAAACATAATGTTATGCAAACATGCAATATAGAAAAATCAAAAAACAGTAGTTGCAAGCAAATACACCATAAAAGAATACCCCAAATAGGTTGTATGATAAGGTGTTTGTCATAAGGCCTGTCCTAAGAGGGGACAGAGGGGGGCAACCTGGACTGCAGCTGTATGAGCACTCGAACATCTACATTTATGGTAGGTACAAAACTGTACTATGTTCATTGTGCATACAGCTGCAGTCATTACAGATGGGAAGAATCCCAAAGCTAAGTAAGGGTGGTAGGCACTAAGTGGAACTAGGAGGAGCAAGGATGCCCTGCAAGTCTGCTGTGGCAAAACCTGCTCTAGATTTAGAGTATAGTGGAAGGTGATAGTGCTTGGAGAAAGTGTGCACTGAACTCCAAGTGGCTGCTTCCAAAATGTCCTTGGTAGGGACCCCCCTGAATTAAGCTGCAGAGATAGCTGTGGCCCTGGTGGAATGGGATCTGATGCATGTAGGCACAGTTTTTCCAAGAAATGAGTAACAGAAGCGTATGCAGTGGGCTATCCATTTTGAAATTGTCTGTTTGGAAATAGCCTTTCCTTGAGCACCTGTAGCATAGGACACAAATAGTTGCTCAGATTTCCTGAATGGCTTTGTTCTGTCCAAATAATAATGAAGTTGTCTGTGAATGTCCAAGGAATGTAGCAGTCTTTCCCCTTTGTTTTGTGGATTTGGATAAAAGGTAGGTAAGTGGATAGTCTGATTCAAAGCTAAACTGGATACTACCTTTGGCATAAAGGTAGGGTTGGTTCATAAGGAAACTCTGTCCTGATGGAAAATGATGAATGGTTGCACAGCCATGAGGGCCTGTAGCTCCGAAACCCTGCGTGCTGAGGTGATAGCCAGAAGAAAGGCTGTTTTCCATGACAAGTATTGTAGTTCTGTTGAAGAAGCTGGCTCAAAGGGGGGAAGGGTCATCTTTTCCAATACGAAGTTGAGGTCCCAAGCAGGGACTAGTGGTTTCCTTGGGGGTTTTATATTTTTTGCCCCTCTGAGGAACTGCCTTAAGAGAGGATGTGAGAATAAAGGAGGAACATTGTTGTATTGTGCAGAAATGGCTGAAGCGTGGATCTTGATGGAGGAGAAGGAAAGTCCACTGTTTAACATCTCAGCTAGGTACTGTAAAATTTGAGGTATATTTATTACATAAGGATTCTGGCCCTTTTCTTTATTCCAGGCACAAAATCGTTTCCATTTGGCGGAGTAGGCTTTTCTAGTAGAAGGTCTTCTGGCCTCCAAGATGACATCCTGCACCTCCTTGGAGAGGAGAGTCTGTTGGGAAATTAAGGAATTCTCCATGCAGCTAGATTTAGGGTTTTAAGCAGGCTGTGAAGGGTTTTGTAGTTGTGCTGGGACAACAGAAGAGGGACTAGAGGTAGGATCCATGGTGGGGAATGTGTCAGGCTCTTCAGGAGCGGATACCAGTGTTGTCTTGGCCAGTCTGGAGCAATGAGAATCATTTGTGGCCTCTCTGCTCTGGCTTTTAATAGAACTTTGGTCAGTAGAGGAAGAGGCGGGAAGGCATAAACTGTCAATGTTGTCCAATTGAAAGAGAGTGCGCCCACTTTCCAGGCCTGTGGATGATAGGTCCTTGAACAAAATTTTTTCAACTGGTAATTTCTGTGGGTAGCAAATAGATCTATGTCTGGCTGGCCCCATGCCTGAGTTATCTTTGTGAAAACTTGAGGATGCAACTTCCATTCATGTGGATCTGTCATATTTCTGCTTAGGTTGTCTGCCAGTGTGTTTTCCTTCCCTGGCAGGAATTGTGCCTGTAGTTGAATTTGCAATTCCAGTGCTGTGTTCCATAGGGTCATGGCTTGCCTGCACAGGGGGTATGAATGAGTTCCCCCCTGTTTGTTTATGTACCACATCACTGTGGTGTTGTCTGTCTTTATCAATAACTGGCCTGGATGCAGTAGGTCTTTGAAGGTCATAAGAGCATTTTGCACGGCTAGCATCTCCTTTTGGTTGATGTGTAGGTGCTTCTCTTTTTGGGACCATTTTCCCTGAATGCACTGATCTGCCATGTGTGCTCCCCAGGCGTAGTCTGAGGCATCTGTTGTGATGATTTGAGTTGCTGGAGGTACACAGAAAGGGAGACCTGTGTTTCTTTGGCATGCTTGAGCCCACCACAAAAATTCCTTTTGAAGGCATTAAATGAGTGGTATAATTGTTTCCAAGCTGTGGCTGTGTTGAGACCATAAGCTTTTTAGGTACCATTGAAGTTTCCTCATATGCAGCTTTGCACATGGGATTAGAAGGATGCAAGATGCCATGAATCCCAGAGCCTGCAGGACTTTCCTTGCAGTTAGCCTGGTGAAAGTTGCCATTTTGCTGAAGTATTGAGACAGTTGCCCTTGTTTGTCTGGCGTGAGGTAGGCCATCTGGGTGGTTGTATTCAAGCTGGCACCCAGGAAAATTATCTGTTGAGAAGGTATTAGATTTGATTTCTTTTTGTTGACTGTGTATCCCAGGTAGTTTAACAGTTTTATTACAAATGCCAGATGCTGCAATAGTATGTCCTTGCTGTCCGCTTGGATCAGGCAGTCGTCCAGATATGGGTAGATTTGTATTCCTTGTAGTCTGCAGAAGGCGATTACTGATGCCAGGCATTTTGTAAACACTCTGGGTGCAATAGATAAGCCAAAGGGCAATGCAGAGAATTGGTAATGGGTTGAACCTGCAAGAAATCTGAGGTATCTTCTGCAATCTTGTCTGATAGGGACATGCAGGTATGCCTCCTTGAGGTCCAATGTTACCAGCCAAGACGCCTTGCCCAGCATGGGAAGAAGCTGCTGTAATGTGAGCATCTTGAATTTTGGCACCTGTAGATATGTGTTTAGGATGGATAGGTCTAAGATAGGTCTCCAATCTTTCTTTCCTTGGTACCAGGAATAGTCTGGAATAAAAACCTTGACCTTGTTCTTTTGCAGGTACCTCTTGAATCACTTTCATGTCCATGAGAGCGGAAATTTGTCTTTGTGCCTCTGCCCTTTGATTTTGTGGCAGGTTTGGCATGCCTCTCATTTTTGGAAGGGTGTGAAAGTGGAACCTGTAGCCTCTGTCTATAATGTCCAGAATCCATTTGTCTTTTGTAACAATATGCCAATTTTTTTAGAATAATGCCAGTTTTCTGCCCAAAGGTGCTGCCAGTAAAGCTTTGCTTGGCAGGTATAGGGAGAAGTCATTGTGTCCGTTTTCTAAATGACTGTGATCTATCTTCTCCACCTCTTGGGGTTGGTGCTTTCCACTGTCTTGCTCTGTAAGATCCTTGAGATTGCCCTCTACCCCTTGGGCGTCTGTATCTGCCCCTTTGAGGTCTGTCTGTGGCTGGAAAGGACCAATTTTTTGAAGGCCAGTTTCTGCTGAAACATGGAGGTTGTACCTGCAGGAAATCTTTCACGGTTTGCATTGATTTTGCTTTTTTCCTCCATTTTCTTTAGTACCTCCTCAGCTTTAACACCAAACAATGCATCTTTTTGAAGTGGCGCATCTAATAATTTTTCTTTGACATGATCAGGTAAGGTTTGCTCTTTGAGCCAAGCATGTCTACGTATAACAGACCCAGTAACAGCAACTCTACATGAGGCCTCTAAAGCATCAAAACCACACTGCAAGGTATGTTTACCCACTTGCTCTGCACCATGCAACAAATCCTGCAACTCTTTCAAATCTGGTTGTTCTGGCTGTGTCATTTTGCTTTTCAACTGAGATAACAAAAACTGTTGGCACTTTAACATATGGAATTGACAGTTTAATGCCCTCATGGTTAAAGTGGCCTAGGTATACACCTTTTTCCCCCACCTTTCCAATGCTCTGGAATCTCTCTCTGAAGGTAATGGGTTTTTAGCAGTAGAGGCCTTAATTCCCTTGGGACCCTGTGAAATAGTCTCTGGGTCAGCAGTATGGCTTTTATATAGGAACTGGTGAGAATCAGGAACCCGGTAATACCTGTCTGGTTTAACAGGAGCTGGAGGTAAAGAATCTGGATTAAGGCTGGCTTCTGTGTACACATCATCCAAAAATATCTAAAACAGGAGGGATAGCCAGGGACCTATGCTGGGGGAGCAGTAGAAATTCCCTGAGCCTTTTCTTGGAATCTGAGTAATCTTGGCCTTCCCAGTGAAAGTGTTCCCTCAATGTATGCAGGGTTTCCCCAAAAGAGTAGTCCTCAGGGGGGGGAGACCGAGAGAATAGACTCCTCAGCATCAGAGTCTTCAAAAGGGGAATAGGCGTAATCCTGGTCCTCAGAGTGTTCTGAGGTAATAGAAGCCTGATCTGAGGAAGGGTAGTCTTCCTCTAATCTGGGTCTTTTGTCAGAGGGGGGTTGAGAACCCCTGATAAGAGAAATCAAATCCTCAGCCATTTTAAGCATCTGCTTTTTAGGCATGGGGCCTTGAGATGAGGTCTGAGGACCCTGTTTTTTGGTTTTCATGGCTGCTTTAGATTTAGTGAAAGATTTAATAGAAAAGGTGGAAGGCCTGAAGACGCCTTCAGAAATGGTAGGCCTGTCTAAATTCTGAGTTTCCCCGCCAAAAGTGGCGTCAGTATCTGCAGTAGGAATGGGGACCGAGGAGCCTGCAACCTCGGGTACTAAAGTCACCTGTAATGTAGTTTCATCAGTACTCAGGGGCTGCTTAGGCGCCTCACTGAGAACCCGAGAACCGGTAGTCGGCCTAAGCGTGGTCTCAGTAATCGGTGCGGACCTCGGATGTCGGTCTTTATCTTTGCATCTTTTGCTCAAAACTGGAGTCGGAGTATCCGACGACATGATATAATTAAATTTTTTGCCAAAATAATGAAGGGCGAACTCCGCCCGGCGCTTAATAGTGCGCTTGTTGAATCTAGCACAAAAACGGCAGGCCGAGACGTCGTCGTCTGGGCCTAAGCAAGGTATACAGAAAGAGTGGAAATCCTTATGCGGTATTTGCTTCCCATATGAAATGCAATTATTAACTTTGTCTGACATCGGTCTGAGGCAAGAAAAGTTTCCCCAATGGGGTACTTAGCTTTAAAGAAGACTTCGGCTGAAATACTTTCGTAAATCTCAGGAGCTGGCCAACCGGCACTTGCGAACTGCTTTTGCTTCGGGCACCGCGCGGCAAGAAAGACTGAAGAAAATGGCGTCGGCTGCCTCTTTTATACCCCTGCTGCACTGACATCAGGGAAGAAGCGATGACAACCGACGCCGGACCTAGACTTTGGAATTCGGACAACTGAGGACCCGCCTGACGGTAGGATAACCCATCTGTAATGACCGCAGCTGTATGCACGATGAACATCATGACTGAAGATTTCCAACACTACTTTGAAGTGGCAGAGGGCAGGGATAATGCCATGATGTCACTGATGCATAGTATGGGCACATCAACCATCAGTTGCAGCCTCTGTTTCTACACTGGTAAGGGCATACCAGAGCCAAGCTGGATTTAGTCTTATGAGGGAAGGGGACAGGGTACTGTCCGAACACATGGGGGGGGAATCAAATATTACTAATACTGATTCTCAAGACAGTAATATCACAACACATTTCTCACAGGCCATAAAAGTGGTCATCTACACCTAGGAGAATCTCACATTCCAGGTGATGATCATGATCACACAGCAGTGTCAGGTCACTGACAGGAGGATCACCTTCCTTCTGTAGATCACACCATCACACTAACTCACCTTACAGCTGTCATGGTAACCCATTCTCCAGATCAGTTGCATCAAAAGCAGGCCTATCAATAGGAGATGTGCATGATTTATTTAATCTGGAACTACTGTGAATTACATTAATTGATACATATTTATGTTTACTTGAAATAAGGTTTTGATGGGGTAAGGGTGGGGTGCATATATATTTATATATATATATATATATATATATATATATATATATATATATATAGTTATTCTCTTTAGTGCTATTACTTTCACCATACTCTGAAACTGCAATCATTTAAATTTCTTTTTAATTGCAAATAGTTTGTGGGGTGGAGGGAAGTCTATGTACATCTTTTGAGTACATGAATAAACACTGTGGCAAAAACAATGATACATGCATTATAGATTCATAGGTGATTACCAGGCTAATGGGACAAGATCGTTTACAAGCTTAGCCAAGAGTACTGAGGATATGACAGTATTACATCTTAATTCCCCATATATGGGATGAGGTAGTATCAGGGTAGTGGGTCTTTGGGTGTTGCAGCCCTGAGTCATTTTATAGACTGCTTCTCTCCATAGGGGATATGGACATTACCCCAGGAGTGAACTTACAGTTCTCCATTCATTTATCCAAATTATTTTTGAAGGGGCGCATATATGTAAAGTTACCATTCCATATGGTTAATGTTACAAAACAAATAACAATAGCAATGAGCAAAACATTTCCAGATCTACTACATCATACCGAGATGACACATTAAAATAATCCTACTGCCATATACACTTAACTGCTGCCAGTAAAGCCTCATCACTGCACAAATGAAGACGGTTTCTAAAGTCATCATTATTTTGAATGCCAGTAAAAAAAAATCTGATGTGCAGTGCAACAAAATTCATTACACCAAAATGGGACGTACCAAATTTGTCATTGTTGTCAGTATTGCTTTCTACTGCATAGTGAATAAATAATTAAACCAAAAGTTATTAAATACAGCAGGTGCAACTGTTGATTTATTTATTGATTTGATGCCTTTCAGCATTATTGAACAGGAATCAGTGAGCACTCAGGCAAACAGGTGGTAATAAAAAATATTTTAAGATGACAAAGAATGTCAGATGAACAGTAACAGTAGACAATGCACTACACAGTATAGCACACAGATATCACTACATGCATGAAATATATTTCAAGTGTTTTTTACCAAAAAAAAAAAAAAAAAAAAGCAAATGCAAACCTGAATGCCCTGGACCATAGTTATGGATGAGATGCTGCCTTTTAACTTGTGCAGCCACATGCTATTCACAAGCCTGATACATGAGGTCCATTAATACTGCTGCCAGCTGGTCATAATTAGTGAAAGTGGGACTAGAACTAGGATCTGCAGTGACAGCATGTGTCACTTTACCACCAGACTGGCACATGATCATATTATGTAGGCAGTAAACATTCTACATGCAGTAGCTGGGCCATACTGAAGGGAATCCCCAGACTCATCCAGGCACCTGAAATTGTTCTTCAGGAGGTCAAACACTCTCTCAATCACAGGTCTGGGAAAGGGATTTGTTATATTTCTCCTCCACAGATGCAGACGGAGGTCTCAGCGGAGTCATGAGCCATGGCTCCAGTGGATATCCAGCATCCTCTTAAAAAAAAAAAAAGATAGAGGAGTAGAGGGGAGACGACATAAAAAAATACAGATTAATATACAGCTTACTCAAAAAAAAAATTCAGCTTACTAGCAAGATGACTACTGGGCATACTATCATGCAGGAAGTGGTGGTAAAGTGAGCTAGTGTGCCAGATATGGGAATCGTGTGCACTGCCATTATGCTGGACAGAGACATTGGTGATGCACCCACATGCATCACGCACTAACTGGCAACTGATGAAATGGTAGCCCTTCCTATTGTGGTACCACTCACCCTTTGGATATGGGGGGGGCCCTAACTGCAACATGAGCACAATCTATCACACCTTTTACCACAGGGAAAAGCGCTATCTCAAAAAAAGGCATGCATAGTTCTGGCTTGATCCTGAGGATACACTGGAAAATAGATGTACTGATCCACATGTGCCAAAAGTACATCCTGGAACTGCTTCAGTATGTTTGAGGTGGAAGCCTGTGAAATCACTAGTGTGCCACCAGTCTGTCTCTGGAAAGTCCCCATATCAAGTATAGAGAGGGCTATACATGCTTTGGTGTCCACAGGAATAGGAAGTTCATGCATTCTTGCACTGCCTCTGTGGGAGTCAAGCTTGCCCACTGAGACCCTTATAATGTCCCTGTCCACTCTAAACCTATTAAGAATTTCTTGATTATCAAAGTTATGAGTAATCCTTTGCTTATATTTTCACCTTCATGGCTGGCGAGTGCCGCTGGATGCAAGCAGCTTTGGCCTGGCCAAGACAAGCATCTCTGACCTAGAAATAGGTAAGCTTACCACAAGAGATGGCATTTTCACCAGCTGCAGCTCTGATAGATGTGGCAAACCCTCCCTTTTTATTGTGCATCTGTGACAAGAGTGGGAAAGTGGGAATAACTAACTATGAGTTGCAAATGGTGTAAAATAGTTTTAATTAGTACATAAACATTTGTGTCGGTCTTTATTTCCATCTCATTATCTGATGATTTGCATAATTACATCTGAGGACACTGTGAATTGATGTAAATGGCCTCTATGAATCATGGCTCAGCTGCTCCTGTTCATGCTTGGCCCCAAAGTCCTTAATGCATTTGTGTAACTGACTATGAATACTGGCCAAAATCTTCATACCCAGCCAGAGGTGTTCAAACTCAGGAGCACAGAATGAAGTGTGTTATTAGCTCAGATCATTATCTTAGTTAAGCAGATATATCATATAATCATGTTTTGCATAATCTATACCATCTACCTATCTTTTGCCTAACTTATTTAAAATTTTCCACTGGTTTTCCAAATTAAATCATAAATATTCTTTTCACATGCTCCTCCTAAAGCAAGTTGACATTGGTGCTCTTGTGAATGATTTAGACTGTTCTTACATTAAGAAAGACAACAGTTACTGCTACTGTATTTTTTTTACTTTTCACCACTTTACTAGTGCTTATTTATAATGCACCTTTACAATTCAATTTTCATTCAAAGATGCATTTTGATACACAGCTCATTATTTACAGAATGTTGAATTTTATTCTATGCAGCCAACCTGAAATAACTTTCAGTAGTACTGACAGGGCACCTAGTCAGATTTGTTATTTTCACCTCAGTTTGCTGTTAAGGTCCTATTTAATGTTAAGTCCATTATTTTCTAAGTGAATAATTTTGTGAGTAATGTGACTATTGCCAAAACTTCTTGTAAATAAATATAATTTATTTAAAGTCATAATTGATGTTTTTTGTAAGACTTGATCTGACAGATGTGTGAAGGGACCACTAGCAGTTTATTAGTATAATAAATTGAATTCTGAGAATAATTATTTCTGATAAGAACTCCTGAGATATTATTTATTCCTGTGATGCAAGAAATGTTATTATTTAAGGAAAGAATGTCTTTTTCTATTAGGGGTTTTTAGTCATGCTAATACTATGCCACAGCGTTGCACTTAACAAATTTCTTACCCACTTCAAATATAACTTTCTTATTTAATTCACTTCACAATTTACCTTAATTCAATTTCAAATTACAATACCATGTGGATTTCAATGTCTTAGTTGTTAAAGATGACTTTCCCGTAATGAAAACTTTACTATGTTCATTTTCTAAATTAATACAGTGAGAAATGTAATGAGTAGCCAAATTATGCATGTAGTAGATACATAAAATAGATTACTCACCAGTGTGTGTACTACAGGGGCAAGATGTAGGGGCCAGGGTGAACGTGCTGTGCTTACTAAGGACAGCAGCAAATATCTCTTGTTTTAAATTCAAATTACGCGATTTGATAGCAGCATCACACATTTTAATTTTACTTTTTTAACAATGAATGTTTCCATCTTATGTTTTTTTCATATCAATATAATTGCTATCCACCCTTTTGTAAAAGTGTTTCTTATTTCTTTCAACAGTATATGTGAATTACTTTTAAATTAAAAGGGACAACCGGTGAACATGTGGTATATCTATGTGATACATATGTTGCTATAAAGTGCACTAGGATTTGCTTTGCATGAGATGTTAGCTACATGTTTATAGTATTGCATTATGGCAGGTGTCAGAGTCAGTAAGTACTCATTTCCAGGTCTGACTGTCAATTATTGCTTAGATCACCAACAAGCTTACTCCATACAGGTGAAAAAAAAAACAGATTTGTAACCGTCGTTACACTCTCTTTGTCTCACATTCCACACAAAAGACTGTTATTTCTGGTCCAGTAGACCATGCAGCATCTCTGCTGTGCAAAGGATTTCAGGTTTTTGTCCCTGTGGATTAATGAAAAATCCCAATAAGTTGTGGAAAAGCAATTTACTTCCAGGTTATTGTTGACCATCAGGAAGGAGGCTATCATTCAATGCAGGCACAATGCAGCTGTTATGATCAGTGTGAAAAAATGCTTGCTAGCTTATTAAGATCTTTGCAAGTCCAATTGGTAAGGAAATGAATACAAAGTCTGGTCCAAGTGGTTCTAACTCGACTTCAAAAGACATTTCTATGTATTGAATTTCAGGGATACGACTGCACAGCTGGAAAAACTTTAGTTCTACATGGGAAATTCCTGTCTAACTGCACCATATCAGGAAAGGTTGCTGGACAGTATACTTATCAATTTATTTTATATTTGTTAACCTTTTTGATTGGTGATTTACTAAAAGGAGTATTTTACTAAAAGGGGGTATTTTTCTCCATGGCCCAAGCTGAAACCAGACATAACAGTTAAAGACCTAACAATACTGAAATAATTATAATGCTGTTTCAGTTGTGTATTTTTTATGATACAGTGTAGAAAAGTTAAAATGTGGTACACAGAATATCTAGTAGATCAGCAATATGTATGTTAATTAATTAATATTGTCTGATACCCTAAACACAAACAGTTTTCCTAGTTTCTTATGTTAAATGTTATACAGAATGCATATAAGAAATAAAGGAAAATTGACATCATGCATATTAATTGTTCATTAGGTTCATATGTTTATACTAGGCTAGCAACCACCAGGTTCTTTACAAGCCTAGCCGTGCAACCCAGCCCAGTTTTGTTCTCAAGTTCCTTGGACACTTATATGGTGGTTGTTTCCTCACTTTTCTCGGCCATCTCTGTAGAATAGATGGAGAAAGACATGAATATGATCCAGAAGACCGAAATTTGACTAGTGGCTTCGGTGCTGGAAGGAACAGGTGATAGCCCCAGTGCAGTGAAACAGTTGCTCACATCATTTACTAGGGGCAGGGATAGAGCTATAACAGAAATGCCATCAAGGGTAAAAATACCTTCATGGCTGCCTTGACCTCTTTACTTGTTGATTGGTCCTGTACTGGGTTTATTCAGTACAGGGGATACAAATGAGATAAACATATTGAGAAAGACTGATGGCTAGCAGACAAGGAGGTAAACTAATGTATTAAAAAGTATTTAGCATTTATAAATGTCAGGTATTTCTGAAATTAATATAAATATGATTTTTTTGAGGATGGCATAAGGCAGGTTCAAATGTAAAAGCCACTAGTAATCTAAATAATATTAGAGGCTTACTAGAACAAATTAATTTTGTTGCAATTCAAAAAAGTTGTATTTGTGTTTATAAAATGATTCAGTTCAAACTACCCTTTACAGTACAACATGACAAAATCATGCACTGCAAAAATTTCAATCATCCACCCCTGAACACACACATAAACACACACACACACACACACACATATACCACACATGCACACACACACACACACACACACACACACACACACACACACACACACACACACAAACACATACATGCAAAACATACAACAAAGCTACAACATTATGGGTGTGCAGAAAATGAGTATTCACAGTACTGACAGATTTATGCAACAAAGCCAATATGGTTGCTCCCAGATGCCCAAAGTATGATTTTGTCACATAAAGGATATCAACTGTTTTCCCAGATCATGTTTAGAATAATTAAGATTCAGAAAGACTTTTTTCAATGTATGAAGCGTGTGAAAGATGGTCCCAAACAGAAAAAAAACATGGATTCTAAAATTTAATTTGATGAGGGCTGACCAGCATTAGTGAGATAACATGAGAAAAATGTCTTCATTAAGTGGTACCATAATCAGTAAACAAACATACAAGTAGCACTGGTACTAAAGAGGATATCAAGGACAGCAAAAATAAAACAGAAAATCATGCTAGCCGTACCTGCACAGTAAGATGGAAGGATAAGAGGTGCAGAAAAAATACCCAGTGCAAACTCTGGTGAGGCATGCAGCCATATGAAAGCAGACAGACAGATACAGGCTATGAAGTTTAAATGCAGTAAGGGTCATTTACAGAAGAGGCAGCTATCAAGACAGTATCTTACACTTATGAAGAGCAATTGCCTCCACAGTTCAGAAAAAAATATGAATGAAGAAGATTCATGCCAATGCAGTCAGTGAGATAATGCTGTTAAGTTTATCACCGACATCACTACAGCCTTGGAAGAATGCACAGAAGCTAAGGGGTTCTATGGCATGCAACATCATGTTTTAAGGTTTAGGTGCAGAAAACATGCCTTCATTTAGTTTACTACTCATGTCAATCTTACGTAAACCATATGTAACCTACATGCTTAGTGCATGACAAACATATTTATGGTGATCATGAACTCCTTACTATCATACAGGTATGTACATGAAATGTCACAGTATGTGCATCAAGTATATGCACATACCCAACTACGCAGTCAGTGCCACAGTGCACAGCCACTGACCATGTAACAATCAGTGTGACTCAGCAGTGGTAGTCTGTGTCACTCCTGGCAGGACATTACTTAGTTGTGAGTATCAGCCTCATTACCCACATTCTGTATGCAAAGCTTGTGTTATGGAGAAGCAATAATACTGCTTGCTAAAAACACGACAATCTAAGGAATGAGCCCTTGCCAGCAAAGAGATATTCAAAACTTCAAAATTTCAAAATGATAAACATCAGGACAGTTGTGATACAAGCTACTCAACTCCCACCCTACTTTCTCCTACTCTGCATATTCATTTATCAGTCACTCTGTCCATCACTTTCCTGCAGTGTGAAAGGAGTCTAAGACCTATGCATGTCCCACAGTTGTAAATGTCCCCTTTGTTCTTGTACCCTGAATCTAGAATGCCAGAAAGCAAGGTACATATAATTTATAAATGAAATAAAAACATAAAGTACGATGAGTCTGCTTGCCCAAGACTGTATCATAGTGGCATACAGAAGAGTACAAAATAGTCCTCGTTATAAATTCAGAATATCTTGGGATAGGGGTAAAGTGGGTTTACTATCAAAATCACAAAAGCGAGAACAAAATTTGTTCATTCGCATGAATCACAACTCAGAAAATCTGCAGAGGAACACAGTTATATGTGAAAATAATGCAGAATTCAAAGAATCGGCATTATTTGACATATGCCTTCCCTTGCACCTTTCATAACACCAGTAAATGTTGAACTTCTCAGCAGTATATACATACTGCACAACACAGAAATACCCATTTTTGCAGGGGGAGAAAGCCCCCCTGCATCCCCATACCCCCTGCAAATAATATATTCCAACTCCGAGATCGCACTGCAGTGGAGAAAAGGGTAATTTCCTGATCCCCATTGTACTGCGACTTGTAGTCATAACTGCAATCACATATGTGCAAATGCACAGTGGCATTCACTAAACTGCACACTTGCAATAGTGCAGGTCGGCAAAATGGGAATCATTCAACTGGGGTTAGACATTCCCTTTTCCATCGAATATGTACTTGTCATTTTCAAAGTAGATTGGTAAAGTGATATACTCAAATACTAACACTGTGTGAGTAAGGTAGGAAACAAGCACCTGGACTTGCAAAACAGTACTTCTAAACTGATACAGCATAGTCATCTTTATGATAAAGAAAACACATATATCATATATAGTTATTTAGTTTTGAGGCATCCACATAACCCTACTGTAAAGGTAGACATATCATGATGACAGATTAGGCAAAGGAAGAAAAAAATATCCTAACATTTTAGACAGGTTGTTCTTTGAAACCTAGGTGAATGATAAATTTGCATTTTTTTCTATGGTCCACTTCCCAAAAATCATGAACGTGGCTACAGAGCGAAAAAAAGAGACAGGAGAAAGAGAGAGTACATTGAGACAGTGACTGTTTATAGTAAAGTAGGATTCTTTTGTTTACCTGTGTATGTATTCCTAAATACCTAGTAGTCAGGGCTGACCTTCGATAAAAAAGTCCTAAATCAAGAGCTCATTGATACCAGTCCATGATTCCCAAAGTCTGGTGCTCTCCCCATCTCCCGCAATCACTGTTTCCCACTCTTTAGAGCAGTTAATATTTCCCTAGATCTCCCCATTTCCAGTAATTTCATTAGTCATGTTCTACCTTATTCCACCACTTCCTCTCAATGTCTGGTTTACTGTTCAGTATAGACAACAGTATAGTAAGTTTGATGGGCCATCTCATTGTGGAACACATTAATAATATACCTGGTCTCTGGCTATGCAGCTTCTACTAATCCTCTGTTATGTTTTAGTCCAGCTTTCTCAAAAATCCCTCGTAGTTAAATCCGTTACTTGCCCAGAACTTAAAGGGCCAACCCATACTTTCTGGAGGGAGTGGTGCTCTATCCTCTCCCTTAGCTCAAGCACTAGCACTTTTTATAGGATTATAGGATCATAGAACCATAGGAGATTACTAGGCTATCAACCTGGAGGTGATTTTAAGCCTCGCTGTTTCATCCCAATGAAATAGCATAGAAATGCTAGTCAATACCCAAGACTGCATTTAGTGATAACTGGCCATATTCAGAAGGATTGTGGGCTCTATCCCCAGTAAGAATTTATGGTGCTCTATCCATTCATTCAGATTCCTCTTGAACAGTATCATAGAGGTGCTCTGTTTCACATGAATTGGTAGCCTGTTCCAAAGATGCAGCAGTCGCTGGGAGATAAGTCTGTCCCTCCATCATATCATATTTAAGTTGCAGGTCATATTTAGTTCCCTGAAGCAAGAATCCATAGTTCCATTTGATTTGATATGCAGCAAGTTCATTAGGTTTGGGTCTTGGATTGCTCTTTAGGCCAGACACAAGTGTACCCTAAGACGTCTATACGATACAGAGTATAGTGACAGGGACTTTAGTCAGTCTGTGTGAGGCACATGCTGGACCCCCTTGATCTTCTTTCTTAGAAACCTCTGAGGCCTCTCTAATTGCTGCAAGT
Organism: Protopterus annectens; assembly: GCF_019279795.1. Taxonomy (NCBI): domain Eukaryota; kingdom Metazoa; phylum Chordata; order Ceratodontiformes; family Protopteridae; genus Protopterus; species Protopterus annectens. Next base: position 333,723,017 of record NC_056733.1, on the reverse strand, counting down.
GCTTAGTATGGTACATGCTAAATGGGGCGTTATACTCAATTATAGGCTGGATAAATGGCAAGTATAGGGGGGTTATAACTTTTTGCTCACGAGGCAATACCTTTACTAATCAAGTGTGGTACCTAGAAAGCTTTCCTTACTACAGTAGACACATGGTGGTCAAAGTTAAGGTCACAGTCAATTTGTGATTCCAGGTCCCTTACCACTTCATGGGTACTTGGAGGTATTGTTGATTTGATGGTGTGAGGGAACATTGTTTGTGCTGAAGGGAATGATGATGCATTTTGCTGCATTCAGTTTGAGACCGTGACTAATACACCAGTCGCTGGTCTGTGTGAGACCCTCCTGGAGTATACTGACATAATTTGGGGATTCAATGATTGCACCTAGTTTGCAGACATCTGCAAACTTGGTCAGCCACAGCCCCTTAGTTTTCACCTGAACTTCTGAGAAGGATTATACCTAACTGTAGGGGGCCCAGCACTGACCCCTTTGACACCCCACTGGTAACAGGTCTGCTGGTTGATGTGGAGTTACCCACTTTGATAGTGTGTATCCAGTTTGTGAGCCAGTTGGCAACCCATCTTGCAACAAAGGGGTTTTCATTCAGTTTGCTAAGTTTGCTGATAATGCCTGAATGTGTGGTTGTATCAAAATCCTTTGCCAGGTCGAGGTATGCTGTGTGCACAGATTTGCTTTCATCAATGGCCATGGTCACATTTTCAAAGAAATCTGCCCTTCACAAAGCTGAACTGGGTAGGATTCAGGGACTGGAGATCAACAATGTCTTTATTTATGAGGTCCGTAATGATACATTCCATGGCCTTACAGATGAGGCTGGTCAGGCTTATGTATTGATAATTCTCCAGGTTTGCTGCTAGGCCATTTTTGTGGAGGGAATAACTGTTGCTATTCTTCATTCTACAGGAACATAGCCTGTGGTTAGGCTATGACTGAAAAGGGTACTTAGTGGTGATGCTAGTTCATGTTTTAGCCTGTTTAGAAGACAGCCTGGGATGTCATCTGTTCCCATAGAGGCTGTGTTTTTGCCTTGGACAAGGCTTTGACGACCTTCTCTTCAGATATGTCGGGTGGGGGGGATTTGGGGGGAAGGTTTTTTGCATGTTAGGAGGAGATAAGGGGGTGAATTTTTCACCAAACCTATCTGCTAACAGGTTTACTATCTCTGTGGGGTCAGTGTTTGTGATACCATTGGCCAAAGGTTCTGCACATGCTTCGGTCCTACCCTTTAGGTTACATATTTAGCTGTAAAAGACCTTATGGTTATCCTTGGCTGTACTTGCTAAGATTGTCTCAAAGGAACCCTTGGAGGATTTGATAAGTTGTCTTATTTGCCTGTTCAGGGTGAGGAGGGTGCTTTTCCATTGTTGGGGACTTGCCTTTGTTTTCTTTTACAGCATTTTTTTTTGCATTTATTGTAGTTTGTTGATGCTGGATGTCCACCATGGCAGCTTCTTTTACTTGGGGTTCTGGCTTTGATTCTTTCTGGTACGGATGAGTTTATTCACTTATGCAAGTGATTTTACAGGGGTTTAGTATAAACTTTGGCATAGTTACCACTTCCAGCTTGTGGTGTGGCTTGGAATGCATTTATACCTTCAACTAGCAGGGTATAGTCTGCATTGGTGAAGTTTTTTAGTCTGATTTCACCATTTGTGTGTTGTGGTGTTAGTGCCAGCTCAATGATGACTAGTTTGTGGTCAGTTATAACTAATGAGGGTCCAACAGTTGCAGCAATGCATCTGTTTGACATGTTGGTGAGGGCCAGATCCAGAATGTTTGTTCCTCTTGTCGGGACAATTTGTTCCAGGGCATTTGAAGTAAGAAAGTCAAGGAACTTTTGTGCTGGCTAGTTAGGGCTAGCATAGTTTTCCCAGTTGATGTTGGGATAATTGAAATCCCCTGTAAACAGTGTTTTCAGTAAAATTTGGATTGTCTCCAGTTTGGTCATGTAGGCTTCAAGGGCGTCATGATCCATGGAGGGAGATCTATAACTGGCTATGACTTGAATGTGGATCTTACCCATCGTAACCTGGACCTGGAGTAATTCCATGGAGTTGTCCTGTCTAACTAGATGGGAGGTGAATTTATCTTTAATATAGACTGAAACACCACCTCCTTTGGTTTTCACATTCATTTTGCAGTCTAAAGTTGTGGAAGGCATTGTAGCCTTGCAAGACTGGGGTACTATCTGAGAACTTGAACCAGGTTTCTGTGACTGCGCAGACATCTACTTCTTCTAGTGATAGAAGTGCTTCCAGGGAGTGCAGTTTTTGGTATAAGCTCTTAGCATTTAGCAGCATGACCCTTATTTTGTTCTGATTGTTTAATTTCATGTTGGTAATGTTGTTTTTGAGACCTTATCTAAAAAAGGCATTATCCTTTAAGGCTTCCATTTTGAAGAATATGCCTTTGCCTATCTGCAGATGATGCCAAAAACAGAGAAGCCAAGTATTTTGAAGTTTGACTCTCTGCTGCTGGCAGAACATGATCCTGTAAGCAAATTTTCTATACCATGAAGCCTTGGATATACAGAGTTTGCAAAAAAAGTGAAGGCTGCTAAGTAAAATTTTGTACCAAAATTTTAGCCAAGTACAACAAATATAGTACTTAGGCCAAGAGGGTCTCCTGGGTCTCTCTCAGAAGAAAAAAAATTACAAAAGTCCTGAATGGAATGGGTATAGACAATGCAATAGGTGAAATGATTCACAAAAATAAAACCTTAAAAAATGGAAAGAACTGGTAGCGCCACTAACCTTTTCAAAAAATTGAGAGAATTGAGTCAGATTCCTGATAACTGGAAAAGGGCTAATATTTGAGATTGTACAAGAAAAGCAGGGGATGGAAACATTGCTGAAGGAAAAATAACATACAAATATGTATCCATCAGGCGAAAGAAATAAGTCAACAAAGTTCCAAAATGGGAAGATTATGGCAAATATATCCATTGGATTCAAACCTTGAGGCTGGCCACAATATACTTGTGGCTGAGAGTCTATATATGATCAAAAGATAATAGTATCATAAGGTTGACACTTTGAAAGTTAACAAGAATTGAAAAATACTGTTAATAAAAAAATGATTACTGAAAATTAAAAAAACGATAAGCAGTTGGAGTCATCCAATATAAACGTTAAGAAAGTAAGAGGGAGAAAGCCATATATTTGTAGCTGAAGAAGATACAAAAAAAGTAAATTACCAAAGACCTGAAGAGACAAAGGGCAATGTTTAATACATTAAGTACCTTTGTTCTAAACTCATAAGAACTTCAGACGTAATAAAATAAATTAAGCATGCACTATATATAAATGAAGTCAGTGCATCACATGATTAAGACACTAATAAAAATGTCCACACAGAAACATAGTAATTAAGCAGACAAATATTTTAAATAACACTTGGGGTAGTAGACATTGCACTTAGGAGTAAAGATGATCTGCCCAGGTCGCACCTGAGCTCATCTTTGGAGCAGTTCAGAAAGGCTAGCTGTGCTTATATAGGGCAGCTTTCAAAGAACTCATTCACATGAGGATATAGTGAGATTAAAATGAGAAATGATTTAGAACCTTTTACACCACTGAGCTCTCTTACCCCCATTTGTGATGCATAGACATTTGTTGATGCATTTTGACACCAAGTACAGAGACATTACAAAAGGTGAAACAATGCCTTTTATATCTAATTTGTATTTTGATAAAACACTTGCTGTTCTTGCCAGATAGCTCTTACTTGGTGTGAGCTGCTTGTCTTGGTTGAGTTAAAACATCTGGGGCTAAGCGGTACTTGCTGGCCAAGAAGAAGAAGAAGAAGATATAGGCAAAGAATATCTCCGAAGCCAGCACTGGAGAAAGGTTGACATCTGGCAGGAGTTGGAAACCACCTATCATCCTTGACAGGGACCTCCTGCTCAGGATAGTAGTATTGGTACAGGGATAATAATGACCTACAGAGGTGAGTAGATGACCAGCTGGCTCTGTGGGTATTGCAGGCTTAGGTACTGAAGGTTTCTGCCTGAGCTGACAAATAAGTTTAAGTTAAATGAACATATTTCTACAGAGTTTATATTGAAAATTAAATTTATGATTTTTAAATAGCTTTGTGTCCCATTTATGCACTTGTTATGCAAGTGAAGTTCAGTCAAGTTGATTTATTTGAATCACAGTATTAGGTGCTTGATATATCTTGTCTAAAATGTTTAAAATGAGTTTGGCTTTTCATGGATGATAGTATATTGCTTAAATATTGTTTAAATATTTAATAGGAAAACATTATTAGTAGCTGGTTTGTTTGTGACATGCAGTTTGTTGCAATTCATCACATGATTACTGCTATTTATAATAAGTCTAAAATAGAAAGGGAAGATTGTTCTGAAGAAGTCCTGTGATTTTGTTTGGATGAAAGTGCTAAACTATTTATATTAAAATTGGCTTTGTGAAGGGCAGAGATGCTGTGGCATTTAGTTTATCATTTTAAGAACTTATAAAAAGTGGGTATTCCTTCACGCAGGGTTTAGCTTTGCCATAGTCACAAGTAGCTGCCGCTTAATGTATCTGTGTGTAGGCATAGTGACTATGAATCCTTCACTTGATGTTTATATTTCATTAAAACCAGGGCTTCTGTCAGCAGCTAATAATAGCCACCATCTTAATTCTTTTACTTCTAAAATATTGTTTCACTCCCCACCTCTAAAACTTAAAGTAACATGATCCACTGCAAACTTCTTAAATTTACGATACAATGTAGTACGTTCTTCTTCTTCTTTTGGCTTTTCCCGGTTAGAGGTCACCACATTGGATCACCTGTCTGCTCATGATTGGCAGTGGAGTTTAATATAGTATATTAGTATCAGCATTGTTCTTCATGGCATAACATGCACTCATATATTCTTTGAAAGAACATCCTAGTAGCTTTGCCAACAATATTTTTACATGAATTCTGGCACATTGTGGGTTCTGAGAAGAACACTGTTGGCAAATATAGAACAATAAATCAATACTTATTTAATGAACTTTAACTATACCCTGATGTGTTCCATTTTTTCATGTAGTTAAGTACTTTACCCATTTGGGACAAAAAGAGCCCTTTGATTGTATAAGTAGGATATTAGATCAGAAAAAAGATAAATATATGAGGTGTAATTATAGTCTATCAGCTGAAGTAATGTTGTTCCTCACAAAAGTGATATTGTAAGAAAAAAGAAAGAAAAGAGAGAGACTAGATTATCTAGCAGTGGGCTATAAAATGGTAGCTTGGATTTAATAATGATTAATTAAAAACAGCACAAAGTTATTACAAAACAAGTTATTCAAGTGAAAGAATTGTAACTATTTGAGTATCACAGAATAGTTACCACTGGGCATTTCCTTCTTAATATTTTTCTGCCTGTACTGCGGGGATATGTGTAATACTCTGCTTATACAAAATATAGCAACAGTATAGAAAAGATGAAAAGCGGCTTGGCACAGTTGAAGGATAATGCATCTTGGCACCAGTAAGGCAAAAAAAAAAAAACTAAAGACAATCATACTAAATTACCTAAATATGGAAAATTAGCAAATATTCAGAATGAAATATCTCTACAAGGCTACAGCCCAAGGCTTGCATTCAAATGCCAGTACTGATACTTTACTGTAGTGTTAAGTTAGTTTACTGCAATCATAAGAGCTAAGGTCCCATATTCTAGAGTGAGTGAACAGCTTAAACAGACACTAAGGAGCCCAAAGGCACTTATCAAAAAGAGAAGAAAATATTATTTAGCGTCCTACTCAAATTTCTTTCATTTAGAGAATACCAACCTAGTTCTTCCCTGAAATAAACCACAAACCTAGTGAACTAACCTTATCAGAAAAAGTAAATAAAGTTTTTAAAATCTGCAACATCTGGGACAAGTCACTGGACAGTCTTCTGTATATTTGTCGTAGTTTACCATAATTACATGCTGTGAAGGCTGCCAACCCAACTAGAGAGGATTTTGTAAATAATTATGTGTCATTTGTGAATAGTAATATGATTTGTATGCTTGCCTTAGAAATGTAAGAAAACTATATGTTCTGTACTGAGCTTCAAGATTGTAACCACAGTGCAGCCTGCTGGAAAAGAGCAGAAATGTGTATAAACTACATGCTGATGCAAATGTATGTGTTGATGGTAAAGGCTGGAATATACAGAGATAACCTGCAAACTGGATAAAATGAAGTATCAAAGGCAGTAAAGTCCCAGTAACCAAAAAATAGATCCAACATGGTAAAAAAAATATAAAAGCCACTGGAACAAACACAGCAGTAAGATCCACAAAAGTTTAATAAAATCAGAGGATTAGCACTTCCAATGCCCAATAACTAGGCACTTCTTCAGATATAATATAAAAAACATCAGATGTATTTATAATATAATCAATTTTTTTCAGTGGAGCAGTTTCTGTTCTTTAAGCAAAGGCTTTAAATGAACATACCCATTCAAACTAGGGCTTTTGTGTGCTTGCAATCATACAATCCATTTAGTTTCTGCCTTTTCAATTATATTATGCAAATCACTACCTCTATCATTAGTTTTAAAACATTGTAAAACTAAAAAACAAAAAGAATGACCAACATTAATTTCAACATGCTTGTACAAAGCATTGGTAGGATCTTTATGTCTAATGTACCCCAGATGTTCAACCAAACATTCTCTTAGGGTCCTAATTGTTTTCCTCACATAAAAGCTATTATAAGAATTACCCTTCCTGTTAGATAAAGGTATATCAACGTTCCTACTCCCATAGCAAAGCTGTCTTTTTAATGACAACCCATTCTTAAAACAAAAAATGTGGTGAGCTACCAACAATTTCTGATATAGTATCATCTGAAGTTAATATTGACCAATTCTTACGTATCACATCACAAATTCTACCTGCTTCACTGGTAAACATAACTGGTCTAACAAAATCCACACTCTTAATGAGTATCACCCCTACATGAAAAATATGGTTTTGCTGAATTATTTCTATTACTAGTAACCATGTTCTTACCCTTAATAAAATCATTATAAGAATAACCACGCTGAATTAAATCATTCTGTAAGGTCCTGAGTGCACACTGGAACCTATCATCAATAGTATGTAACCTAGACATCCTGTAAGCTTGATTCATAGTGATGTTCTTAAAGACAAACCCAGTAAGGACCAACTAATCCATAGTCCCACCAGGGGCCCAAATATCCTAGACCTGGTCATTGCCAATATGGGAGATTGATGCTCCCCACCAGTGATCACCCCCTCGTTGGTCGGGTCTGACCATAAGCTAATCACCCTTGATATCCCACCCCACCCCCCAGTAGGGAAACCTCCATAAAAACCTTCTCCAAAGCCAACTTCATGCTACTCAGGTCAGAAGTGACAAACTTCATGATGCCCATGCAGACGGGAACTGAAAGTTCGACAGCTGAATCCTACACTAAGGCACTGTATGAGCACATCCAGTCATGCATGAATCATGCCATTCCAAACAGAACCAAGACTGTTTCCTCCAAAAAAAAGAACCCAATATGGTGGTCCCCTGCCATAAATAAACTATACAACAGAAGGAAGAAACTGTTGCAGAAAAGAGGAAAATCCCAGGATGCAAAAAACTTCCTTAACAGCCTCGGTAAGAAGCTGAGATCCCTCATAAAATCCTTCAAAGCTAGTTACAAAAATAAAATTGCCAAAGATTTCAAGGACAACCACAAGGTATTCTATAGTTATGCCAAGAGTCTAAATGGCAATGCTTAGATCTGCTCTGAGCTACAAGAATGGTGTTAAATATACTGAACCCAGGGATATTGCCAATATCCTGGCAGATCGATTCAGTGCCAGCTTCAACCCCCAAAGGGTCCATCTCAATACCAAAAGATTGCCAAATGCCGGTAATCATGGCCACACAGGTAAAAAGACACTCTCCAAAATACAGCATCCATGGGACTAGTGACATCCTGGGCTGTGTACTACATGAACTACAAAATGAACTGGCACCTCACCTAAGTGTCATGTTTAATCATAGCCTCACCTCAGGCTTCGTGTCAAATGAGAGGTGCACAGCTACAGTTATTCCACTCCACAAGGGGGGGATCCACCTTGGATCCTGGGAACTATCATCCCATCAGTCTGACGAGCCTGATCTGCAAAGCCATGGAACTCATTATTATGAAACTTACAAACAAAGACATTGGCAACCTTCAAACACTGGACCCCACCCAGTTTGGTTTTGTAAAGGGCCAATCTTGTCTCCTCAACCTGATTGACTTCGAATCAGTCTCGAGAACCATGGATGAGGGTAAAGCAGTCCACACAGCCTATCTGAACCTCGCCAATACCTTCAATACCATCCCCCACCCAGGAATCATAGATAAACTTACTAAACTGGGCATTAATCCCTACGTCACTCGATGGGTTGCCAACTGGCTTACTGACAGAACCCACACTGTAAAAGTAGCCAACTCAAAATCCAGACAAGAGACAAGCGGAGTACCACAGTATTCAGTCCTGGGACCGCTCTTGTTTGGCATCCACTTCTCTGTAGTACAGACCAGCACTAAGGGACTCTCGCTAACAAATTACACAGATGACTGCAATCTAGGAACCATTACTGAATCCCCAAATGATGTGGATATTCTACAAAAGGGGCTTACAGAAACAGATGCTTAGTGCCAGAGCCATGGGCTCAAGCTCAATGCCAAGAAATGTATAGTTATCCCCTTTGGGAAAAACCATGTACCCATGAATTACCACATAATTGTCAGTACACTAAACACTGAAAGTGTGATAAGGGACTTAGGGACACAGGTGGACAGTGGTCTCACCTTCGATAACCACATAGCCACAGCAGTCAGAAAACCCTTTTATGTGGCACACCTCATCACTAAGGGCTTTCCATCCAGAAAAAAAAGAGGTCATTGTCCCACTGTACTCATCCCTCATTAGACTCCTTATAGAGTACAACGCCCCATTTGGTGTGTACCTCACAAGACATCTGCAACAACTGGAAAGGCCACAGAAATACCTTATTAAACGAATCACAGGCCTAAAGCAGATGCCCTGTGCTGACCATCTAAAAAACTCCAGCTATACTCTGTTGCATATCACCTACTCAGAGGCAATCTCTGTTTAACATACAAGGCCATGCCAAACCCAGTGCTGCTGGACATGCTACACTTAAAGAAATCCCAAATTTTCAGAGCCACATGCTCCAGGGATCTAAACCTTGTCATCACAATGAACAAAACATGCTGGAGGGATAGGTTCCTGACCCAGAGACTCCCCATACTCTGGAATAGACATGTCAAGCTAAGCGCCTCTTTGCCCCTCTTCAAAAGGAACCTTGATGATTGGATGGGAGATAGGAAATTCACCCCGGGGATCACGTCAGTCACCCTGCTAGACAGGGGACAAGGGAAGTAAATATTCTGGGAAGAAATAGCCAGGGAATTGTTATGGCTAGGCTTGTATAGGCCCTAGGGATGATAGCCTAGTACCAACCTATGAATCTATTATGGTGCTTAAGGAACGTAAATTGCTCCACTGAATAATTGATTGTATTATAAATACCTGTGATTTTTTTATATTATGTCTGAAGAAGTGCCTAGTTATTGGGCATGAAAGCACTAACCCTCTGATTTTATTAAACTTTTGTGGACTTTACTGCTGTGTTTGTTACAGTGGCTTTTATTTTTTACCATATTAACTTGCAAACTCTAAGAAAATAAGTGGAATTTATTTATGACTCTCTTCTCTGTTTCAGCTCAAAGCAGACACAATGTCTAGACTTATAGGCTTTCCTATTGTCTGGCAACAGAGGTAATTACAGGTTTCCAAGGTAATTGTTTTACAACTTCCAGTTTCAGGCAAACTTCTAAGAGAGAAGTGTCAGCTTCTGAGAGATAAGTATTTTTAACAGAGACATGTTCAATTTTAAGTTTAAGAACTATCGCAGAGAGAAGTCTGTGCATTTTGTGTTTTGTTCTGGAATTGTAAACATCTCTTCAGCACTTCTCATCTGTATTTGCCTTGATCTGTAAGTAAGTTATTTAGAACATAATTTCTGTTCGAGCTAGATAGGAAAATAGAAGATTAGTCTAGCTATTTTCTATATTTATGTGAAACTGTCCTGCAATGTTGTTTTAAAATATTTCCTGTGATTCTGAACTCTATTGTCACTGTGTTGAGTTACTGAGTATTGTCTTGTGCTTTTATTATTTATTATTGCAGCAGTAGCATTGTCACCTCACAGCAAGAGGTTCTCCCATTCGTTTCTCGGCTGGAGTGCCTTCTGTATGGAGTCTGCATGTCCTTCCTGTGGTCGAGTGGCATTCGAAAGATATGCGTAGTACGTGCCTTCATTGAAGGTTGGGCATTGAGCTGGCACCTCAGCACTGTAAAAATCTACTGCCAATCATTAGTGGACCAGAGTTTCGCTGTGGCGACCCCTAACTGGGAAAAGCCGAAAGAAGAACAACAACATTAAATATTTTTAAACCTTTCAATTGTGGCTGGTTTTGTTTAGAAATATTTTTGCTCTTAGAATACTTGCATATGTATTTGGTGATACTGTATAGGCCACTCCTAAATAGCCTTAAAAGTTCTGGTCACACTTACTATTTGGATAACAGTAACATTACACAGAAAAATTGGACAACCTTTGGTAAGGGCCTTTATAATAGTTGATAAGGGTGGTTGGTGGCAGGTGGTACTACCGTATAGTTTGGGCAGAAGAGGCATACCTAGAGAACCTGTGCCACCCTTCCCCAGGAGTGTCTGTGTGTTTGTATATAAATCAAATCTCAAAGTGTGTGTGTGTGTGTGTGTGTGTGTGTGTGTGTGTGTGTGTGTGTGTGTGTGTGTCAGCTACTTGGGCAGGGACACTGCGCACTGCTGGAGGTTTTGGCTTGACCACTCAGCTAAAATCTTAACCCTATAGCTGTGCCAGCGGGGAGTCTTAATGGGGATCTGGAAAGAGAGAGAAAACACAGCCCCAGACTGACTGTGATCTCTGTGTGCTCTTAAGGGAAATTGTACTTTACTGTGTGTGTAGTTGTTATCATCCCAATGTGCATGTCCCTCACTGGTGCTAGTGATGAGGATTGAGGCTCCTTGATTAGTGGACCAGTGCAGGGGCATCACATATTATTTGTTTGGCAGTGCTGGGATATCCACATCAAATATTAATTGGTTGATAGTGGTGAAATAGCCACATCACATATTAATTGGCTTATAGTGGTGTGGATATTGAATCTCTGTAGCTTGTGTACCGTGATCACTGAAGGTGCTTTTGTACTGTAAATCAGCCATGCAGTGAATATTCAGAGTTCAATTCACAATTTTTTTTTGTTATCTTAGTTAGTCAGGGAGAGCAGGCAAGCATATCAGCAGAGGAATATGGCAAGCTGACAAGGAGCCAGTTGGCTGAGATGTGCAAGGTTAAAGGACTGGTGCATGCCAACCTGACTAAAGCAGACTTGATTGCAGCCTTAGTCACAGCTGCATCAGATAATAGCAACCAGGAGGATGATCAGACTGACTCTGAGGATATACAACTCTCAGAAAATGGGCAGCTCAACCTTTCCACAGAAGACTTAAAAATCCATCTGGAGCTAAAGAGTCTTGAGTTGGAGGCCAAGCATTTGGAAATGAAAACAGCAGAGAGATTGAGACATCTGGAAGCTGAGGAGAAGGAGAGGCAGAGGCAACATGAAAAGGAGATGCTCACTCTTTGCCAGAGTCATGGAGGTAATAGGGAAGGGAGAAACTGGACCCCAGAAGAAACAAAGGTCAGTAAATTTCTTCCACAATTTACAGAGGGGGATAATTTTGATGGTTTCATTCATATGTTTGAGAGGGTATGTAAAGAGTATGATGTTGACCAAGAGCTCTGGGAACGGTTACTGACCCCCTTACTCCATGGTTCTGTCCAAGCTGTCTGATAATGACTTTCTAAATTATAATGCTGTAAAGAATTGTTTGCTAGAACTTGTTAAGCTAACACCTGAAGCTTACAGAAAAAGTTTTGTGAGCATAGACAGAAGGCAGATGAAAGTGTGTGTGACTATGTTGCTGAATTAAGCACTTATTTACAATGGTGGGTGAGTGGATGTCAGATCACCACTTTTGAAAGCTGGCAGACCTTTTGATGAGGGAACAAGCCCTTAGCACTTTGCCTGAGGATATGAGGATCTGGTTAGCTGATAGACAATGCCTTACTATAGATGAGTTGGGGAAGAAGGGAGACCTATACCTAGGACACAGGGCATCACTGCACAGGAAAGAGACACCCAGTGCTGCTCATGGGTCTAAAGGAATCCATGGTGGGCAGCCTAGACTGCCCCAACAGAATCTGCCAGTAGCAGGGGAAGTCACTAGTTCAGGTACACATCCAGGACCTAGGATTAAATGTTTTAAATGCAACCAGTGGGACCATGTAGCATATAGATGTCCATGGAAGCAAGGTAGGAAACAAAAGGTGGGAGAGCCAGTAGGTATGAATGACAAAATACCAACAGTAGGTTGTCTTTAGAAAACAAGGGTACCAAACTACCACAAGAGGTTATATCCTATCTTAGTGAATGGCAAAGAGACCATTGCTAAGAGAGACACAGCATCTGACATAACCATTGTAAAACCTGAAATGGTTACAGAGGAGCACTTCTTGCCTGGGCAGTCTAGTCCAGTCAGAGTTTTAGGAGGGACCTCTTTCCAAATACCTTTGGCTAGGGTTCACCCTGACTGGGAGGGTGAGAAAGAAAGCCAGCAAGTAGGTCTGTTTGAGGCTATCCCTGTAGATGTCCTGGTGGGGAATGATTTTGATAATGCAGTACCATGTGTTCATGCAGTTACACTCAGTCAGGCTTAGAGATAAGCATGTGGGCCTGGTAGCCTGGGGTAGACCCAGACAGACCACACACTTGCAGCCAGGACTGGTGAGGTGGTTACTTCAGGGAGGGTGCTACCCTGTAGTGGGGAGACTGAAGATGAGCCACAGCTGCTTGTGGGTACTGATGTTCCCTTGGACAGAGTGACTGCAAGGGCAGAGGTGGGTAGTAGTACCCAGGCTGACAGTGAGACACTGCTGTCAGAGGATGCCAGACTTCCTGTGGAAAGGGAGCTGGGAAGGGTTACAAAGAGAGAGCTGAGACAGGCACAATTGTCAGACCCTACATTACAAGGCCTGAGAGAGGTAGCTAGTGCGCACCTGATTCTCAAGGTAAGGGGGAATCTGTATACTGAGCACAGGGTTACTTTATAGAGTGTGGACCCCTGAAGGAGGGCTAGAAGGTGAGAGAATACAGCAGTTGGTAGGGCCTATAGCCTACCATCAGGCACTTATGGTGATAGCCCATGATATTCCCAAGTCATATGGGCATAAAACGTACAAAGCGACATATTCTGCAGAACATTTATTGGCCTGGGATTTCCAGAGATGTAACAGGGTTCTGCAGGACCTGTGAGCAGTGCCAAAAAGTAGGCAAGGCAGGAGACAAGGTGAAAGCTCCTTTGATGTCTTTCCCTGTGATTGAAAAGCCAGGGTAGCTATGGATATTGTAGGGTCTCTGAGTACTCCAAGTTCCACAGGGAAAAAGTATATCCTAGTGGTAGTAGATTATGCTACCAGATACCCTGAGGCAGTGGCTCTGTCCTCCACTGAGGCAGAAAAGGTGGCAAATGCTTTGTTAGAGATTTCCAGCAGGGTAGGTTTCCCAAAAGAAATACTGACTGACTGAAATGCCAATTTCTTGTCAAACCTGCTGGCTTGTCTGTGGAAGTACTGTGGGGGTGAAGCACCTAAAGTCAACCCCCTACCATCCCCAGACTAATGGTCTTGTTGAGAGGTTAAACTCTACACTCAAGTCCATGCTATGGGCATTTGCAGCCCACTTTAAGAGGGACTGGGACAAATATCTGTCCCATCTGTTTGCTTACAGAGAGGTTCCCCAGGAATCCACAGGTTTTCACACTTTGAATTGCTGTATGGGCATAGGGTGTGGGGGCCTCAAAATTTAATTCAAGATTAGTGGGGGGGTGAATGTGAATCTCACCTGGAGTCTGTTGTGGCATGTGTCCTAAACCTTAGGACAAGGTTCAGGGAACTTATGGGCTTGGCCCAGGAAAACCTGGCAGAAGTCCAACAGCAGAAAAAGGTCTTGTATGACAGGAATGCTCAGACTAGAGAGTATTCTGTAGGGCAGCAGGTAATGGTTCTCATTCCTGTCAGACAAAACAAGTTGCAGTCAACTTTGTAGGGACCCTACAAGGTGGTAAGGAAGGTCAGTGATGTTAACTACATGGTAGAACTGCTAGGCAGGAGGCAGGTGCACAAATTGTACCATGTTAACATGATGAAATCTTACCATGATAGGGATGCCCTTGTGCTGAGTATTTGCAGTGGATTGCAGGAGGAGACTGAGGGAGATCTGGTGAATGATCCCCTCAGTGAGGCTCAGACTCACACCTCAGTGGAAGGAGTAGCAATATCCAATCAGCTATCCCCTACCCAGATTCAAGACATCTGAGCAGTGTTACAGGAGTTTGGGGACATGTTCACTGAAAAACCAGGGTGCACCCACCTGGTGCAGCAGCATGTGGATATAGGACCCCAATGGCCTATTAGGAAGCCCCCTTATAGAGTGTCTGAGAGAGTCAAACAAACTCTGAGGGAGGATATGCAGGAAATGTTGGAACTAGGAGTAATTCAGGAGTCCATCAGCCCCCGGGCCTCCCCAGTGGTACTAGTACCAAAGAAGTATGGCAGCACCAGGTTCTGTGTGGACTACAGGAAATGAAATAGTCACACAGAGTCAGATGCTTACCCCATGCCTAGGACAGATGAAGCCCTAAAGCAGCTGGGTGGGGCTAAGTATCTAACCACCATTGATCTTACCAGGGGTTACTTGCAGATACCCCTGACTCCCAATGCTAGAGAGAGGTCAGCCTTTGTGACTCCTTTTGGGTTGTATGAGTTCACAAAGATGCCCTTTGGGATGAAAAATGCATCAGCAACTTTCCAGAGGCTGGGAGATCATATCCTAACAGGAGCAGGATATTTTTCCTTTGCTTACCTAGATGATATTGCCATCTACAGGCATTCTTGGCAGGAGCACCTTCAGCATGTCAAGGAGGCACTGGCCAGACTACAGAGTGCAGGGTTGACCATTTATCCCAGCAAATGTCAGTTGGGTATGGGAGAGGTCTCCTATCTAGGACATAGAGTGAGGAGTGGTAAGATCAGGCCAGAACCTGCAAAAGTGGAAGCCATTCAGGCATGGCATGCACCTGTTACCAAAAAGCAGGTGGGGCATTCTTAGGGACAGCAGGGTATTACATAAAGTTCATCCACAGTTATAGTACCATAACTGCTCCCCTCACAAACCCGACAAGGAAAAACATGCCAGATAAGGTAGTGTGGACCCCAGCATGTGAGCAGGAATTCCAGAAGCTTAAATAAGCTTTGGGATGGCCCCCTGTGTTACCCAGTCCAGATTACAGCAAAGAATTTGTTGTGCAGGTGAATGCTTTGAACCCCTGGGGTGGGGGCTGGACTTAGCCAGATTTCTTCAGGGGGAGAAGAGCACCCGGTGGTTTGTCAGTCATAGGCTCCAACCCAGGGAAGAATGCTATGTAGCTGTAGGAATGGAATGGCTAGCCATAGTGTGGGCACTGCAGAAACTTCAGCCTTGTCTGTACAGAAGAAATTTAACTCTAGTTGCAGATCACACACAATACCATGGTTACATTGAGCCAGCCAGCAAAATGCCAAGTTGATAAGGTAGAGCCTAGAGTTGCAAGCATATGATATGGCAGTACAGCACTGCAGTGAGGTTAGCAATGCCAATGCAGATGCACTCTCAAGACAGGGAATGGGGTAAAGTATTCCCAGATAGACTCAACCCTCTCAAGCAATGTTTCTCAGTTTTTCAAGGGTGACTTGAAAAACTATCTTGAGTTCTCGTGGGGGGGGGGGGTTGTGAAAGGCTGCCAGGCCAGCTAGATAGAATTTTGTAAATGATTCTATGTCATTTGTGAACAGTAATCTGATTTGTATGCTTGCCTTAGAAATGTAAGAAAACTATATGTTCTGTACTGAGCTTCAAGATTGTAAACACAGTGCACCCTGCTGGAAAAGAGCAGAAATGTGTATAAACTACATGCCTATGCAAATGTATGTGTTGAAGGTAAAGGCTAGAATATACAGAATTAACTTGCATACTCTAATAAAATAAGTGGAACTTGTTTATGACTCTGTTATCTCTGTTTCAACTCAAAGCAGACACAATGTCTAGAGTTGTAGGCTTTCCTATTGTCTGGAAACTGAAGTAATTCCAGGTTTCCAAGGTAATTGTTTTACGACTTCCAGTTTCAGGCAAGCTTCTAAGAGAGAAGTGTCATCTTCTGAGAGATAAGTATTTTTAACAGAGACATGTTAAATTTTACATTCCTGCTAGCTTGGGAACTAAGGCTGATTTGACAAGAATGATGTAGTCTGAGATGATTCAGCAGAAATGTTTGTTAGTAACTTAAGAACTGTCTCAGAGAGAAAGTCTGTGCATTTTGTATTTTGTTCTGGACCTGTAGACATCTCTTCAGCGCTTCTCATCTGTATTTGCCTTGCTCTGTAAGTAAGTTATTTAGAACATAGTTTCTCTTAGAGCTAGATAGGAAAATGATAAGATTAGTCTAGCTGTTTTCTATATTTATGTGAGACTGTCTTGCAATGTTGTTTTAAAATATTTCTTGTGATTCTGAATCCTATTGTCACTGTGTTGAGTTGCTGGGTATTGTCTTGTGCATTTATTATTTATTATTAAATATTTTTAAACCTTTTAATTGTGGCTGGTTTTGTTTAGAGATATTTAAGCTCTTAAAGTACTTGCATATGTATTTGGTGATGCTGTATAGGCCATTCCTAAACAGCCTTAAAAGTTCTAGTCACACTTATATTTGGATAACGGTAACATTACACAGTAGAATTGGACACCCTTTGGTAAGGGCCTTTAGAGTACCTGATAAGGGTGGTTGGTTGTAAGTGGTACTACGGTATAGTCTGGGCAGAAGGAGGCATAGCTAGAGAACCTGTTCCAGCCTTCCCCGGGAGTGTCTGTGTGTTTCTATATAAATCAAATCTCAAAGTGTGTGTGTGTGTGTGTGTGTGTGTGTGTGTGTGTGTGTGTGTGTGTGTGTGTGTGTGTCAGCTACTTGGGCAGGGACATGGAGCACTGGTTGGACAGCGAGGGTGCTGGAGGTTTTGGCTTTATTACTCAGCTGAGACCTTAACCCTATAGCTGTGCCAGTGGGGAGTCTTATTGGGGATCTGGAGAGAGAAAAACCACCCCCAGACTGACTGTGATCTCTGTGTCCTCTTAAGGGAAATTGTACTTTACTGTGTGTACTGGTCATCCTTCCAATGTGGATGTTCCTCACTGGTGTTAGTGGTGAGGATTGAGCCTCCTTGATTACTGGGCCAGTGCAGGGGTGTCACACATGCACCTTGTGTTGCATTTACTTTACTCATCTAAATTCCTAAGTAAGGCCTTTCTTGCCAGCGGTTTAGCACTAGGTCTCCTAATACAGTGTACTTAACTGCCTTATGCTCACAGGTAATTTACTTATTCTCAACAATTCCACCTGTCAGAGGTGTAAATACCCAATTAATCTGAAGGCTTCTATCTCACTAAAATAAACAAACCATGTGAGTTTCATACACCTCCAATACAGTCCTTCACTAATCACACCAACATGTCTTATACTGAGACTGTAAAAAAATCACTCCCTAAACCTCCCAGAAGTAAGAATTTAAGTCTCAACAAAAATCAAGCCAGTTTTCTATACCTAACGTAAAGAGTCACCCTGAGCAAAAAACATTACAAATTTACCACTCTGAACCACAAGTTCAGCAGAAATCTTTCAGTGGTAGGTGACTGTCTTGTCAGGTCATTAACTCATCACTCACAAAGCTGGATAAGTATAGGGTTACAGTCAGCCATCTTTCAAGCACCATAATTTCTGACATTACAAGTAATCTAAGGGTCCTATCTCCTGACAAATATAACTACAGCTTAATAGTTGTCCATGTGGGAGTGAATGGCTTGAGATGCAAAACTCTGAGGGGCATGCATAGTGACATGTCGGAACACTTCATGCATGATACAAAATAGGTAATACACTGTTCTTCAGTGGAATCTTTCCTTTACCTTAAATGATGCCTAGATAGAAAAAAATGGATTTAATAACTGGCTAAATAGCTGGTGTCATTCCAGGGAGATCTAATATATTTCAGTAAAGGGCAAGATGCTTTACAGTTCAGTCTACTTCATTAAACATGCCCTGCACATTTTGTAACATGTTTCTCACATACAGTGTGTGTGTGTGTGTGTGTGTGGGGGGGGGGGGGGCATGGGCTTTTTTAGGTAGAGTCCAGTTGATGGACATTCCAGCATATCAGAATCTAGAACAGATCACATTAATGTAGCTCTCTTTAATGACAGAAGTCTAACTAATAAATTACCTGATTTTGGGGCAGTTGCCCATTTTGAAAATATCAATGTTTGTGTAATTACTGAGAGGTGGGTGTAAATTAAACAAAGCACTCCCTGTATGCCTGTGTTTTGTGCATTTTATGTCTTTAGATTTGAGGGCAACTGTGGTGGAGCCTCCATATTATCGAGGAACATGTTACCCCCAAGAAGATTCCTAGGGATACACAAACTAAACTCCTTGAACTACAGATCAGCCTATACAGGGATTAATTATCAATTAATAGCTGTGTATGAAACACTTTCTTGGACCTCTGATGACCACTTAAGATGCCTCAGTGTTCTAAATGATTTATCAGCCAAAACTCCATTATTTAACTACACTTTAATAAACTAGGATACCTATACCTGCAATGAATGATATGCTCAATAATTCCTAGGCTTTATAAACTAAAACAACTTTGAGCAGTTGTTAGATAAACCTACTAGAGGAGACTCATTCTTGACTGATTCCTACTAATGCAGTTTTGGTATCTTATTCCCCTGTGAAGTTAGACAACATACTTGCGAACTTCTTCTTTAAGCTTCTAAAAGCCCCTATTTTTATTTAACATTTGTTGGCCGGTAAAGTCTGACTAGGGCATAGCCTATTTTCAGCAGAGGCCCAGGGAAAAATGCTCTAGACTCATGTCTTTGGAAAGTGGGAGGAAACAGGAGGACCTGGAGGAAACCCACGCAAATGCAAGTTGGACATGTAGACTCCGCACAGAAGGCAACCCAGCCAATAATTGAACTGGAGAACCTCTTGCTGTGAGGTGACAACTTAAACCGCTGCACCATAGTGCCCCTATAGCAAACTATACAGAATTCAAAGGCTATAATGTGCCAACCTAAACCTACTTTATAATGAAACATAAAAATTCACCCCTAACTGCACCAACTCTGACCATGATACTGCATCAAGCATCACTAAGGAAATCGAAATTCATTTAGAAAAATGCATAAAGCTAATATTCCCTTCCCAAAATACATAGCACGGTAAAATCAAAAAAATATATCACTTTGTTGGGCAACTTCCA
The DNA here is from genome assembly GCF_019279795.1 of Protopterus annectens. Lineage (NCBI taxonomy): Eukaryota > Metazoa > Chordata > Ceratodontiformes > Protopteridae > Protopterus > Protopterus annectens. The sequence goes on along the minus strand of NC_056733.1, from coordinate 333,703,443 downwards.
TAAATAAACTCTTCAATGAATGAAAGATACACTTTAAATTATATAGTAGATTCAAAACCCTCTTCACAAAAAAAATATCAAAAACATTAAAAAAATCTGAAACCACTATCAGATCAACTAAAGGAACCTATTAACTTAGACTGGTCTCTGAAGCCAAAGATAATCCTAAATATTTTTTTAACTACATTAGCAAACTAAGAAACAATACCCTGGATTGCTTTGAACTTAATTCAAAGTGATGCCTCCTGTTCTGGCTGAATAGACATTAACATCCTTGCAAACAAATTCAGTGTTAACCTCACATCTCACAAGACTTCTCTCCAAAGTCCTGGTAGACCTACATCCCTCACTGCCCCAATTTTCTGTGAAGATTATTTACTGAAACTACTAACCAAGATTAAAATAATTCCTCCATCGGACATGACAATATACCTGGTTGCTTTATTAATAGTGCTAAACATGGCCTTGCAAACCCTCTCCGTAACCTATTTAATATAGGTTAGCTACCAGTTTTGTCCCAGAAGAGTGGTGCACAGCAGTTGTAATGTCCTTCGAGAAGGGTTGCTTTACAACTGATCCAACTAATTACAGACCTATTACTCTTACAAGCCTTATCTGCAAGGCCATGGAACTTATTAAAACTATCCTAATTAACTTTGATATCAAGAATCTTATCATCTTGACCGTAGCCATTTAGGAATGGTAGATCCTGTCTACCGAATGTAGTTAACTTCTTCCAAAGAGTAATTGAGACTGTAACTAGTGGGCATGCAGTATATACACAGCAAACCTTAGACTGTCCAAGGCCTTTGACAGCATTCCCTATCATACGGAAGCTAAATGTGTTAAAAAACAACCCATATATGGTAAGATGGATAGTAAACTCTCCCAAAGTGTGACTTGCAAGAGTCTCATCAGAATGTAAGAAACTGACTAGCACTGTTCCTCAGGGCTCAGTGCTGGGGCCTCTTCTTTTTGGCCTATAATTCTCAGATGACTAAGTGGAGAGCCAAGACCTCTGGCTAACAAAGTTTACAGATGATTGCAAACTATGGTTTGTTGCTAGGGCACCCTCTAATGCTTAAACCCTCCAGCAAGAACTCTTCCTGGTAAACTTATGGTGTATTAAAATGGGCTCAAAGTAAATGCTAAAAAGTGCAGTATTTTCATTTTTGACAGACAACCCCTACACTAGTTATACTATATGGACAACATATCATTTCAAAATGAAAATGTAGACAGGGAAATGGGAAAATAGATTCATAAATCCCACTCTTTTTCACCATCATATGACAATGATTGTCAAGAAATTATTTTATTTAGCGTAGCTAATTGCAGAAGTAATATCTTCAAGGTCTAAAGAAATGATCACTCCCTTATACTTAGTGTTAATTAGAAGAATTATTGAGTACAATGCCCCTTTTGGGATGTATCTCACAAAACATATCAAAAAATTAAAAAGATCCCACAAGTTCCTAACCAAAAAAATAACCGGTATAAAGTCCCTGAGGTATCAAGAGTGACCTCCCACACACCCCTGATCTGTCTCTTTCTCTCTCTGTATTTATATTTGTGTGTGTGTGTGTGTTTCTATGTGTGTGTGTGCGTGTGTGTGTGTGTGTGTGTGTGTGTGTGTGTGTGTGTGTGTGTGTGTGTGTGTGTGTGTGTGTGTGTGTGTGTGTATATATATATATATATATATATCTATATATATATATATATATATATATATATAAAATATAATATCTATATATGGATCCCCTTCTAATACTTGAACTGCCATATCATCAAATTTAATTTTCACGAGACAAAAATCACAAAAAGGAAATACCTGAATGGTGAAATTTTCCCAGAGCAAGTAAACACTTGGCCAACATGCCATTTTCTACACTATAGTGCGATGCCGAAGTTGGCCCATATAGTTGGGGGGTGTGGGGAAGTAATCCCCCAACCTAGGTGGGTTTTATTTACCATGGTGTGTGTTTTGTTAAAGTCTGATCGATATGTACTATAAATACAAAGATGTATAGTCTCAGAGATACAGGAAAAAGAGCAAAAATAAAACTCACATGTTCTGTCTTTTCTGCCCCTCTTACTAAAAAAAAACATCTGCAATTAACCAGGTTTCAATGACATAAAAATCTGACTGCTTTAACATGTCATCTTCTAGATCAATATTTTGTGACTTGGTTAAAAGCCACACAATCAACATTAGTGCTTCCAATTAAATGCTCTCATGTTTTCTGTACCACCCCAGCACTATCCCTAAGCTGGAATGATATGCAGTAAGAATTTACTGGACACCAGATTTAAATGGTAACCGTTTGATATCTCAAGACTTGTTAGTGCAAGTCCCACAACAGCAAAACTGAATGTGAGCTCACATATACTAAATCCAGTTTTACTGTTTCTCAGAATATTCTAATTTCTCCAAGTATGGCAATCCAAGAATTAGTGTATATATAAGTTTGGCTGGTGTGGGGTGCAGAGAGGCTTGAATCTCAGCAAAAATCAAGTTTAAGGGAGAGCAGCAATGTTCAACATCCACTGTGCTCCTATATTTCAAACTATTTTTGAAACTCCAGAGCTGATTGGGGGGGGTCTATATTATATTATCGCACACTTACAAAAGCAAACAATAATTAATCGACCCCATGTAAGCGAAAGATTACAACGTTGTAACCTCAGAACAGCAATTTTTTTCCAAGGAAAAAAATAAATTGCTGTTCCAAAATAAAAAAAAAAACAAAACAAAAAAAACTTTAAAACATTACATGATTGGCTGATGTCACCACTCATCACCAGCCTATAGGGGTGTGTGTGATGACATCAGCTACTGCCTGTTGGACTGAGGGAAAATACAAATGGCAGGTGGCAAAACAGGTAAGAGCCAGAGGAAAAAGCAATGTGTACAGTGTGTGGCATTATAACTCAATTGTCTGGTGTGTCTGTTCAACCATATCAGTTCGGCTCTGATTATTCACCTTGCTTATCTGTCTGCATTATCATGCTACATGATTTATTTAGTTAATATTTAGATTGATGATTATTCAGCTTGTTTACCTGTCTGGTGTTCAGTTCCCGGCAGTTACTGCATTATCGTGGTACGTTACTTTAGTTAATATTTAGGTTGCTTATCGTGCTACATGCATTTAATTTATTTAGTTAATATTTAGGTTGCTGAATGCTGATTATTCAACTTGCTAATCTGTCTGGTGTTGTTCAGTTCACGGCAGTTGCTGCATTATCGTGCTACGTTACTTTATTTAATATTTAGGTTGCTTATCGTGCTACATGCATTTAATTTATTTAGTTAATATTTAGATTGCTGAATGCTGACTATTCAACTTGCTAATCTGTCTGGTGTTATTCACTTCACAGCAGTTGCTGCAATCCTTATCGTGCTACCGCTATGTGCTACATGTTAATATTTAGGTTGCTTATCATGCTATATGTATTTAAATTATTTAGTTAATATTTAGGTTGCTGATGATTATTCTGATTATTATGTCTGGTGTTGTTCGCGGCAGTTGCTGCATTATCGTGATACATGAATGGTGGTCGGCAAAATAGGTAAGAAAAAAAATGTGTATTCAGGTTGCAGACAGTGTTGATGCAAGTGGATCCCGGCATGCAAGTTGTTTATCTGCTGCAATCTTTGCTGGGCCCTAGCATGCAAGTTGTTTATCTGCCACAGTCTTATTTGCTGGGCTGGAGAGTGTGTCTGTGTTTATCTGCCATTGTAGCACCATGTATGTTTTTCTGCTGTTGTAGCACCACCGTGCTTTTATTATTCTGCTGGGTGTTTATCTGTCTGCTCTTAGTTGCTGGACCATGTTACATTGTGTGTGTGGTCACTACCTAGTCAACATAAAGAATTAAATAAAATAAATAAGCAAGAAATCAATCAAGCAATCAATCCAACATATCAATAAGTATAGTTTGTGTGACAGCAGTGAATCCAACTGCTAAGAAATGTTATTTTTCCTGAACACACTCAGACGAAAACAGTATCATTAATAATATTAACCCACAGAAGCTGTTCTAATAAGCAGAAGGGAAAAACTGTATTAGAAATGATATATTGTAATTGTTCATTTCATTTAATGTGCATCACTTTCAGTTTTTGCACATTTAAACACCTATGGTCTCCTCCTTGTTGATTAAGTCATATGTCTCAGTCTCTAATAAATTAAATAAATTTAATGTCATCCCTTTACTGTTCTCCGTTCACCTTACTACTTCTTCTTTAGTTGCTCCCATTAGCGGTCGCCACAGCAGATCAACTGTTTCCATTTCTTTCTGTCCTCTGCATCTTGCTCTGTCACACCAACCACCTGCATGTCCTCTCTCACCACATCCATAAACCTTATCTTAGGCCTACCTCTTTTCCTGTTACCTGGCAGCTTCATCCTAAGCATCTTTTTTCCAATATACTCTGCATCCTTCCTCAGTACATGTCCAAACCAACATAATCTTGCCTCTTTCTTTGTCTCCAAACCTTCCAACCTGGGCTAACCCTCTAATATACTTATTCCTAATCCTGTCCATCCTCGTCACACCCAGTGCAAATCTTAACATCTTCAACTCTGCCATGTCAAGCTCTGACTCCTGCCTTTTTGTCAATGCCACTGTCTCCAACCCATATAACATAGCTGGTCTCACTACCCTCTTGTAGACCTTCCCTTTCACTCTTACTACTCGTCTGTCACAAATCACTCCTGACACTCTTCACCACCCACTCCATCCTGCATGTACTCTCTTCTTTACCTCTCTTCTACACTCATCATTACTTTGAACTGTTGATCCCAAGTATTTAAACTCATCCACCTTCGCCAACTTTACTCCCTGCATCTTCACCATTCTTATATCCTCCCTCTCATTCACACACATATATTCTATCTTAGTCCTGCTGACCTTCATTCCTCTTCTCTCTAGAGCATATCTCCACCTCTCCAGGGTCTCCTCCACCTGTTCCCTACTCTCACTACAGATCACAATTCATCTGCAAACATCATAGTCCACGGGGACTCCTGTCTGATCTCGTCTGTCAACCTGTTCATCACCATTGCAAATAAGAAAGGGCTCAGAGCTGATCCTTGATGTAATCCCACCTCCACCTTAAATGCATCCATCACTCCCACCGCAGACCTCACCGCTGTCACACTACCCTCGTACATATCCTGTACCACTCTTACATACTTCTCTGACACTCCCGACTTCGTCATACAATACCACATCTCTCTAGGCACCATGTCATATGCTTTCTCTAAGTCCACAAAGACACAATGCAACTCCTTCTGACTTTCTCTGTACTTCTCCATCAACACTCTCAGGGCAAACATCGCATATGTAGTGCTCTTTCCTGGCATGAAACCATACTGTTGATCACTAATCATCATATCCCTTCGTAACCTATCTTCCACTACTCTTTCCCATAACGTCATGCTGTGACTGATCAGTTTAATCCCTCTATAGTTGCTACAGCTCTGCACATCACCCTTATTCTTAAAAATCAGTACTGAAACACTTTTTCTCCATTCCTCAGGCATCCTCTCACTTTCCAAGATTTCATTAAATAATCTAGTTAAAAACTTCACTGCCATTTCACCTAAACACCTCCATGCTTCCACAGGTACGTCATCTGGACCAACAGCCTTTCCATTCTTCATCCTCTTCATAGCTATCCTTAATTCCTCCTTGCTAATCCACTGCACTTCATGGTTCACTATCCACACATCATCCAACCTTCTCTCCCTCTCATTCTCTTCATTTATTAGCCCCTCAAAGTATTCTTTCCATCTGCTTAACACACACTCCTCGTGTGTGAGTACGTTTCCCTCATTATCCTTTATCACCCTTATCTGCTGCACATCTTTACTAGCTCGGTCCCCCTGTCTATCCAATTGGTACAGGTCCTTTTCTCCCTTAGTGTCCAACCTTTCATACAACTCTTCGTATGCCATATCCTTAGCCACCTCTCTCTTTGCCATGCACCTCATCTCCTTATACTCTTGTCTACTTTCTTCATCTCTCTGACAATCCCACTTCTTCTTCGCCAACCTCTTTCTCTGTATACTCTCCTGTACTTCCTCATTCCACCAGCAGGTCTCGTTGTCCTCCTTCCTCTTTCCAGATGTCACACCAAGCACCTTTCTAGCCAGCTCTCTTACTAGCTCTGCTGTAGTTACCCAGCTATTTGATAACTCTTCACTGCCACCCAGTGCCTGTCTTAACTCTTCGCTGCACTCCACCTCACAATTACCCTTTTTCAATTTCCTCCATTTGATCCTTGGTGCTGCCCTCACACTCATCCTCCTCTCCTTGATCACCAATGTCATCCTAAAAACCACCATCCTATGCTGCCTAACTACACTTTCCCCTTCCACCACTTTACAGTCTCCAATCTCTTTCAGACTGGCCGTTCTACATAAGATATAATCCACCTGTGTGCATCTTCCTCCACTCTTGTATGTCACCCTATACTCCTCCCTCTTGTTAAAATTCACCTTACTACTACTTATCAAATTCAAAGAATCCTGTAGTTTTTCAGAACATATACACTGGGTATCAGGTTGGAGCACTTTACCTTTACCTGATTTAACCTTCAAGCCACAAGTGGAATCCTTTTCTGTGCTTATTATACCAAGGGATCAGAAGACAGATTATACTTGTAATCATCCTGAATGCAGCTTCAGCTGATCATGGCTTAATTATAGAACTCAGGAAAAAAAAGGTTGTATCGGCAACTGAAGGGTGTAGCATATGAATATGCAAACAAAATTAGTAAATGTCTTATCAGACATTATTAAGAAAATTATCTTGTGTGGGTGTGTGAATGCCTGGCAGGTAGATATACTTGTTAGTTAGGGTTACTCAAGGTTCAAACCCTGTACCTTAGGTACAAAGAGCAAGAGCTTGAGTTCTCTACCCATACCACCAGCCACCACTGATTTGAAGGAGAAGTTATAGCTATCAACTGTACAAATTTTCACAAAATGTCTGGAATGCTTGACTCATACTTTTAGTCAGTTTGTCTTACAATTTGAATGGTGCAGTGGTAGTGTTATTGCCTCAGAGCAATAGGTTCTCTGGTTTGATTCTCAGCTGAAGTAAATCTGCATATCCTCCCTGCATTTGTGTGTGGGGTGCTCTGGTTTCGTCCCATGATAAAAAGACATACGTCTGGAGCATTTCTTCCTGGGCCTCTGCTGAAAATTGGTTTTGTTCCAAGTCTAACTTTCCCAGTAAACAAATGTTAAATAAAAACAAAATAAAATTTATAGTTTATTGGCAAATCAGTGAGAATTGAATTCACTAAATAATAATAGCCATTTAAGTTTCAGTCTTCCTATCTTTAATAAAACACATAGTAACGCAACATTTTATTCTAGCAACTTCCTAAGATTATACAAGCAAGGTTTAAAATGTGTCCCCGGTTTTGGGCCTTTACTCCCCAATAAATTTGTTTTTTTTTTCCTGATTTCTTGTGCTGCACAGTTCTTCGGGGAAAGAGAAGATTAGTACTGCTTATGCAAAGTCTACTTATTTTTTAATGTAACATAGGCAATTTATTCTTCAAGGGCAACAGGCACGTTGCTTGTAGATGAAATGAAATATAAAATTGTTTGCTAGCAGCAACCTCTAGTTACAGAACTCTTTAATGTGGAATTATTTAGATGACTTTTACTTCTGCAAACATTGTGCATATTTACTGATACTGTTGGATTGTAGAAGTTTGAGTAGACTTTTTATAATGGAAATGTTCTAAATTGGGCAGTTTTGTCATTATTGGTTCATGCATTTTGTTTCATTACATACTGGAAAATTTTCAAAACAAATTTAAAATGCACTCTAACAAGTGTACTGTATTATACAAGGAATATAATTTAATACAGTTAGGAAGATTTGTCAAAGAACACATGTGTTTCATGTGCAAAGGGCCTATGATTTGAAAACAGCCCAAAGGTAATCTTTATCCACGTCTGGCCAGATGTATTTTCTTTGAATGTGAATTTTAAGGGCAGACCGCAGAGAAGTTTTAATGCTAAGGCTATTTTCATTGTGAGACTGTATTGCTTTGTTTAGCAGATGTCTACTTGTGTTCATGCTAGAAAATGTAAAAATAAATTGAAGTAATCATTGCAGAAGTAAACCAGTATGCACATTAGTGTTTATGCTAAATGGGGCAAAATAGCCAAGTAATGGGACATTGGAATGGCTGAAGGGGGACTCTGGGCTGGGGCCATATTTTGGTCACCTGTTCTTCAGTTTGCATTTGAAAGTTAGTATCCCACAATTCCATTGGAGTGGGTGGGGTTACATAATTATGTATACAAATTGTATGCTAATCAGGGTAGAGATTTGCACCTGTTTTTCATGGGCCTTGTTCAGATTTTTGATGTTTCCAGGTTGAGAGGTATGGTGGGGGGCTGTGCCCCACTACTTAAAATTACCAACTCCGAGATTGCACTACAGTGCCAAAAACGGCAAAGTAATGAAAGCATTAAACAAACAAACCTTGATCCCAAGAATTTCACCATAGCTCTAATAAATCCGATAGGGCCATCAGAGCTGACTGATAGTAACATTGTATCTCTAGCAAACTATACAGCACTGTCAGTGTCTGCTAATTATAACACAGTAGTACCGAAAAATCTTACAATACCATCAGTAGTCCCAAAGTAACTTAGCATATGGTGATAGCAAATAACAACATGGTAGTCCTGACAATTTCCATAGCACTCCACTGTTTGCTGATAATCCAGCATCTTCATGTAATACTGAAATACTGTTCAGTGTTATACCCAACATGGAGCTGGAGAAGGCTTGTCTGGGTGCACTGTCTCTGAAATGGTGACATGATGTGCCAGATGTACCATGTGGGTTAACAATGTCAACAGCAGGCTGTCTATATGCCATGAATGGAAGCTTGTGGACTGAAGGAAATATATAACATACACATAACAAAATGCTGCCACTATAGCTTATTGCTTTCCTTCCTTCCCCACCTCCTACCAGGTTTAAGTCTGTGAGCTGTAGTTTCTGTAGTACAGAGTTTGATTCTCTCAGTCTTCATCTGCCTACTGAGTGACCTTGAATAAGTCACTTAACCACTTAGTATGTAGGAGGGCAACTGGAAATTTGGGCTGGGCTCCTCAATGGTTTTCTGGACTGTGAGCGTAGAAACAATCTTTGAATCTTATGAATTCAGTGCATCTCCTATGCTGCAGATACCACAGCTGACTTTCAGGATCAACATTTGAGGTTTATTTGTCAAAGTCTCTTAGTTGTAGTGGCTCAAAGTTATGTTTTGCCAGAAAAGTCTTTGAAGAAGATCATTTTGTTTTGCTATGGGCATATAATAAAAGTAAATATTTTACATTCAGAAAAATAAAATTTCTCTGTACAAGATGAAGATTTTAATATGAATGCTGCTTACAACAACTCAGTGGCCTTTTTTTGCACCATGGCCACATCCATAAAAATTATGAACGATATGGGAGACAATACACTTTCTTCTTGGACTCCTATTCCCACACTAAATGTATCAAAGTCAGCAGTCAAGATGTGGACATAACCGTAACTCTTCGAATATAAAGACTGAACACCCATGCAGAAGCAGGCCTAGAATTCTGAATGCTGTATTATCACTCACAAGACATTGCAGAATGTCTCAATTGTATGACTTCTCTGAGTCCTGAAGACACTTGCAGACAAGACTTGCAAACTCACACAACCAATTCAATATCTTTTCAGGGAAAAAGACTTGATCTATTCTTCCATCATCAGGATAGAACTGACTTTCTTACTCCTGAATCTGATGATCAGTTATTGGTCAAAGTTTCCTCATGTAGACTTTGGCAGGTAGATTGAGGAGCATGAAAGAAAACACAAGCTTCTTTACCTCCTTCTGAATATGGCAACTCATACCTACTGTCCTTATCTTCCAGGCAGTAACTTCCTGTGATTGTGGTGCTGAAGAGGTTAGCACATTCTTACCATTCTAAGAGCTATGTCGTCCAGAGTCTTGTGTTACTAATATGGTCACTCTTGTTGTATAGGTATGAGCTTGATAAACAGTTTTCCAAACTGTTTCCATCATGGTTCACTTTAATGAATAGGAGAATTTCCAATAAAACCAAGATACCAGAATCGAATCTACCACTGGAGGCAACACCAGGAGAGGACCCTTAACTAGAGCTGACACCAAATAAAGACCAGCTAGCTATAATTTCTTACTATAGGCAAATTCTTCCATCAGTTGTAGTTTCCATTACTGTGATAAGACTGTTTCAATATAAATATAAATGCACACAGGTTTTATAAGTAGAATCAAAAGAAAAACATACATGATTGATAAGGCAGTAAACTGAAACCTTGCAGAAGAAGCTGACTGCCATTTTGATGTGTTTCTTTTCTACCTTCAGCTTTGACATTATACCAAAATTAAAATCTTAAAGAACCAGTATTACCATGCATATCTGCTGCTATGGCTCCTTGCTAAGTGCCATTTCTCACTGCGGATCTCTCATAATCATCTTTTCTAGGAGAATCCTATTTCCTGATTTAAAGTGTTGTGCCTCCTTTTCCAGTTCTATTAATGTACTAGTAGTATGGGAAACCCATATGTTCTTTTGTAACAATCTGTATGTTGCATGTTCACTTAGCAACTGGTGATTAAGCGTATTTTTATTAACTCTTAACTTAAAAAAATGCACATACATACATATATGTGTGTGTGTGTGTATTACCTTCAAGCCATCTAAGTGGCAACTTTCCAAGTGAAACAAAAAGCCAGTACAGCTGATCTAAAATTGGATGAGTGGATGATCACAAGTACTGTCTTTTTTTAGTGCAAGATTTCAATATAGTGGGGATTGGGGAATTTGCCCTTTCCCCTCTCTAGTGCTATCTCAGAGTTGGTAAATATAACTAGCAGATGGTGTGGGGGTGCAGTGGGGCTTGCCCCCTGCAAAAAATAAATAAATCGATTCTCCCAGGAATTCAATAAACTCCATATAGGATTTGAGCAAAGCCTACACGGAGTACACATGGACTAGTGCAATTAGTAGCAGCGCTTATTGTGTATTCATGCTTCTCATCACACTTGCACGTATACAAGCCCAATTTCATGGCGAGCAACAGTGCAGCCACTAGGAAACCATGCAGAGCAGCACAAAAACAAGAATAACTAATTTTTTATGAGCAAACCTGCTCAGCAAGAGTGCATGGACAGCCACAATGACTAGTGGTGTGAAAATACTGCAATGATAGCAGTATTAACACAGTAAAGAAAAATGTACTGAGTGCAATGTACACTACAACAGTTATTTGTAGAATGAAATAATGGAGGGGAGGCAGCAAGGGCAAATACAATGAAACATAAATTAGGCAGGGAAAGTATGCTGAAGAAAATGGACACGGACACGAATGATAGGAATGAGAAAAGAGGAAGAGGGCATGGTAAATGTCATTGTCCCCAAGATAGGATATGTCAATGTTTTTACATTTCCAAAACAAGTCAGTAGCATTACATGTAGATAGCACAGCATGTGCTGCTCATATATCTCAACTGTACAGATTTTCACAGAATGTCCAGAATTTTGCCTCATATTTTTCATCTGTTTCTTGTAAATTGTGGTTTTCTGACAAATCACTGGCAAATCATTGAGGGCTGTAGTCAGAAATTAATGGCAGACATTTGAATTCAGACTTCATATCTTTCACAAAATTCATGCTATGCAAAACCTGTTGTTCTAGCAACTTTCTAAGTTTGTAAGAGCAATAATTAGAAAGTATCCCTATTTTTGTACTTTTGTCCCACATTATTTGCGGCTTTGCCCAGATTTCTTGCTGTAAGAGTTTGAGAGGTATGGTAGAGCTGTCTGCACCTCCTGTTCAAGTATATTATGTCCTCCCACATGATAGTATATATACATACATATATATATATATATATATATATATATATATTATATAGATACATATATATATATATATATATATATATATATATATATATATATATATATATAAGGTCACATGTCAATGGAGATGAATGGTTGCGATATAAACATCACTAACATGCTCATTGGAGAGGACATTTAGTAAGGATGGTATATCCAAGAGGGGGTATTTGCATAGTGTGAAGATCTGCAAAATGACTTGCTTGAATGTGACTGACATGTCAGCATACTTCTCAACCAGTAAATGACACATAGCAACAGACTCCTGGATAAATGTAGACAGAAACAGGCACAACCACAGACACTTTAAAATATTATAACCATTAATCTGTGGCATTGACAGAATATATGAGTGTAACTTAGTTTACATATTTTGCAGGAACAGACGTACAAATGTAATGATTGTCAGTATGCTATAAGGGGTATTCACCATCCTTTCCCCACAAAGGACTACTTTTTGGAAGGGTTAAGAGGGACAGTGTTAAACCTAGAGTTGAAATCAAGGGCAATCGTGGCCAGTTGAGAGGTTTGCATGACACAATCCACACCTGCAAGACTCAAACCCATGGCATCAGTGTTGTCACTTTGCTGTGTATTTACTGGGTACAACACCAAAAGGTATATCACATAAGCATCTAGCAGAACACCTTATAGGGAAATCTGCACTGTCAAATCCTAATGGGTATGCATCTCAAAGAATAGTTGTGTATGGCCAACAAGATGTGTGGGAGCTGACTCTGACAAACATGATACACATGACTAAAGCATCTCTGGCTGACAAAGTTATCAGCCATACAGATAACAGCACTTACAAACAACACACTATTATGAGTGGGTTCCCTACACACAGCTGTCTATTTCATGCATCTGCCACATGTAATAGCAATGGGTATTGTTTGAAGCATTTGCAACTGATGTGTGAATTAATAAGTGATCTGTTATAATGAATGTTACAGCAGTAGGTGAGACCGATGACAATGTATCAACTATGCCAATTTGCACAGAAAGTACAGCAGTGCAAAGTCTAGTGTCAGTGAGCAAGGAAGCTGACACTGTGATACTGTACACATACCAATCACTACATGGACCACCCTGTATAATTGCATGTCAACACTCAGCACATGTGCCACATGATCACTGTCCCCCTGACACTGCCAGTGAAAATGTTATACTGCCATGAAATCCTGACATACATTGATATGTGCTCATGCATACTATCAAGTAGCATTAATGATGCAATGTATTGGTACATCTGTCTGTAATGTAATACAGTCATTCTACAGCTGTTCCCATGCTACAAATGGACATCAGGCTGTACATCTCTTCCAAATTAAATGTTTGGTCTGAATCACATACAATACAGTGGAACCGTTTACACAATCATACAACTCTACCTATTTCACATCATTATATCAATTGTACATCATATGCCTATATGTTTAACAGTGGAAATATGTGGGTAAGGATTCTGACACCATATGTGGACACATGACAACTGAAGTGGATGTGGCTCATGCAAAAGAGTTGACAATACAAATGCTGACAGTCACACAATGCTGCTGGGTAACACCTGTATAATACTTGTAAATATCAGCTATATAATCCACACAGTGAATTCCCCAAGGTTGCAAGTGAATCCCAACATGTCATGTTTATGTATATAACAGCATTACAACAGGTGGAAGAACTCAGACATATTTGTCCATGTAATCAGTATGATGGAATATTGCTGTATGTCAGATAATATTTCCAGATGGTAGGTATACACATACACCCCTGTGCCATACTGCATCAGTCACTGTGATGGCTGCATGACAGCTGTGTAGAATGTTTGTACCACAGTACAAGAACCCATGCCTTAGTAAAGCTACAATACATATTTATTTATTTACATTTGTTTACTGGGATGGTCAAGCTGGGCCAGAAGTGCCCCTTTTCAGTGGAGTCCCAGGGAGAAAAGCTCCACATATAAAGACATTTCACATACAATACAGAATTTGCATTAGTGAAGACATTTAGTACATAGTATTGGCAGCTTATACAGTCGGTGAAAAAAAAAAACAGTACATAAGTAATCAAAGATATTATACTAACAATAGAGTATATACATGACAACATTCCATATGAGTAGTTTTCAACTAACAGAATTTATATATAGAACACTTCATGCAGTGGTTGCAAAACAGATAAAGGAATTAGACACTAGATACTTAAACTTTTCACATGTTTAGGAGGTATAATAGCTGAATGATAGGCTATATGAGTCCTGTTGCAGGAACCAGCAAAGTAGGTGGATATTGTTGCAGATATAAGTGGTGGCATGATATTAAGGTATGCTGTGAGAGTACCTGAATGTCTCACCTAGTTCAATGGTAGGCCTATAAGGGTTAGGTAAAGAAGGAAGTAGACTGGAGGGATCAATGGTAGGACAATGAGGGTTCGAAGAAGAGGAAAGTGGAGAGGATGGAGAGGCGGAGTAAGTAAAATGACAGGTGGGTGTGAAAGGTGGATGCCAGAGTAGTAGAGTGGTAGTGAGAATAGTTGTGATGGTTGAGGTTAGGTTATAAGAGGTGGTATTAGCACATGTGCACAGGCAAGATGAAGAGAGTTGTTTCAGAGTTGACATGAAGAGGGTTACTGAGCGGGTGGATCTAAGTGTTTGGGGGAAGGAGTTCCAAAGTTTTGCGATGGCAAAGGAGTAAAGCATCTGGCCAGCCAAATGTTTGGGTTTTTCTACATTTATGAACAGTTGGTTGTTGGATCAGAGTGGTCTGTTAGGGTGGTATAAAGTAATTATAGAAGATAGAGTAGGGCACATGGATGGATTGTGAATGAGTCTGTGAACTATAATTAGTTGGATAAAGGTGAGATAGTTGGGGACTTCAAGCCATTTTAGTGGTGGGATGAGTAGGAGGCATTAGTTACAAACTTAGCAATTTTATTGTAGCAGGAGTCTAATTTGGACTTTAGAGAGGACTGAATGTTGGTGAGGATGGAGGCACCGTATAAAAGAGAGGGTAATAGAAAAGAAGAGGCAAGGGAAAGTCAGGCTGATGCACTGAGTAGATGTTTGTGTCAGTAGAGAGTGCCAAGCTTTTGATGTGTCTTTTTGACATTGGACTGGATGTGCAGGTTGAATGTGAGGTTTTCGTCTATGATGACACCTAAGAGTTTGTGCTAGGTACAATGTCGATGGTGGTATCATTTAGAGATTGAATGGTGAGGTTCTCTTTTTGTAGGGTTGCGGACTTTTTGGGGGCAAAGATCAGTTGTTTGGTTTTGTTGGGGTTCAGGGCAAGATGATTATTAGACATCCAAATTTTGGTTGAGGTGAGGGCATTTTGGGTGATTTGGTGTAGTCCTGAGTTGTTTGCAGTGCCAATGATAGTGGAGTCATCTGCATACTGGATGACTGAGCCTTGAGAGAATGTGGTGTAGAAGTTATTCATAAATATGCTAAACAGAAGTAGGCCTAAATTGGAGCCTTGAGGAACACCAGTGGTGGTGTTTAGCAAAGGGGAGTAAGAGTTCTACCATTTAGTTGATTGTTGCATGTTAGTGAGATAATTAGTGAACAGTTTAGAGTATGAGGTGAGGTACCCATGTTAGAGAGTTTTCTTAGAAGGACAGAGTGGGATATAGTATTGAAAGCTTTAGAAAGATCAAGAAATAGTGAAGATACGATTTTTCGTGTGCCACAGGCTCAGTTGACAGTGTCCATGAAGGATATGAGGGCAGTGGTGGTATTATATCCTGACATAAATCCATGTTTGGTGGGGGGGAGAGGGTGTGGTTGTGAGTCAGATGGTGAAGAAGTTGAGAATGAATACATTTTTCCATAATCTTAGACATGGGTAATAGTATAGCAATGAGGCAGAAGTTGGTTGTTCCTATGTTGGGGCCCCCCTTATGTAGAGGGAGGATATAAGCTTTTTTCCAGATGATGGGCACATAGGATTCCTGGATAGATCTGTTGAGAAGTATGATGATAGGGTAAGTGATTGAGTTGGCTGAGATTTGCAGGTATTTGGCAGGTGTATTGTCAGGGGCATTTGTGCATGGTTTGAGTTTTAGAAGCAATTTTATAATAATCAAGGTGAGTATAAGTAACAGAATTAAGTTGGGAATAGAGGGTGTACTGGTGTTAGCTTTGGAGAGGTCTGTGGTGAACAAGCTGGTCTTGGGAAAGGTAGCAGTTAGATTGGCTATAGTGACTATGAAATAGGAGTTGAAGGTTGCATCAATTTCTGGGCAAGGATTATTATTATTGTGTTGATTTTGTAGAGTAAGGCGTGTTCTTTTTTGTTTTGTAGTACTAGGTGCTTAACCTGGTTTTGGAGCTGTTTGTATTGGGCAAGGTCGGATGTTTTTTTTTTTTTTTTTGCCAGATTTTCCATGAATTGCCCCTGCATTTCATGAGATCCTCAGTGGATCTTGTTAGCTAACTGGTATTGGTCTTTACTCTCTTTTGTCTAAGGGGAGCGAGATTGTTTAGTATGCTGAGGAAGGTTGAGTTGAAGAACTCAACTGCCTCATTAAGGGGAAGTGATTTTAGTGCATCCCAGTTGATGCTAAGCAACCTTTGGTTAAAGCTAGATAGACAGAACTGAGATTCATCTCTGGTAACCCTGTACTGATGTTTATTAAATGTTGTGGTACATTCACATTGTATAAAGGCTGGTAAGTGGTCACTTATACTATTGGAGAGTGTACCAGTAGGAGTGATCTTATTCGGGTCGGACACTAAAATCCAGTCTAGGATAGAGCCATTAGTATTCATTTTATTAGGCCTGGTTATGGTGTTAACTAGCTGGGTGAACTTATATAGACTGATATTGCAGTTAGAGTGGTGTGGGGATAAGTCTAGCCAGTTGATATTTACCTCTCCCAGTCTGATAGTCTCATTGTTTTGTATGTTAGTAGATGCACAAGCAAGGATTTCTTCAAGAATTGGGTTGCTATTGCCTGGGTTAATGTAAATGACTATCACAATTAGGTTTTTGCAATTATTCATTTTAAGGAAAGAAACTAGAAGTTTGGCTGTGGAAAACTATTGAATGGGTTTTGTATATGGGACAATAGTGAAGGACATGGGATATATTAGAGGGATGCCGCCTCCTTTTTTTCAGGGTCTGTCAGCCCCAAAGACAGATGAAATCTGGGGGAAGGAATTCTGTGTCCTTAATATAGGGTTTTGGCCATGTTTCACTTGTGACAATAATGTTTGTTTTGGACTATCCATGCATGAAAGTCAAGTATTTTATTTCTGATGCTTTGCAGGTTAATTGTAGTGAAGTTTATTGATTTATGATAGTTTGGGGGTTGCAGAAAAGAGGAACTGGGACCTGGGTTGGGATGTATGTCTCCACACAGTGATAGGTTTGTTACAGGATATGGGAGAGTAGTGTATTCTAGTTTCCATTTTACTTTGATTGGATAATTTAAAGGGAAAATATTATTGTTGTGGTGATGGTGGGGAGGATTTTTACTCTGGTACATAAAAATATGCTTGTGTTGTAAAGGCTGGCTGAAATTTGCGAGAAGAAAGTCATGTGTTCAGACTGCATGGGGAGAGAGGATAATAGGCAGTGGGAGGAAGAGGTAGAAGAATGATGCAGAGAGGTTAGATGTAGTAGGCTATTGAAAGAGAGTGATAAGGTAAGTAGAGTAGTGATAGTAGAGCTGGACATTGTAGTATGAGATGTGGTGACTAAAGGAATGAGAATTAGTGTACAATAGCAAGATGTGGTGGTGGAGAAGAGGTTGTACTGATGCGGTAATGATGATGGGAGTTAAGATGGTGGGTATGTGTGGGTTTGGCTGGATGTATTTTTAATGGTGTAATGTGAGGGGAAGTGAAGTGGTGTGGCTAGTGGTGTAATGAGAGGTGAAATGTAGGGGGATAATTGGGTGGTGGTGTAGGGGGAGGAGCTAGTGTAAGTATAAATGTAATTGATGTGGGGATGGGTGGGAATGAGGGTAGGGTAGGGGAGTGTAGTGGCAGCAAATGGAGTGGGTTGAAACCAAAGGCAGAGTTGTCTGGAAAGAAAACTATCAGTAAGGTAGGAAATCTGGAGAGAGAGCAGATTGACTAAGTATTTAAAGCTGGAACTACAGCTCAGAGGAGGAATAAGTAAACTCTCAAGGAAGAGGGAGGGAATAGACAGGACTGACAGGGGTGGGAAGCTTACAATAACATTATGCTAGGAGACCGGGGGGGGGGGCTGAGAGCCAGGGAATGGAGAAAGCTGTGAGAAAACAGGTTTGGCAGGAAAACTTACAATGGAATTATGTTAGGCGAACAAGAAAATGGGGCGGCTATGAACCAGGACTTGAAAACTGAGAGAAGAGAAAAACAATCAACCAGCTAGCCCAGATCAGTACCTAAAGGTGTCTGTTTATCTATGCGAACTCAAAAGCAGATTTAGTGGAGTATCAGGGAAGTAGAATGTAAAATAAATGAAATGCTTTGGGAAACTGTATATATTTGTTACAATAAACAGGAGAATAAAATATAAGAATATAAAATAAATGCAAAGCTTTGGAAAAAATGTATATATTTGTTACAATAAATGGGAGGAAAAAGGGCGGTCCAGTAGTGTGCTTAGCAGAAGAATCAGTAGAAGTATCACAGAGAGAAGATTATAATAGACCTACACTGCTCATAGTCTGTTGATAAAAGAAGGACTTGCAGTAGCTTTTACCGGTTTGTACAGGGTTCCCCTCTCCATGTTTTTCTATGCAGGCAGTTGCTTCAGTTTTTCTTTTTTTTGTTTTTGTTTTGTTTTTGTTGGACCTTAGAATGTGTTTAAGGGACTGTAAGGAGAGACAGAGAGATGTTGATATGAAGCTAGAAAAGGAGGTAGGTGAAGTAAAAAAGTAGAAATAAGACAGACAAGGAAGTACCACAATTTAAGTAGTTTAGCTAAGTAGTACTTAATCAAATAAATTAAAGAACAAGCAGTGCTAATTTATAATAAAGTCACCCTGTTTAGTAATATGAAATTCAGTCTATTGCCACCTTAATTTTTACAGAATGCAGAGTAATTCATTGCCAGTAAAATTTCCAACTATTTGTTGCTACTTAGTAATGCATGCCAACAGAACTATTGACATATACCATCATCCGATGTCAGCAGTCCTCAAGAAGCATATTACTACAGCTGTTATGGAAGGAACATGTAACCAAATGTCAGCAGAGGCCATCAATACCAGAGTTTAGTTCACAGATTGGAATACACTGTTATAGGGATACACTATATCCACACTTCAACATAGCACATGTGGATGATGACAACATTGACATGTGCAATGTTCAGTGGGTCATAGAACATTACTAGGCCACTGGCCAGGAACATATTAGGTCCCTGCCATTATTATACCATTTAAAAACAAATCATTATAGCTATATGAGGGAAGTGAGGGAAGATAGTAGGTGTATATGCGTATGTGTATATGTGTTTGACTTAATACAGATTGCATGACCCCATGACAGAATTAACAATCACTCATCCAGTGGCCTACATATGGCTTGCAGAAGGTCATGGAGGAGCTCTGCATAAATATGTGTATACATCTTTGAGATTATGACATCCTCAGTGTTCTGCAGAATGGATGTTATGTAGGCAGAGGGGGGAAAATGAGATGTTCGATTCAGGGGGCTATGTAAATGGTTCTTCTGAGTGGGAGTCAAATGAAAAGAGCTTCAAAATATCTTAGACTGATTATAATATACCACTAACCACACACACACACACACAAGTTGTATGAGGTCAGATTTTAACACCACATCTATGTAGGTATAGAAGATATATTCCACACAATGTAAGATTAGTGCCACCACAGATGTCTGTCTTTAACACTTTATAGAAAATGACATCATCAATGTATACAGAGAAAAAGTTTAGCAGGAGTGTCTGACATAACCATGGACTCACATCCTGGTGTAAAATTGTCCCCAGAAGGATAGTTAAATGATCAAATACACACACACACTCAAGTTAACTGCTGTGAGAATAGAACCTCTACTTTTCTAATTACACAAGCTAGAGAACACAGTACTCACACCACTGCAGAAGTTTGATTTTATAGTGTCAGAGTGCACTTATACAGGGTGACATCAACGGTGCATGTTGAGAAGAGGATGTTGGTATGGCTGTATGAAATTGCTCTGGAGTCTTGTATTAGGATGAAAGTATCTTCTAAATACTACATGAGTGAGGGTGGCAGGACCTGGAATCATGATCTTCTGACCATGCTCACACACATGTTGAGTGTTGTGAGATTAAAACTCTTACCTATATAATTACACAAATTAAAGAACATAGTACTTAATGCTTATGCCAGCACAGACGTTTGATTTTAACACTGTCAGAACACACTTTATACAGGGTACTATCACCAGTATATAGTGAGAAGAGGATGTTGGGAGAGCTGTAAGAAATTGCTGGGAGTCAAGTATCAATGTAAATGTATCTTCTGAGTGAGGATGGCAGGACATGGAGTCATTCTGTTCTGAAAACACAGGCAAGTTGATTGCTGTGAGATTAGAACCCCTATCTATCTAATTACACAAGCTAGAGGACACAGTACTTAACACATGCTCCACCACAGACATCGGAGTTTAACCATGTCAGACTGGACTTTACAGAGGATGACATCATCATAGTGTTGCAGATTACATATACTGTTATAAGACTTGTTTGTAAAGGCAGGACATGTGATATGATTGTGTGAGTGCAATTTGCAAAAATACATATAGATACATCCTGGCAACCAAAGTGAAAGAAGTTATCAGGAAGGCATATTGCTGAAGTGAGACAGGTATGGACCTGTTTCTTCATATGTTGTGTAAATCACACACATACACATGTATACAAGGACACACACAAACACACACTTTGTAAACAACAGTAGTGCAATGATGGATTTATGCATCTTCACATTCAGATGAAGGTATTTCCACATTAATACAGAGTTATACATGCTAAACACCTTTTCTCAAAGCACATCACTGAGAAGCTGACTTGAGTGGTCGATGGCAAAGTATTAGTGTATGTGTGATTAGAATTTTGGGGATTCAGCTTGGACTTGTGCAGTAGCATTGTCCACTAGTGCTTATTGCCAGACTGTGTGCAAATAGGGGCATACAGTAACTGATCTGATTGGGGTTAGCTGCAAAATACATCTGTTTGTTGATGTGTCTTGTATCAAGTTTGCAAAATATGTAATTTGAAAAATTGCTGGCAGATACTATGGTGTGCATGCTATGTTTGAAATGTTAGGGCCACTGTTTTATTACATAAATAACTGCTGACCATGCCTTCTCCATTTGTGCAATGTGACACAATGAGGAAGTGCATTTCTTTGCTTAATGAAAAAGTGTAAAATTTAATTTGGTTTACCTTCTTTCATGCAAACAGGCTTAGCAGTGAGGCATAGGTGTCAGCATTCTGAATGGTACTCAGTGTGGAAAATACACTAAATGCCTACCTTTTTCTGTGGCACAATGTGTAAGAGCAGTGAGTTCCTGCTTAGAGGACAGGTAAACCAGTGTTCAGATGCGGATAATTCTTTTTTTTTTTTTTTTTTTTTTAAATGGTGCCAGGATGTCTGTTGAATAAATGTGCTCAGGACTTCAAATGTGACAATCAAAAACTGCATTAAAGTGTGTGCGTCTTCCACAAATTGTATCAGTAATCATCTTCTTTCGGCTGTTCCCGTTAGGGGTCGCCACAGCAGATCACCTGTTTTAATTTCTTCCTGTCCTCTGCATCTTGCTCTGTCACACCAACCACCTGCATGTCTTCTCTCACCACATCCATAAATCTTATCTTAGGCCTTCCTCTTTTCCTGTTACCTAGTAGCTTCATCCTTAGCATCTTTTTCCCAATATACTCAGCATCCCTCCTCAGCACATGTCCAAACCAATGTAATCTTGCCTCTCTGGCTTTGTCTCCAAACCTTCCAACCTGGGCTGACCCTCTAATATACTTATTTCTAATCCTGTCCACCCTCATCACACCCAGTGCAAATCTTAACATCTTTAATTCTGCCACATCCAGCTCAAACTCCTGCCATTTTGTCAATGCCACTGTCTCCAAACCATATAACATAGCTGGTCTCACTACCCTCTTGTAGACCTTCCCTTTCACTCTTACAAGTACTCATCTATCACAAATCACTCCTGACACTCTTCTCCACCCACTCCATCCTGCCTGTACTCTCTTCTTCACCTCTCTTCCACACTCACCGTTACTCTGAACTATTGACCCCAAGTATTTAAACTCATCCACCTTCACCACCTCTACTCCTTGCATCCTCACCATTCTTCTATCCTCCCTCTCATTCACACATATATATTCTGTCTTAGTCCTGCTGACCTTCATTCCTCTTCTCTCTGGAGCATATCTCCATCTCTCCAGGGTCTCCTCCACCTGTTCCCTACTCTCACCAGAGATCACAATGTCATCTGCAAACATCATAGTCCATGGGGACTCCTGTCTGATCTCATCTGTCAACCTGTCCATCACCATTGCAAATAAGAAAGGGCTCAGAAAGGGCTCAGAGCTGATCCTTGATGTAACCCCACCTCCACCTTAAATGCATCCGTCACTCCCACCGCAGACCTCACCGCTGTCACACTACCCTCGTACATATCCTGTACTACTGTTAACATACTTCTCTGACACTCCTGACTTCCTCATACAATACCACAACTCCTCTCTAGGCACCCTGTCATATGCTTTCTCCAAGTCTACAAAAACACAATGCAACTCCTTCTGATATTCTCTTTACTTCTCCATCAACACTCTCAGAGCAAACATCGCATCTGTAGTGCTCTTTCCTGGCATGAAACCATACTGCTGTTCACTAATCATCACGACCCTTCTTAACCTAGCTTCCACTACTCTTTCCCATAACTTCATGCTGTGACTGATCAATTTAATCCCTCTGTAGTTACTACAGCTCTGCACATCACCCTTATTCTTAAAAATCGGTACCAAAACATCTTTTCCCCATTCCTCGGGCATTCTCTCACTTTCTAAGATTTCATTAAACAATTTGGTTAAAAACTCCACTGCCATTTCATCTAAACACCTCCATGCTTCCACAGGTATGTCATCTGGGCCAACAGCCTTTCCATTCTTCATTCTCTTCATAGCTATCCTTACTTCCTCCTTGCTAATCCATTGTACTTCATGATTCACTATCCCTACATCATCCAACCTTCTCTCCCTCTCATTCTGTTCATTTATCAACCCCTCAAAGTACATACCTCAATACACTTGTACAACTAGTTGCTGTTTTGCAGGCCAAATTGCAAATGATATGTTAATTGTGTGTACAGCCTTCTAAAAATGACAAATGATGGTCCATCTTTTGAAATGATTGTTATGACCCATCAGCTATGGCTAACTATTTGTGCAGGGCTGGATATCCTGAAAAGTGTGTGCAATATGCTTCATCACAATAGGGACAGTTTTAACATAATATTTGATGAACATTTCATCTATCATCACCTGAACATGACACAAAGGAAACCTTGCACACTACAGAAGCACTGATCACCTACTGAATCAAGGTAGCATGCTTGTATTACCCATCAGCAGAGTCATGCCAGTATGCAGACACCCAGAGATGACCTGTACATCCATCAGCCTAATAGATACACATCTGTAAACAGTAGTGGGAGTGAAGGGGTACATACAAGGAGGGATGGACACACATAGCAATGTTTGATGTAATGGAGCATTCGTGGCCATATTTTTGGTCTGTTTTCATTATTAACCTGACGTGCTTTGTAGCATGAAGAGATTGACACAGTGATAAAGAAAGGTTAGAAGATTGACAACAGGCTTATGACAAGAAGAACAAGGTTGTATAAATATCAAATAGTTGTGGGGATGGATGTCTATGCAAATAATTTGTTTTGGCCAACAACCAATGTACCTCCATGAGAACTTATAACTGGGGCAAATGTTAAGGTATGGGTGATTAAACATATCATAGACATAAGACATCACATTAAGAAATGATGTGAGAGGCATCTGGAATTGAACCCTTGCTGCTATGGACAAACAAAAAATTTCAGTCAAGTGATTTTTGTTAACAGTTCACATAGGAAGGTGCACTTTGTTGTGTCCAGCAGTGTATAGAACTATCAGTTTTCAAGTAGTGGCTTTACTCTGCTTTAACACTTTAAAGAAAGAAAGAAAAGGGTTTGGGTGACAGAAAAACAGAAAAGAGATGATTAGAACCCATGATATGTCAAATTCATACTTTATCACAATAAATATACTTTTATTAATTTATTATCTATAGAGGTTTCAAAATCCAAAAATGGCTGTTAATTTTTACGTGTAATCCTTGGAATATGCAGATATTCCATATATACTTTAAAAGTTACTACAGATTAACTTACCAGCATGACATTAAGGTCAGTATTGCAGCATGTCAAACGTAGACTTGATACTCGAGTGTCAATCTATAGGTTACTTGTGGGAACTGAACCCACATAACATGAATGTACTGCTACACTTGATTATCAAGAGCTGCAGCAGACAGCATGCATGCTTGCTGTTACAGTTAAGATATGCATGCTGAAATTGATACTTATCTATGGAATCACAATATATTTATTACAATCAGGGTCAGATGAGCTGCATACGCACCCTTTGTCTCTCTGAGTCCCTCCAACCTTTCAGCATGCACCTCCCTGTGTGTTAAAATTTCATGTGCAGCTGTAAAAACGAAATTGAAAGAAGATATATGAAAGAATTATGCATACAAGCCTTGGCTGTCCATATTACTCCATAACATTTAAAGTTGCTTGATCTGTATACTTACACAACTGGGGGATGTCAGCAGTTCTAAATTCATCCAGCTACTGGTCAAGTTGTGCCTGCTTGTGCCTCTTTAGGTAACTGTAGTGGTAGCTACACTGCTCCCCAGCATCTGGTATACAAATTGCACTACAGACAGCCTTGGCTAAGCTATTCCAAACCTCAGCTTTATAGTGAGAGCTGGTATATTCCCCATGCAGCAGCCTTTGATTGCAGTGCTTCATAAGGGGTGCAACAAATATTTTTGACTCTTCCAGACCCCACCTCTGCGCCCCGAATTTAGCACCATTCTTCCCATCTTCTGCCATGTCTGCAAACTGTTCTCCAACAATGGATGTAATGCTTTCCCACCAATGTGTGATACTGCATTGCACAACTAGTGTGCAAACATGCACAACTCTGCCGACCTCATTTGCACAATGGTAAGCAAAGATAAACATTGTCAAACAAAGAAGAAAGGAGTTTATGAAACAGCAAGGATAATGTGACATTTGGCAGTGATTTATGGCATGTGTGCTGGTACACCTGGTCACACTTTGTTCACTGATCAACACTGAAATGCTAAATGACTTGGCTTTTAAGCCATGACTTTGGAGGGGTCAATGGGGTGACTTGGCACATATTTTGTGAGTACTTACACAGTGTTAAAAGTAATTTGTACAATGTGGGATTCAAACCTATGTAAAAGGGTATGCACACACTTCCACACACATGATTATTCCTCCTTGCCACAGAAGCTGCATTGGTCAACTGTGATCATTACAGATCTGCAGCTTAAATAGTGATTGTGTTATACTTCAATAAGACCTTTTATGTGTGTGACATTAAAAGATCCTGGCTTATCCATTCTTAGGTGTGATGCAGGACTGCTGTCTGACAATATACTGGTGATGGATAGACTTGCATGACTTTACTAATAGAGTTTGACGATACATACCTCATAATACATCCTGTTTTACAGTTATGCTTCGTTTATGGGAGGGGAATAGATGATTATCAGTATTGTGCCCATTAGAGATATGCTATTGCATTTTTATTCCATAATCATTACTGTCATACTAAACCAGTTATACACATAATCCATATGATGCCTACAAAAGTATGCATATGCAAGCAGTAATGATACCTTTCTGTATAAAGCTGCTATACATAGACATTGGTATGTAGTATTACTCTTATAATTAAAGTTTTGTGAAAAATTACAGTGGGACACCCTTACTAAAAAGTTGAATACGCTAGATTTGAACCCTCACTCACCTGTCTGCTGACCATGATCTCATTGCCCATACACCTGGTACCACAGGGAAAGCTAGGCAGCAGTTGTATTGTCCACACTGAGTAGTGTCCAGAGTGTTGGCTGCCACACATCGCAGCTAAGCCTATTTACATGAAGTAAGGTGAACAAAATTAAATTTTTCAGTTTTTTTCCTTAAGTCGTGATCCCTGTTTGTGCACAGATAGGCAATGTGCAAATGTAAAAGGAAATAGCAAACAAATATTACTTGTGTAAATGCTCATTATAACCCTTCCTCGGTGAAAAATGCCTACTGTAGGACTCAAACACTGCTTTATCTAGGTTTGCTCTCTTTTAGCTCAATGTATTTATTCCTTGACCCACGCAGACAGTTAGCTAACAGGTGCAATTTCTGCAGTCATTGCCATCCATGTTGTTGACCACCAAGCAATCCTGCTAAGCATGTTTGCACTTTGTAAGGCAACTGAAATTAAATTTCAGTTTTTAGCTGCTAACAGTGTTTGCACTATGCCACATGCCATGCACATGGAAAAATAATAAAAAAGGATAAAAAGAAGGGAAACAAAGGTTAAACAATTAGCTCTGGATTTGAGCCATTAGACTATTGCACATATGCAACACAGTTGTAGTGAGTTGTTTCTCTTTGCCACAGACACAGCTTTGGAATAAGCTTTGCAATATCAATCAAATAATGTGCATACAAGCAATTAACATTTCATACCCAGTAATAAATATTTCATACAGTTGGACATTGTCAGTTGATTGTAAATGTATACACAGTATATTTAGTGGAATGAGTGATCACACATTATTTATGAATATCTTGCAAACCTCATCTCTGCATTCTCTTTGTATTTTGGAAATCATTCCATTTTCTCTGCTTTACTATTAGATATGCAATCTCTAGTGCATATTCTAATTTTTTCTTTCAAGGTGTGATACAAATACATTGGACTCAACAACAGTTTTAAGCAAAGGCAAGAAACTGTGCTATTATGTCAAGGAAATATACATGTGGAGTGTTTGTTTTTGTTTAAATGCTCACTGCATTTAGTAACACACTTTGTAAGTGTATCCCCACTGACATCCCCACTTCAGTGAGGGTGTGCCTGTGTATTACTGTGTTTTCTTTCAGTCAATCATTCACACTTGTAAGCCATTAACACCTAACAGTGATGCAGAGACTACACTATGTTTACATCTGCTATGCAAAGTCAAAATGTTGGTGTTCAGTAATTCTACACCTCATTTGCATCTACAAAGTGCTCATTAGGGCTGACTATACACTGAAAGTAACTGTGTAGCCTGGAAACTGAAAACAGTCTTGTCCCCTTCAAATCATGCTTATTTTTCCACTTGTGGGAGTGTTTGTATAAACCCACTTTTTGGAATACTTTTTTATAGTAGGTATGTTAGTTGCAAGAGCCAGTTTATTTTGTAAACTGCATAAGTATGTATTACATATGTCATTCATGTCAGACATCAGTGGCATTGGTGGACAACTTAGACACATTCTACTTACTTGCATTTACAAGTACGAATTAGGTGGTATCTGACATTCATTCATGTTCATACACATTTATTTTTCTATTACAGTTTCAACACTTACCTTGATAGTCCCATAGTTACAATTGTTGTCATTTGGGACTGACACACACAGTCTGATTCTAGCAGTGCACAGCCAATACATTAGGAAGTAAAGGTTGTGAGCATTGCCTGACATCAGTTTTACTGTATGTATATGCATAGGAGAAAGGTGTACCATTTAAGTGGTCAGCACATATGCTATCTGTTACCTCTGTGCCAGTGCGAGGGCATATTGTACATGCCTATGTCCAGCTACACCTACAATGGCTGCGGTTCCCTGTCTGACTCCTCAACACCCAAGTAAGGAATATTGTAATATAGACAAATTATAAAATATCCGTTTAGTACTTGTATCTTAAAAAAAGAACATTATCACTGACTTCAGATATCTGTGTGTTCACTGGTCCCATTATTACTTTGTGAGAGAAACAGATTAATTATGTAACTTTGTTATTAAAATAATGGAAATTCCATTGCTTAATTAAATTCCACTGTCTGAACAGTACTAACCCTTTATATAGCACGTTCGTTTTTCTGTTTATTTATTTATTTATTTTACATTTGTTAACCGGGCTAGTCTAGCTGGATATATGTCCATTTTCAGTAGAGGCCCGGGGAGAAAAGCTCCAAGCATAAACAGTGTCAAAGTTAACAATGTCTAAAAACATAATGGGATACAGTACATATCAATATTAGTCTAAAAGTAGTAATAAAAATACATTTTATGCTGTAACAGATTTAGTAAAAATTCAACTAAGTAATTATACAAAACACAGTAGAAGGAATTGGAAGTCTCAAGTTGGGAAGAGAACACAAGTGTTATTCTTCTAATACAGAGAAAGAGTAGTACAAGTTATGAAGGCTTAAGTTAAAGGAGTAGTGAAAGGGGTAAGTGAAAAAGAGAAGAAGATTATCAGTCTGGGTTAGTGCATGGACACAGCCAATGAGTTTTTTGATGTTCTTTTAGCTGTAAAAAGTGGTGTAGAGGCAAGGGTAGATAATTTTGAGGGAAGCTGATTCCAGATTTTTCCTGCAGTGTTTGTGAAGAGTGAATCCCCAGCTTTGTTATTCACTTTCCGTGAGGAAACTAGAAGCTTATTAGCAGAGTGGAGTGTGGATAGGTTTGTATATGGTATAATTAGATTGGTGAGGATGGGGGTGTTGTTAGGGTGATGTAGGATCTTTTGAGTAATAAGTAATTGTTGACAGAGTATATAGTTATTTAATTCTAGCCATCCTAGTTGTTTGAGGTTAAGGCAGTGGTGAGTTTTAAAGGGGGAGCATGTGCTGAATCTAGCTATGCTATTATAGCAGGTTGAGAGTTTAGAGAGGTTGTTTCTGGACAAGTTAGTTTACATAACACAGGCATAGAAAAGAGTTGAAATGAGGTGGGTTTGGGCAATAGTCTTTCTTGCAGCAGGGGTAAGGAAGGGTTTGATTCTATAGAGGGTACCAAGTTTTTTGTTAACAGACTTTATAGTGCAGTTGATGTGTTCATTATAGCTGAGATGATTATCAATTGTTACACCTAGTAGGCGTGTTGTAGAATCTGGGATAATGTTGGTACCATTGTTAGAGGTTATAGTGAAGAAAGGAGTGGGTGATTTGTGAGTAGGGGTGAAGGGCAATAATTTAGTTTTTTTGGGATTAAGGAGGAGATAGTGTTGCATAAACCAGTTCTCAACATTTTGAAAGACAGTTTGGGTAAGCAAGTGGAGAGTGGCTATATTTTTAGCTGTACAGATTAAGGTGGTCATCAGCGTATTGAATGCAGGTGGCTAGAGGTATGTCCATGTCTAGATTGTTAATAAATAGAGAAAAGAGAAGGGGGCCTAGGATAGAGCCTTGGGGTACTCCAATATTGACTGGTAGTAGTGAGGACAAATGTCACTTAGTCTGTTACTTATTAATCTGCTGTTTATAGAAAACATGTGCTGCATTTCCTTTATTGTTTCAAACTTCAGATTTTCTGAAAGTTACTCTTAAATGTGTTAAGATAAATTGTTACTCAGAGATAAATACATAGGTTCATAGGTAGGTACTAGGCTATCGGCCCAAGGGCCTACATAAGCCTAGCCAGCAGGGTTCCATTGCTTACGCCACCCAAGAAAGTTATTTTCCTGTGTCACTGTCCAGCAGAGACACAGAAGTGATCCCCGGGGTGCATTTCCTATTTCCCATCCACTCATCAAGATTTTTCTTGAAGAGTGCTAATGAAGAACTTTGCTTGACATAAATGGGTAGCTTGTTCCAGAGTATAGGAAGTCTCTGGGACAGGACTCTATCCCTCCAGCATGTCCTGTTTATTGTGGTGACAAGGTTTAGGTCCCTAGAGCCTGTAGCTCGGAGGGATTGGGATTTCTTTAGGTGTAGCATGTCCAACAGCTCTGTGATTGACATAGCTTTATATGTTAGGCAGCGATCACCTCGGAGCAGGCGATATGCTACGGAGTAAAGCTATGTTAGAAAAATAAAGATTACAGCACAACATTTTTAACTGCTTTTCACAATGGGGCTCACAGAGATGGGTAGTCATGATTATTTATAGACTTTGCATTAGGTAATAAACTAAATTAATGAGCCATCTGGAGGCTATGTCTTTAATAGCTACTAAGCTTTATAGTATGGTTTGTATGCTCATATTACTTTACTCCATTCCCTCAGGCTTCTCTAATACTACATGTGAGTTTACAAATTAGCAGATACAGCCAGAGCCGAATCATGGTCAAATGGGGCTATAGACAGGGTAATTGATCATCCCCCCATACACCCCCCCACAGCTATTTCTATGACCTGTTACTTGGCTATTTCTCCTCATTTATTATAAACACTGTTCAAACTTTTCAGTGTGCATACTGCTTTCTGGTTTACTTCTACAATGCTTACAGATATTTGGATTTAATTTAAAACTTATTTCAAATTTTGTAGCATAAACACTGATAGACTGTATTGCTTTGCTTAGCAAATGCCTAACAATGAAAACAGATTTTGCATTAAAAGTTCTTTGTCCTTGAAACTCACATTAATTGAAATGGCATTGAAGCCAACATTCAAAGAAAATGCATCTGGCCAGTGGTGGATAAAGTTTACCTTTGGGCTCTTTTCAAGTCATAGGCCTCTTGCACATATTTATCTGTTCTTTGATTCACCTTCCTGATTGTATTAAATGGTATTCCTTGTATAATACAGCACCACTTGATAGTGTGTTTTAAGTTTGTAGTTTTGAGCATTTTTTCCAGTAAGCAATGAAACAAAACGTATGAGCCAATAATGACAAAACTGCCCAGTTTAGAACATTTCAATCATAAAAAGCCACTGAATCTTCTATAATTACAATCCACTAATATCAGTCAATATGCACAGGCTCTGTGGAAGTAAGTCATCTGAATAATTTCACTTTAAAGATATTCTGTAATTAATAAAGAGGTTGCTGCTAGCAAGCAACTTTATATTTCATTGTTTTGTGTACAAATTCAGTGCCTTCTGTCCTTGTCTATGTTACATTAAAAAATGGTAAGCTAGCAAAATTGCAATGGGGAATTGATGGTAAATAGATAATAATTACTAGGCATCTCATCCAAAGAGAGACATACTCAGGACTGCACCACAACCTTTTTAAAGTACAGCACAGTGTCAGCAATCGATCTACATGCTTTGTGAGTAAAATCCATAGCCTTCTGCATCCAAAGTAAAAATGCTACCTACTGTGCTTCTAACAATACCTTTCAATTTTATGGCACAATAGTGATAGCATTTGCTAAACAAAACAGTTGTGTATTGTAAACAGACTTAGCATGAGCAGCAGTAAACTTCTCTTCCCTTGAAGCTCATGAGTCCTTGAAAAATGCACCTGAAACTCAATTCCTCGAGAAGTGAACCTGAAATGCAGTTCCTTGAGAAGTGCACCTGAAATTCCTTAGTTACAGGAAACAAGAGCCTGAATACTCAACCCCAACCATCAAGCTGCCAAACATTTGAATTTCAGGTGGATTTCTCAAGGAAAGTTGGGTGGCATGATGCCAGGGCACTTCTATGGGCTAGGCTTGTAAAGGCTCTAGGTCCATTAGCCTAGTACACACCTATGAACTTATGATTACACACACACATACACCTCTTAGCACAATACTTAGCACAATACATTGTGACAAAGCCTGAACAATAAGGGTACATTTTAAATATTGCTGTCTTAAACTTAGAAAGCTGCAAGAATAAAAGGTCTTGTGTTACCATGCATTTTCTGAAGGATATGAAATCTGAAACTCAAATGTGCATCATTATTTAATGATGTCAGTCCTCAGATCATCCTAGAGATTTGTCAGAAAACCACACATTTTATGAAGAATAGACCAAAAATATGAAACAAAAATCTGGACATTCTACGAAAATCTGGATGGTTGAGAAGTATCTCTCTTTCTCTCTCTTACACACACACCCTCACTCTCCTTACGTGTCTGTCTGTGTTGTCTACAACACAAACCTGCAGAAGCAGCTCGAGGAACATCCCTTGTCAGTCCATGGAAGCAACACACACACCTACGGAAGTAGCTCAAGGACTGTGCCAACTGGAGCTACTTCTTTTTATATTTAAATTCAGCATGTGCAGAACATGGAAAAGAACAGATTTATATGATGATGATGCACACTGCAGCCAGATGAAAAGGGCATTCTAAAATGTATTTTTTATGTTAAAAGTAAATATGACAGTCCACAGACCATCAGGCTCCCTCCAAGCCAGTAGGGACCCCTCACAGCCAGTGGCTCCTAGGTGACTGTCTTGGTTGCCTATTGCTGGATCTGGCTGTGGGTTCAGCATGTGAATGAAGGAGAGTGTAATAAATGGAGTTTGTGTAAATACTGACTTTTTAAATTTTCCACATCTAGGTCATAACTTTTAAAAAATACCAGATTAAGTTTATGAAATATTTTAAATGTGTTCATTCCAGAATACGTACTAGTGCCCTTGCTTTCTTGCATGGGAACATTGCAGCCTGACCATACTATTTTTTTCAGCATATTTATTATAGGTATTAAGCAGATAGCATGTATGGCCACACCAGTTTTACTTCTTGTAATGGTGAGCATAGAGCTAAAAAGTCACAGGAAAATAGAGCTGAAGACCAAGTGACTTAAACCCACAAAACAAGCTGTCGATGTAGGAAACAATAAGCTGGATGAACACAAAATGCATCTTCAAGGTTTTATAAGAATATAAATTTACAGAGTTATTGTGCAAATGAATTATTTCTACTAGAACCCGAGATATAAAATTATGGATATGAACATACAGGACCGAAGTTAAGGCTATAACATTATGCCCATTTTAAAAACCCAAAGCAATGCATTTGTCAATTAATGAATGCCACATATCTGACTAGTAGATTTAGAACATTTAGCACTTGTTTTTGAGCAGGATTCAGAAAATGTCTTTCTCCTCACTTTAATTGCCCAACATGGTTTAGGTGATTAGGGAGATCAGGCAAATTCTGATTCAGAAGCCATAGAGAAACACATCACTAGCTGCTCATTACCATGTCTCTAAACTGAACACTGTGTTGTGTGGGGCCATGCACCTTCTTAGCAGAGGGACCCCTACACACAAACACACACACATTCATACTCCCATGCATGTGCGTGTACACACACACACACACACACACACACACACACACACACACACACACACACACACAC
The DNA here is from genome assembly GCF_019279795.1 of Protopterus annectens. Lineage (NCBI taxonomy): Eukaryota > Metazoa > Chordata > Ceratodontiformes > Protopteridae > Protopterus > Protopterus annectens. The sequence continues at coordinate 333,670,096 of NC_056733.1, read as the reverse complement.
AAACATGTACACACATATTCTTTCACTCTGAGAAACTGCCTGCTGCAAGAAAGAGCTTGTACATTATTTGTAAGTTGTAATAAAAGAAGTCATTTGCACAATAGTGTCAGCATACCTTTTCATAGGTTCATAGGTTCATAGGTTTATACTAGGCTATCTGCCCTAAGGCATTTATAAGCCTAGCCCAAATTTTTGTGGCTTACGCCACCCCTTATATGAAAAAATACTGTGCCCATTAGTTTGTTGTGCCTCTGTCCAGCAGTGACACAGAGATGATTCCCGGGGTAAACCTACGATCTCCCATCCACAGGTCTAGATTTCTCTTGAACAGAGTCAGCGAGGTGCTCTGCCTCACATGGACCGGGATTTTATTCCACAGCATAGGGAGTCTCTGAGTGATAAATCTATCCCTCCAGCACGTCCTATTTATATCCGTGCTAAGGTTTAAGTCGCTTGCTCTAGTGGTTTTGGTGGATTTGGATTTTTGAGGTGGAGCATGTCCATTAATTCCGGGTTGGACATGGCCTTGTATGTCAGGCACATGTCACCTCTGAGCAGACGGTATGCGACTGAATAGAGCTGGAGTTTCTTCAATCTGGCAGCATATGACAGATTTTGGAGTCCCTTTATCCTTTTGGTGAGGAACTTTTGGGGTCTCTCCAATTGCTGCAGATGTCGGGTGAGATACATCCCGAATGGGGCATTGTACTCGATCATTGGTCTGATAAGTGAAGAGTGCAGGGGAACAATGACCTCACTAGATCTGGATGTGAATCCCTTCATGATCAGGTGGGCAATGTAGAAGGTTTTTCTAACCACTTTAGCAACGTGAGTGTCAAAAGAAAGGCCACTGTCAACCTGGGTCCCCAGGTCCCTGATAACCTCTTCTGTGCTTAGTGGATTGCCACCTATATGGTAGTTTGGGGTTACCTTGTTTTTCCCGAAGGGTATGACTATACATTTTTTGGCGTTTAACTTCAGGCCATGGCTCTGGCACCAGCTATCTGTTTCCATGAGTCCCTTCTGAAGGATATCCGTGTCCGATGCACTTTCCACTATGGCGCCCAGTTTGCAGTCGTCTGCAAACTTTGTCAGCCAAAGTCCTCCCATGTTGGCCTGTACTTCTGAGAAGTAGATGCCAAACAATAGGGGGCCAAGGACCGAGCCCTGTGGGACACCACTTGTGACTGGCTTGGAGTCTGACATAGCGCCAGCAACTCTAACCCTGTGGGTTCTGTCCTTAAGCCAGTTTGCAACCCATCTTGTGACATATGGGTTTACATTTAAGCTGGTAAGTTTTTCTACAATACCCGAGTGGGGTATTGTGTCGAAAGCCTTTGCAAGGTCAAGGTAGGCTGTATGGACTGCCTTTCCCTCATCAATGGCCTTGGTGACTGTTTCGAAGAAGTCGACCAAGTTCAAAAGGCATGATCTTCCCTTGACAAAGCCAAACTGGGTCGGGTCCAATGTCTGCAAGTCCCCTATATCTTTGTTTATGAGCTCCATTATGATCCTCTCCATAGCTTTGCAGACTAGACTTGTTAAGCTTATGGGGCGGTAATTACCAGGGTCCGTAGAGGCACCGCCTTTGTGGAGTGGGACCACAGTTGCCGTATGCCACTCCTTGGGCACGTATCCTGTGGTAAGGCTGAGATTAAACAGCTGCCTTATGTGCGGGTTTAATTCCTCATTTAGCTTGTGTAGCACACAGCCGGGGACACCATCCATTGATGCTGTGTTTTTAGCTTTAGAGAGAGCAGCTTTCACCTGCACATTTGAGATGTCCGGGAGGCTACACTCGGCTGGGATAGTTATCTCTCCTTTAGGGAGAGGGGTGAAGTTTGCACTGAACCTGTCTGCCAGTATGTTGGCAATGTCTGTGGGTTCAGTGATTTTTGTATCATTTTGGACTAATTCTGAGCATATCTGGGAGTTTCCACCCAGGTTCCTAACATAGCTGAAAAAGGCCTTATGATTGTCCTTTGAATCCATGGCAATTTTTCTCTCAAAATTGGCCTTAGTTGATTTTATGAGTGCTCGTATTTTTTACTAATAATGATCAGGGGTGACTTCCTTTTTATGGATTTTGTTCTATCATGTAATAGCTTTCTCCTCTTATTGTAAAGTTTGTTAATGGCTGGGGTACACCAGACTGGATGTTTGCCCTTTGTGGAAAGAGTCTTGGTTTTATTTGGGATTGCCTGATCCATGCAGTCCTGGAGGTGTTCATAGAAGGCATTTGTAAGGGCTTCCGCAGCTTGGGTTGTGATTTCCACTGGCTCAGGGGCCTTGAAGGATACCACACCAGTCTTGAGTAGTGTGAAGTTTGCTTTAGAGAAGTTCTTCACTATGGTCTTTTTGTTTGGGGTGGGGGCGGGATGTGGATTTCCAGTGAGATTAGTTTATGATCAGATCTCACCAATGAGGGATATACTTCCGGTGTGGAGCATTTTGTCCCCATGTTTGTGACAATGATATCTAGTATATTTTCTCCTCTCGTGGGAACAGTGACTAGCTGTTCCATGGCATTTGAATTTATGAACTCCAGGAACCGTTGGGCTAGAAAGTTAGGGCTTGAGTAATGTTCCCAGTCTATATTCGGTAGTTGAAGTCACCCAATATGATGGTGTTTGGAGATACATTTATACCCTCCAGTGTCTTCAGGAAGGCTGTGTGGGGTTCCTGAGTTTGAGAGGGTGGCCTGTAGCATGCTACAATTTGTAGAGCAGTTTTGCCTATGGTTAGTTGCACCTGGATGGTTTCGAAGCTTAGATGCGTTGCCACCAACCTGGAGGTGTGGGTATCCTTTATGAATATGGATACACCCCCTCCTTTTGTGGTGTGGTCCGGGTTTTGGGGCCGGAACGCATGATATGAGGTAAAACCTAATAGTGCTGGGGTGCTCTCAGGAGCCTTGAACCAGGTTTCAGTTACAGCACAGACATCGATGTTCTCCATACTGAGAAGGGCCTCGAGTGCGTTCATTTTGAGATTTAGACTTCTGGCATTGAGCAGCATTACCCTCAGTTTTTTCCCATTTTTTTTTTCTAGGGTGGTAGGTTTAGAATTTGAGCCTTGCCTAAAAAAGGCACTATGAGGGTGGCAAGAGCCTTAGCCAATATCCGGAATCCCAGGGGTGACAGGTGCAAGCCGTCCCTTGCGAAGCAGCATGGCTTGTCAAGCATGTCATCCCAGGCAGACAGACACTGGATCCCCTTTGAATGACACCAGACATTAAGCCAATTGTTAAAGCTGATCATCTTGTCTCTATATTGTGGCATCATTCTTGGTGAAGGAAGGATACTGCTCAGGGTTAGGGTCATACCTGCCTGGGCTACATAATCAGAGAGCTCCTCTATGTCTCTTTTCATGTAGTCCAGGGAGGTACGTCTCAGGTCGTTCACACCAGCATGGACAATGACTGTGTCATATTTGTACTTGCCGTGGAGTGACCAAAGTGCTTGTGTTATGTGGCAGATTCTAGCGCCCGATAGGCAGCTTACTGTGACCCTCTCCTTGTTCAGCCTGGTGAGTGGGACATCAGTGTGTCTGACTATGGAGTCACCTATGACAAGTATGTTTGGTGTTGTATTTGGCCTTAAGGGCTGTGACTGCTTTGCACACTGCTTTTGTGGTTTATGTGTTGCTTGTGGGGTGTCTTGAGGTAGCAGTTGTTTGGGTGTCTGCTTTGGAGGCCTCTGCTGTTTAGGTAAATTTTTACTCAGAGCCTCCGAGTATGTCTTTGTGTGTTTATGTGTTTGATTCAGTGGAGTGGTAGCATTATGTGAGGCTGGTTTTGTGGTGTGTGTAGTTGCCTTCTCCTCCTGTCTGGTCTTGCCAGTCCTGAGTTGAGAGAGCTCAGCCTCCAGTTTGGCTAAATAGCTGCATCTCTCAAGTATTTGTGTTATGTGGGAGGAGGAGAGGGTTGTCTGTGTACATGAGGCAGTTATAACATTGCCTCAAGATTCCCAGATTCACCAGCTGGACCGGAGAGGAGATTGACAACTGACCTTTGGACATGCTAGAATAATATTGGGAAATCCTTAATTGAAAACAAGGGCCAGTGGGGAGTGAGGGTGTAGTGCTTTTAATTTTAGTGCTGACTTATATAATTGCTTTAGTGAGCAAGTGCCAGGTAACTTGAGTGCAATGTGTTACAAGTAACTAAATGCAAAACGACAAACAGTAACTTTCTTTCAAGTGAAACAAGGAAATAAGTACAGTAAGCAATGCAGATATCACTAGTGATCCACAGAAGCGCTGAGAAGTTGCATATTAGGTGGAATTAGCTTCCAGGGAAATAACAAGCAAACAAACAACAAGCATATAAACAAAGCTAGATTCAGCAGGCCTGGATCTAGTCTATGCTAGAGCAAACAAGGTGTACCAATTTCAGTAAGATACAGTTCAAATATTCAGGCACTATAAACCCTTAACCAGAAATTCCCAGCTCAGAAGGGCAGAGTCCAGCCTCTTCTCCCACAAGAGTGCAGACCACAAACCTTCTTAGTGTAAAATAACTGGCCTGAAGCCCAAGTGCCTAAACCAGAACTAATACACTTGGACACTGGGCTCTCAATCAGCAGTTCCCAACTTAGAAGGATGAAAGCTTCCTGTCCTGCCACCACAGTGCTTGCCACAAACCTTCCTAATGTAAAACAACTGGTCTGAAGCCCAAGTGCTTAATCCAAAAGACTTAGAATGATAGCTACACTTTAATCAAGTTACAACCAAGCAGTAATAAATACCATTGAATACTTTAGAGAAAGTCTGGATTAGTGCTCAAGTTACACAAACAAAGCTAGATCCAGCAGGCCCGAATCCAGTCTATGCCACAGCAAACAAGGCACCAACTTCAGTAAGAAACAGTTCAGATATGCATGCACTATAAGCCTTTAACCAGAAATTCCCAGCTCAGAAGGGCAGAGTCCAGCCTCTCCTCCCACAAGAGTGCAGACCACGAACCCTCTTAATGTAAAATAACTGGCTTGAAAGCCCAAGTGCTTAAACCAGAATTAATACATTTTTAGAATAACAGACACTGAGCCCTCAATCAGCAGTTCTCAACCTAGAAGGATGTAAGCTACCTGTTCTGCCACAACAGTGCAGACCACAAACCCTCTCAGTGCAAAACAACTAACTGGTCCGAAGCCCAAGTGTGTAAACCAAAAGGCTTAGAATGAGTTACACCAAGCAGTAATAAATACAATTGAGTATTTTTAAGATGATGCAAAAGTAAAATGAAGTAGGTAGAAACACAAGTACAGTAAAAGCAGATGAATTTTTTTTTTTTTTTTTTTTTATCTGAACAAGTGCTGAGATCAAAGAAACAGATTTGAGTGCTGAAACTAGAAAACTGGCTAGTTATAAGAAAAAAAAAGCTAGAAGGCTTCCCTCAAACACAGAAGGGCTTGGGGGCTCAGAAGCCTACAAATAGTCTATACCACTTAACAAGAAAGGCAGGAAATAAGCTTAATTTTTTTTTTCTATTTCCCAGATGCTTTCTTTGTACACAGTAGGAGTGCCTGAAATCAGAATATGATCTCACTGCACTCAGTTGAGTGAGCAAATGAGATGGGCCCAGAGGCAGGCTGAGGGGCGGGCAGTTTCAATGCCACTAAGATTAACACCAAAACAAAAACAGGGAGTGTGGGTGGGACTGAAGAGCAGAATAACTTCAGTTAAATATTCCTTCAACACTCCTTCATACACACTTTAAATCAAATTAAATACTGTATTTCTTTTAAAAAAGTGCAGATAAAGGTACTTAAATTCTCTTATACGTCCAGTTGAATATAACCAAGTTCTTAGCTGGCCAAAGCTGACGTTTTAAAGCAGGAATTATTTCACATGCACCACATGTTGTTTAAATTTATAATAGGTTATTTTGGGCTATATACCAAATGCAATTCACACACTGTCAGGCACACACATAAGGTTGTACTTTACTTAGTGTCTTGAGAACGTTCAGAACATTTATAATTATTGTTATTATCTCATTTTTAGTGCTTTAGAATCATTGTTCTTGTTTCATTTTTGTCAGTATTATGCGTAATGTTATTTCTTATTTTTCATGTGTCCTCTGGCCCAGGATGTGCCTTAAAAGGGTCTTCGAACCACTGTACTTTCTTGTTTAACAAATGTAAATAAATAAGTGCTTAGAGGCATGATGATGTGATTGGAGAAGGCACATCCTGTCTTAATTAAACAAAAAAATGACAGAAAAGATGCATGGTAGAAAAAAAGACTAAAGCTACTGAAGGGACATTAAGAAAGAAGGAGCCATGAAATAATTATTAATATTCATTAAACATTTATGCTAAGTGTCCTGTGAGTTCATGTCTGTTGTAATGTTTCATGTGCTATCGGGATACTGGTTACAGTCACACTGACACAAAACACATACCAGGTTCCCTGCACTAACAATGCAGATGACTTTCTAAAAGGGGCAATGGGCATGTCCTTGGAAAAGCCTAGGTGTGTATATATATATATATATATATATATATATATATATATATATATATATATATATATATATATATATATAAAATAAAGTTTAAAGGACAACTTTATTACAACAAAATGGAAGCAGTTTTCACCCTCAAGAGCACATCATCATATATCATTCTTCACAGCTCCATATCAGGAAATGTTAGAAAATCAGATGAGATGATGTGGAATTTTAAAAGTATTTTTTTTCATAAAAATATAATGCAAAAATAGGATGAGAACCCCCTACCAAACATCACTGATTTATTTTGTTTCATTCTTATTTGTTAACCAGTATGGGACACAAATCCCAGTGGACCATTTTCAGGATCAGCCCAGGTCAAAGGCACAGAATGCACATAAACAATGAAATAATTTTATCCAACGGAAGGAAAAAAAACAAATAAGTTAAAGGTTATGGTAGATAAATGTAATATGAGGAACACTACAGTTATGAGAGAAATTATCTTAACAAAATGGAAAAAGAATACAGGTGTGGCATTACACATCACACCTTTGGAAAGATATTTTGTGGTGTGTTTAGCTAATATTTGACCAAAACCTACAAATAAATAGTATGGCCATCAAAGGCCAAGCATGACAAATCAAAACAAAATGAGCCAAGCAGTAATACTGGACATAATAGTAATACAGCCACCTGGGCAATTTCTAGGCACTGGTCTCTAAATAATAGCCAGATAAAGAACAACACACTAAGCATTACACACGGTAGTCATCTGTAAAAAAGAGTAGTCACTAAGCAGTGACACTGAAGACAAAGTATTCTGCATGCCAAAGCAGCTTCTCTGCATTGGTTTGTAAATAATTAAGTCAATTAAAATACAATACACTGTAGGCTAGCATACCTCACAGCCTGCAGATGCTGAAAATAGGGACAAAGGTCCTTGGAAAGTAGGTACATCCAGCCAAAAATCTGGAAATCTAATTAGCATATGCCAAATAGCACATGACTCTTCCTATTTCAAGTAGGAATGTGGGATACTACTCCGAAGTAGCAGAAAAATATAAGCAGATTATCAAAGAGATACTGTCAAATCTGTATCCTTTAATGAACTGTAAAGCAAAATTGTACAACACAAGGTCATTTAGTTTTGCTTCTGAAAAAGGGACATGTAAGATCTGAGTCATCTTTCTTTAAATAATTGATACCACTAGTATATTGGTTATATACTTGGACTTTCTGTGTACTAGATAGCTTTGAAAGTCATATCCGATGAGGAGTGATTCAGAAAATTATATGAAGGGGTAAATCAAGCCTGAAAATAGGGGCACACCTCCAAAAAATAGGTACGTCAAGTGCTGGGTAAATCAAGCCTGAAAATAGGAACATTTCAGCAAAATAGGGACAGTTGAGAGATCTGACACTAGTTATAAGATTAGAGGCTTTAATGTATGATTCTAAATCTGGAAAGTTTATTCCTGCAAATTTCCACGGTCTAATGTGGTTAGTTAGGGCTATCCTATGCTTTTTAGGGTGCCATAAGAATTTTAATAGAATTTTGTTTATTTTTTTAAAAGATTTTTACTGGGTAATATAGAAATAGAACGAGCTATGTAATTTATTTTTGGCAGTAAAATCATTTTAATTAATTGTAATCTATCTTCAAATTTTAGATGCAATTTATTCCATTTCTCTGTATAAGTTTTTAGTGTATTTATAATGTTCTTGTAATTTCTGGATAAAGTTAGGTCTATATTTTCACATAGGTCAATCCCTAGGTATTTCAATGTGGAAACCTGCTTTCCAATTATTTCACTAGTAACCAAATTACTATCATTGAGAATTTTTTTTATTTAGAAACATATGATTAGATTTTAGAACTATTGACTTTTAAGCCAAACATATAGTAATTTTTTTTAACTAGGAAACCTAATTGCTGTAAGGATTCTTCAGAGTTTATTAGGGTGAGTAAGATATCATCTGCAAATAACATTATTTTGGAATTAAATTGATTATTTATATGTAGGCCTACAATTTTAGGATCAGATTGAATTGCCAAAGAAAGGGGTTCTATTGCTAAAGCGAATAAAATCGGAGACATTGGGCATCCCTGTTTGGTACCTTTAGTAATTTTGATAGGTTCTGACATAAATGGACCTAGCTTAACATATGCTAAGTTGTTATAATAAGTATTTTTTTATAAAAGTTATAAACTGAGTTGGGAATTTGTATAATTCAAGTATTTTAAAAAGATATTTCGAGTTTAATGAATCAAAGGCTTTTTCAATATCAAGAGTAATTATAAGAGCCTCTTGACTGTCCCTATTTAAGATATCTATAATAGTTATAATTATTTGAATATTATCTTGAGTATTTCTATTATAAATAAATCCTGTTTGATCTTCCGAGATGAGATGGGCACGATTTCTTAAATTTGTTGACTAAGATAGACATTAGTAGTTTGTAATCATTATTAATCAGAGAAATTGGCCTATATGATTTACACATTTGAGATTCTTTATTTTCTTTTAGTATGGGGGTAATTAATGAGTATTTCCACGAGGGTGGAATTATACCTTGTAAATAAGATTCATTCAGGGCTTTATGTAATAATGAAATAGCAGAAGATGGTAAAAGCTTACAATTAAGCAAATTAAGTAACAACATTTGGTGTGCAGTGTGTATCAATATACAATATAATACTACTAAATTTACTAATCTAAATTATTTAAATCATATCTATAAATCTTTTCGAAACTTTGCAAATAACAATATTGACATTAAACTATGGATCCAGCTTCTATTTCCCTTTAAAACGACAAAAAACTTTTATGATAATATTAGCCTAGATATATTCAGTTACTGGGAAAGAAAAACATTTACATGCTGGTATCATTGCACAAAAAACTTGTTGCACTGGACTCACAAAATTTGATCAAAGAGTATGGTCTATCATCATCATCGGACTGGTTGGTTCTCAATAGTTTGTTTTCATTCACTCAAGACTTGTGCAGAACAATACAGAGCTCTTCCTAAAGTTCATCACCCAAATTTATAATTCTTATGGATGAAATACTATATGGTGATTCTAATTGGAAAAATTTAATCTCAAAAATCTATAAAATTTTGATTACATATAAAACTACTCCTAACCATAAATTTTGGGATTTTGTTACTAGAGAGTGTACATTGTCCCTATCTTCTATGATTAAATCACATATTTTATACTCTGTTAAATTAACTTCTAATCTACAAGTATGGAAGATTTTCTCCTGGAATTTTCTACATAGAGGTTTTTATACCCCTAATAAAATTGCTAAATTTAACTCTTCTGGACAGGTGATATGTTGGATATGCTCTCTAGAGTGTAAGGCTGATTGGTCTCACATTTTTTATGATTGTTCTCACATTAAGAAATGCTGGAATGATATTGAAATTTTTCTCCAAGCCATCTTCACTGATTCTTTTATATTATCAACATCCTTAATTTTTCTGAATATAAATGAATCCATTGCACTGAATAACAAAAATAAATATCTTCTTTGGATAATTTTAGCAGTAGCCAAAAAATGTATTACAAGAAGATGGAAATCATCCTCCATTCCAACCTTACAAGATTTCATGATCCTTTTGGTTGAAGTAGCGTCAATGGAAATAAAAGTTAAAGAATCAAGAATATACCCAAGAAAATGGACTGGTAATCCTTGGACAAAAGTTTTATTTCTTATTCAGTCATTGAATTCAGATACATCTTCAACTAATTAGTCATACTGAAAGTATGAATGAATGAACATTGTACCCTATTTTACATTTTATATTTCTTGTTCCCTTTGTTTCTCTTCCTTTTTTCTTTATTTTTCATACAGTGTTTGAGGTCTTTGTACATTTTGTATCTAGTTTACTATTTTGTTGTTTAAATGATTGTTTTAAAAATCAATAAAAAAACTTTGAACAAAAAAAAAATTGCAACACTTATCTAACTGAAGGAAAAAAAAACAAAGGAAAATGGAACTTAAAGTATAATAACAAATATAAAGTAACACAAACATACTATCTCAGAATCCCTGTCTCCAGTTCAAGCAAGCAGATTTATACAAACTCTTGCCTATTCCAGGGATTTTAGCATATGATGTGTGTGCTCCTCAAGCATGTGCCCCTACCGTGAAAGAGGTGAGCTAATTTTGCCTTTTCTCCCTCTCCCCTTCCAGCTTTTTCAATGCTCCGGCCACTTACTGAACTGCAAACCTTGATAGTAGTGATTGTTTTAATTATTTACATAACTCCACAACATTTGATATGGAATTCTAATCAATTAATGTTTCAGGGCATTCATTTTTAGACGTAACAATGTTTAAAATGTATGACCCACCAGTACTGGGAAATATATATCTGATTATTTATGCTAATACTTTGTTACATGGGAAAATAAAACAGCCTGTCTGTTTAAACATGAATGTGGTTAAAATGCAGCTCTTTGGCATATCGGGACTCATAAGTAATAAATCTGAGTATTATATTCATAGCTGAAATTTTAAGAACATAACTTTTTAACCAAGTTACAGGTTCAGTGACTAGTACTAGGTATGGCCATTACAAATTGTATTTATTTGAAAATGTTTTGAGTGGGGATATTTTAGCTGAGTCACAAACTGTGTAAAGTTGTTTTGTGTATTACTCATTTGCTGTTTTTCCAAGCTATCAGGGATGCCATTTTCAATCAGTAGCATACACATCAAGGTTCAACAGAACTGATTAATATTTTAGGCAACAAATCAAGTTTTTGTTACAAAAAGGGAAATAGCACAATGACTATTAACATATTTTTGACCACAAATACACCTTCATCCATTTAAATTACACATTATGCAAACATGTTAAATATACAGACCATTTCCCTGCATTTGATAGAGAGTACAAATTTAGGGGCTTTGCTGGCTGCAAATCATTTAACTTGTTCTAAATAGAAACATACCATGATTACTAAGCTTTTATATTGGGAAAAAACAAAGCTAAAGTTTGGGATTATGGAACATCTCCATATTATTCAAGTTGCAATTGATCCTAATGCATTATTTAAATTTCTGGTTGTTTCAAGTTTTAGAAATGATTTGTTTAGATTTAAGGGGTAGTGACATTTATAATTATGTGAATTTAAGGAAATTCCACAATTTGACAGCATTAAATGGAGAAGTATTTCCTGGCTTGACTGATCAGGTCAGCATTACAACATTATTAATAATGAGCCATTAATTACTCATTTATTTATAAGTTGTAGAAATTCACTCATGCCATTAAGAAGTGTTTTATGGCATGAATGCTTACCCATCATTAAATCTGTTTTTTTTTTTGTTACTTTTTCTAGTCCTAGTACCTTTCATGTTTATCATAAAGCTGAAAAGCCCTGCAGAATACTTGGATACATAAGAAGAGAAGAAGTATCATTATGGCAAAACAAGATGTTAACCTGATAAAAACTCACCTAAGTATAATGTACAGGATATATAGATTACATAGAGAAGGTTTGGCACAGGGTTAAAAATGCTGCATATGTTCATCAGAAATCATATAAGGAGAAACAGCAAGCTTAATGCATTGTTTATGAAAAAAGGAAGCATTGAGACATGCCAGTACAATTTAAATATCCTCTGGTGAAAACAGAGTCTAAGTGTTGCAAATTGGAGAAAAAATGTATATTGCTTACTCTTTTTATGCCATCACAGTGTATGGTTTTGTGTTTATGAGTTTCTTTATTTCCTGAATTATATTCCAATTTAATAAGCAAATGGATAGAATAGAGACACATACACATATTTTACATGTGCCATACCTGAATGCTGGCCAGTGAAGGTAAAAGTCAGGATCTGAAGTTGTTGTCTTCATTTGTTCTTCAACCTATGGGACACGGATCTGGGATGGATCTGACTCAGCTGCATTTTCCAGCTTCAGATCCGAGCTCCAAGCTCCTCCCCTACCCATAATGCCCCTGTCTCGCTCCTCCCCTCAGATCTCGTTTGCTGTGCTCATAGCAAGCATCGTGGTCTGCTGCTCCAGGCTTTTATGGGAAAATGAGGATATTTAATCCCCTTCATTCAAACATCACTTCCTCCCAAGCACCTTCTGGATGTCCCACCCACACAAAGGGAGAAGGCAGAAGTGAAAATTTCCAAGGTGCTTGAAAAGCGAGTCATCCAGCCCATCCCCCCAGACCAGTCCAGATTAGGCATCTATTCCAGATTTCTTTTAGTGCCAAAGAAGATGGGGGACTTAAGACCCATTCTGGATCTCTCAACTCTAAATCTGTCAGACGAAATTCTGGATGGTCACTCTGCAATGCAGCCTGCTCTTCCTGCAGGCGAATGACTGGATGCACTCGGTGGACCTGCAAGACACATAATACCACATCAAATGGACAGGCACTCTTGGAGGTTCCTCCACTTCTGGGTGGGGGCCAATCATTATCAGTTCAGAGCACTACCCTTTGGTCTCACCACAGCCCCCAAGGTGTTCACCAAAGTGATGGCAGTGGTAGATGCTCACCTGCGGCTGCATAGCTTCCAGGTCTTCTCCTACCTGGATGATTGGCTCCTTTCTGCTCCCTCTAGGCATTGACTCTGCCAAGTCAGGGATCTGCTTCTCCAGATGGCCCACCAGTTGGGCATCACCATAAATCTCAACAAGTCATAGTTGAACACTGTTCAGGTTTTGGATTTTATCGGTGCTTGGCTAGACACCAGAGAGACCAAAGTCTTTCTAACCTCAGGCAGGCTTCAATCCCTTCAATGTCATGTCCTGTGTATCCTTCAAGCTCAATTTCCCTTAGTGGGATCTGTCTTATGGGCATTGGGGTCCATGGTGGCTACAATCTTGTGCCCATGGCCCGGTTGCACATGAGGGTGCTTCAATAGATGCTTATAGTTCAGTGGGCATTACTAGATCTATCAATGTCTCATCTGATCTGATTATCCCAAGCATCCAGGGATTGAATTCTATGGTGGATTCAATCCCCAGATCTTAACCAGGGTATCCCTTTTATGCTTCCTGCCTTGTGTGTCCATGGATGCTTCCTTACTCGGGTGGGGAGGGCCATTGTTTGGGAAGGATAGTCCAAGGCACGTGGTCTTTCCTGGAGACCCAGTTGCATATCAACATCCTGGGTATGAGGGCAGCACTCTTCACGTTGCAGGCTCTTCATGCCCATCTTCCTCTAGGGATGATTGCCATCCAGACAGACAATATGTCTGTAGTCTGATACATCAACAAGCAGGAGGGAGCCAGGTCTTATCCCCTGTGTTGTGAAGCCATTAGAGTGTGGGAGTGAGCAATCTCCACTGGGCATTTTCTGGTGACAATGCACATTCTGGGGAGATCCAACATTCTAACGGACAGGCTCAGCAGGTTTATTCTGATGCCTTATGAGTGGTCTCTGAATCCTTCAGTAGCAAAGCAGATCTTTCTATATTGGGGTCAGCCTTACTGCAATCTCTTCACCTCTCCTTCCAATGTGAAGTGCATCAAGTATTTTGCTCTAGACACCCCCCACCGAGGGAAATCCCCAGGGATGCTCTGGTTCTTGCTTGGCCCTCTGGTCTTCTGTATGCTTATCCTCCACTTCCCCTGATTCCGAATTTCTTTAGAAATCTCAACAGCTGGGGAGCTCAGTCATCCTCATTTCCCCATTCTGGCCTAGCCAAGTATGGTTCCCTTCTCTGTGGTCACATGTAGCGTGTCCTCCATGGACATTAGATCCAGTTCTGGATCTGATTTCTCATACCTCATGGATTCCACACCCAGATCCGGGAAGTCTGAAACTTACTGCTTGGCTGCTCCAGTTCCCATAATAGTTAGGACTCCTGGGCTATATTCATTTGTCTTCAACTGTCCCTCCCTCCTTCCCCCTGCCTTACATAGGTTGTATGGCGGATTGGCCGGAAGAAACATAGCTTTTACGTTGGCATTGCTTCTGCTTCTTATGGTATCTACAATATGTTTTGTGCCAAGGTAAAGTCTTGAGTCAGGTTGGGGATGCTATAATTGGCAGCAAACTCGATCTGAGGGGAGGAGGAAGACAGGGGCATTATGGGTAAGGGAGGAGCTTGGAGCTCAGATCCGATGCTGGAAAATGCAGCTGAGACAGATTCATCCCAGATCCGTGTCCCATAGGTTGAAGACAAATGAAGCAACAACTCAGATGGAATGTTATGGTGAGTACATAACTTTTATTTTTTATAATAGATCAGATTTATTATCCTCATTTGAGAGGAATACTAAAAAAGATTTCATATTGTTGCAAAGCTATTGAATGTTGTATGTTTATATTCTTTGTGGGAATGGTTAACAAAGGCATAGCCCACTGCATGGAGGACAAAATGACTGATAAAGCAGTTAAAGCAGCATTTATTGCTTCTCTAATCAGCAATGGGAATGGTTTTCATGCTGTGTATTGAAGCCAGGAACTTATTGCTGCAAACTGTGATTTGTTCTTCCAGAAAGTATAGCTGTGCTAAACTATTACCCGTATGCAGCCATCATCTCCTGATATTACACATGAGCCAGGAAGGAGTTTAAATTAACAGATGATTGCCATGGTGTTTTAACACTCTGATAAAGATCCAAAGGTGTTACCCCGTGATATACTAGGAGCACACTACATACGTACAGGCTGTGTATGCCATGAATTCCATGATTCTTTGTTTCTTGCATGGTCTGGAGTTACATAAAGATGCTGTAGCTTATTCCGTGCAGTATCACTGGATTTCTTTCTTTCTGTCTGACTAAGATGCCATTCATCTGAGACTGTTGCATCTCTGTTTGCCTTTCAGTAGAGACTGATCTGTAGTATAAATGGTATGTGTCATACACACTGTCACCTTAAGCATCTCCCTCTGTTTTATAGTTTGATTAAGCCTTGTACAGTAGTGACTAAGAACACATTATTTTGTAAAACAGTTTGCCCTCAGATGGACTTTGCATATGGCTGTACCTGATATACAGCATAATTTGATACATCTAAAATGGCCACTACTATAATATTTAACTACTACTGATACTGTCTTGGTCTTTCATGATGTAAGCTGTTATACGTTGAAAGGGTCTCTAGAAAGATGAACAGAAAAAAAATAAAGATTCAACCATATGAAAGGCAAAGCTACAAGCTATATCCTATAACTTGATTTTGTAAAGAAAAAAATTACATGACTATATGATATAATTGTATCCCATCAAGGACTGGTTCTTTGCCTTTACTATCTTCTAGGATAGGTTTTGGCTTTAACATGATCCTCAAGAGAATATAGTGGGTATCAGAAAATCAGTCAGTGAAGTTGGCCACACAGGACAAGAACACGTTTATTAGTGATGGTGGTGATGATAGTGGGGTTCAGAGAGGAAAAAACTTAAAAGGGAAAACAAATCTAAAAATAGTCTCCATAAGGGTATTAAATAGATGTATAGATGTTAGAAGTAGGCATCTTTATATTGCACACGGTAAGATACTCCATGGCTGGGATTCATAGACATTTATTGCACTGTGCAGTGCAAATAAGAGTTGATAGAGGCAGTTTGCATGATATGGGCAACTGTATGATACAGCTTGGCCATACAAGCTGCAAACTATTGCAGTATGTAAATTATTTTAATGAGTGCATAATAACATGGTAATGAGGAGCTACATGCAAATGAACCATACAGTGTATGCAAATTGGGACACTAAAATGACAGATCAATTCAAAAACATAAAACAGCTGCATTGTATCATGGTATATACCTATACCGAGAATCATGGCTCATGCAAGGGGAGTAATGCTTGAACTGGTTGCCTTGGACTTGGCATGCAGTATGATATTGGAAACACTCTGATACACCTGCACTATTGTTCTATTATAGCCACTGACAGCACTGATGTCCGGCACCACTCCCTTTCACATCTAGTCCTGGAAGGCCTTGTCGGCTTTCTGTTCTTAAGATACCCATGACATATGTATGTGTAGGGTCTCAAGTAGTACCTACACATACATATGTATGTGTAGGGTCTCAAGTAGTACCTCTGTCATTGGTGTAGTGAACCTTTCCAGCCACTGTCACTGTATCTGTTCCATGTCAAAATCCCTACAGCTGTGGGTTATACTTGTGGATCAGTTTACACAAATGCAATGCAGTACTGTCCGTTCCAGTCACCTATGTCTCAGCACAGTCCCCCGTATAATCTGATGGTTACAGACCTGTCTGCTAATACACTAGCAGTTTCTTGCTACAATTTAGCAAGCAGTTTGCTGCAGTTTAAAAGTCATAAGAGCTACTTTTTTGCTTGTCAAGTTTTTGGAATAGTATTCTTTTTTGCTCTTTAACTAAAAATTTAGGGGAGCAACAGATTTAAGGCTGGAGGCCTTAAATCCCCCATAATATGTTTTGTTGTCTGTGTGCATATGGTAGATAGTTACCGTCCTACCCATTAACCTGTCTTACACCTGAGATATATTCTCTGTTATAGTGAGTTCCCCACAACAGTACTGTAACCTGTTATGTCCTTGTTTTTTGTTGCCTGTTGGAGTGAGCCCTAAACATCAAGACTGCAATATAAAATGTGTTTCCTGTCTGGATGAGCCACCTACTTCTGTCCAGCATGAGAGTCACTGGTCATGCCCTTTATGCTGTTTCACTCCATAGACTCCTCTGCTCAGTATGTGTTATTGCTTCACTGTACCACTGTGTTAGCCCTGCAGACCTGACATCCATTGCCAGTTGAAAAGTTTGCTGTTCAGCTACATTCCAGTTCTTAGTTACTTGTCATAATGCAGACTCCTGTGATATGACAAGGAAACATTTTATCATGCAAAAATGACTTCACAACTCAGTAGTTATACTAATGAGGTGCTTTGCCTTGATTGTTTGAATCAGTACTTATAGCATGTGTTATGACCCATAGTCAGTGTTACCAGTCTTGCCCTTGCCTATGTCCATGTGAAGAGTTCATGTGCATGTAAAGAAACTGTGAAGGTTGTAGTATTACTTGCCTGCACTGAAGATGCTTTCCATAGTGCAGCATTGCTGCCCAGCAATGCATGCCATGTATTGTCCTTTACATGTGGCCATGCGCATGGGACTACTACTTTCAATGCATTCTGACCTGTAGAGTGATCATGCCCTCTTCAGGTGCTATTGCTGCATGATTTCCACCTGATGCAGCCAGAAGAGAAAACCCATGTGCAATTTGCTGTACAGTGACTATTTGGAGTGCTTGCTGGGGGCACTGTGATTGCCCCATGTATGAAATAAATGCTTGGCAGAATCCTGCTATGATTCTGAGTGCTACCACTATCACCCAATGCCAGCACTGAACAGTTACCTGTAGAGTTGCCTCCCTGTCCTGTTCCACCAGTAGGAAGCAGAGACTAGGAAGTGAGATCCAACTTACTATTGTGATGTTCTGTAATGTACACCAATGTCAAGTCTTAGAACTTACTTCACTTTGTATGCTTGTTTGATAATTCCCATTTACTCTGTTTTAATAAATTTCATTATTTTTATAAACTGCCGTTTCTTTAGAGTTTGAATAAACTTTGTTATATTGTAGAACTACTGTTTCTTAGAGCTTTTCTTCCCAGGACATGGCTAAAATTAGGCAATGGAACTCAGCTGGATTTCTCAGGAAACAACAGCAAATAAAGAAATAAATATTGCAAGTAATGTTGTATATATTTGGAACAGTACAATCTGAATGGCACCTCTTGTCATTGGATTATGATGTCAGGGAGGGTGTATACTATTTGCTGTCTGATTATTGGTTCACAGTAGATTCTACTTAATTGTGAAGCATGCCTAAGGGACATGGCTGGCTATTCAAGTCATGGAACAAGTGTTGTATGTAGATCACTGTACGGTCTGCATGAAATAAAGCTGCATTGCAATGTATACTAATCTGCAGTATTTTTTTCTTCTTCCTCTTTTTGATTATTTTTTCACACAGGGTCAGCTTTAGTGCAGAAAGTTATGCAACAGTGGTTATCTGGGTGTCCTCCAGCTAACATGCTTGCTGCTGTGGCAATGGCAGTCTCCAGGCCTGCAATTCTGCATTAGGATGAAGGTCATGCTATGTCAGGCATGGGAATGACTGACATCTGAGAAAGTTAGACAGGCCCTCCTTAAATTTCCCTGTCTCTATTATTGTGTTCCTCTGCCTTGTCTGTGATTCCTCCTTCTCCCTGTTTGTCTTCCAGTTCTTCTAGTTAGAAGTTGACCTTCTTCTGCCTGTCTGTCTGCATCTCTTTGCTGTCATCATCCCCACCTCTTGTATCCATACCTCTCTTGGCAGTCTCAGCATTTTATATCCATCTGTGTGCCATTGTAACATTTTCTATACCATCCTTCCTCCTCACACACTTTCTAATAGCCTCTACCTCTACATTCCCTGACAATGGAAAATAATCTGTCCAAAAATTTCTACTCATAACAGATAACATTATTTTTCCAAGAAGTAATGTACATCTTCAAACCCTGATTAATTCCTTTACAATTTCATCCTACTAAATGCTTTATCTTCTATATTTCCATATACCACCACTAACATTTTAATTTCTTGTTAGTAAAGTACATTTTGCAATCCTATGTCCGTTACCAACACGTGCTGTAGAAAGTCCATTACCCAAAATGTATATCTTTAACATGTTTTTAATAAATTAAAAATAGTAATTAAATATGCTCTTCAATTTCCCATGAGCATCAAGCTGCCATCTGCTTCATAAAACAAACTACCACATTAAGTATTAGTACAAACATCAAGGTCCTTTGAGAGCATTCAAATCTCAGTCCTGAATTTTCCCTGAACAGTTCTATTATTTTACTTAACATAATTAATAATTTCTTAATATTCCCTTTCTTACAAAAACTATACCTTTCTTCTTCTACCAAACCATCTCTACCAGTTATATGCTTTTATTGCAAAATATTCATTAACATTTCTGGTGTTTATTAATTAAAGTCAGGGGTCTTCAATTTTTCTATCAGTGTTGTTTTCCTTTTTCTCCAAAAATGTATACAAATATTAGTTTCCGTAAAGCCTTTCCAAAATGACTTATTTAAAGTTTTGAGACATAACTGTATATCATTCAGCAACTTACACAGCTAGTAAGTTATCTCATCTGCTTGAGGTGAGCAACTTATATCAATGTCTTCAATACCGCTTTTATGTCATCTCTCATATGATTTTGTTCTAACTTTTCAAGACATTTATCATCTAAATTTTACACCCAGTCCATCTTCTCACCTCTTCTTTTGCCGCCATACATTTCTTTATGATATCTGTCTGTTACTGCTGCCATTTCACCTTGTTTTTCAATCAAATATTCCTGTATGGTTTTTCCCTAACAGTTCTTTCTCAGTTAGAACTATGCATTTCCCCAACAGATGAGATACCTTCTTTGTTTGAATCCTCATAGTGAAAGTATGTCATGTATTCCTGCCTTCATCTTTTCTTACTTCTCAGTACAGCTTCTCTTTTATGTAATATCTCATTCATCTTTTCCATTCTTTTTTTCATATTCTTCTTTCTCTGTTTTCCTCCAACCACTCATAACATATTCATTATTTTACTTTATGATGTCTTTCTCTACTCATTCCATATAGCACAGAGCATTTTCATATCTAAATGGTCTTCTCACAGTGTAATCCATAACTGATATTCCTTTATTTCTAGGATAGATCTTCAATCCCTTTATAAGCCCTTGACCTCATTTCATTTCTGTATTCCAATATCTTTCAACTGCCCATAATTTCATCACATATCCAGATTTTTTTCATTTTGGTCTACTCTGCATGACAGCTGTGGTTTTCTGGCAAATCATTGAAGATTACGGTCACTAAAGACAGATTTTTGAGTTTCAGACTTCATCAATATCATCATCATCAACATCCTTGTCCCATTTTCTGCATGGGGTTGGGGTGTTGCCTCAACTGTTAGCATCTCTCTCGATGATTCCAAAATGGTGGACAGCCTGTAAGCACACTAGCTGTGCAGCTCCTCAACTAGCGCATCCTTTAAAGAAAATATCCTAAACCTCTAACAATAAAAAGATGAATACAAATATAAACTTCTTTCTTCAATATTTATATAAGAAAATTCATTTTTGAACTAAAATACTACTTACTGGATGATGAGCCCTGAACAGCATGGTGTAGACACTTCCAGACACTGAGGCCTAAAGAAGACAACAACAAAGGAGAATATATCTGTGACTTGGATTTATCAAATAGAATTATTTTTTTCTAATTGCAAGCATTTGCTTCTAGATTTCTAATGGAAAATCACTCAGACCAAATGGAAACTCTAACTACTAAAACTAAACTCTCTCTGATAACTACTCCTGAAAAAGACACCTCTTCCAAGTGACAAAAAGCTAGTAAGCCACAACAAGAGACTATGACGATAGCCCTCAGATTAAAACAGGATCAGTCTCTAGAAATTGATTATCCTAAAATTGCAGTGCAACCTCTACAAGCTGAAATACAAGGGTTTTCTCACAAGCTAAACTCATTTGGATCTAATTTAGACCAACTTATGCTTAGACTTGATCAGAATGAAGCAAAAGCTATGGACAATGAAATAAAAATAAATTAGCTCAAGCATAAATTGCAAACCAGTGACAACACTATTAAAGATCTACAGCAAAAAATGTTAGATCTTGAAGCCAAAAGCTGGCACGATAACTTCATCCTAAGAGGAATTCCTGAAACCTTTGAGAGTGCCCAACTCAATTCAATAATCAAATAAATATTAAACACTTTACTAAGTAATAAAGACCTTCTAAACAACATAATAATAGAAATAGCTCACAGATCTATCAGGCGTTCTCAAACAACTGAAGCCCCGAGGCAAATCTATGTCAGACTATTAACTCATTACATACGAGTGACATCTCCAGGTGCATCTGCAGTTACCTCCTACTGCGCCTCTAGGCATCAAATATTGTTTGTTCATATTTGCATTAATAATTGCAAAACTATGCTACATACAAGGTATCAGAATATTTTATCTTGAAGCATACATGATGGAAAACACAATTGTATTGATGTTTGATCTATGTCAATGACTTTTTGTTAGAATTGTATGGTGATAACTTCATTTTTTAAAGGCTGAAGCCATGCCCACTTGGAGTTAAAGGTACACACTCAAAAGAGCTGTACTGGAGGGAATGAGTTAAATTCAGGACATGTTCAGCTTATACTTGCAGCATTCAAAGCTAAAAAGAACTTTACTTGGAGAGGCCCTAAAGTTAACATAATACTTTTTCATACTGAGGGCTGGACTCATGAAGGCTTGCACGGAGTCTAAGAGTAGAGTAAGACTCCAGCAAGCCAACATGTCCGCAGAGCGATCCAGGAACAGCTGGCAGGGGCATGCAACTGAGCTTTCCAAACAAGTCCTACATGGACAGGGCTGGGATATGCAAATTACCTCAATTGCAGGCGAAAGCCATGCAAATGAGGTAAAATTGCGATCCAGGAAACCCGAACCTGTCCAAGTAGGAGTAGTGTTATTTGCAGAAATGTACTCAACTGATAACTGAGTACGGTTCTGCAAATAGCAAAATGGAGCCATGTCAGCTGGAAAAAAAAGCATGCATTCACAGGAGGAAGCATACCAATGGCCAAAAATATGGCCATTGACAATGGGAAGTGATGCTAATTAAAAATAAAATAAACGTAGCGCAGCACCGTGCAAACATGCTGTGCCCTAAAAAGCAGAAAATTAATAATTAAGATCCACAAATGTGGATTTCATAGCTAAAATGAATTTACAATGCAAGGGAATGGCAGGCTGAAGACAACATGGCCACTGAGTAGAGGTTGCTAAGGGGGGAAGCTCAGTCTAAGAGATGTAGCTAAGCATTAGTAGGCAATCCTACGCAAATGGGAGTTATGATAGTGAATCGCAAGTTTACATAGCAAATGAGCACAATCAGTGGAGTGTAGGAGTAGGATAAGGGGAGTAACAGAGTAGAAGATAGGTGACATCATGAGGAGGGGTATGTATGAAAGGAGTGCAGCTGATTGGAGCAGAGTGACATGTGTCAGGTTACATTTACATAATAGTGAAAGAGGTGTGTCAACAGGTAGGCCAGGTAAAGTCAAGAAATCAAAGGTGTATGCTGTGGATAACACCAAAGTTTCTTGCTGAGCATGCATGCGTATGTGTGCATGCAAGTAAACCCAAGTAAGACAGTGTGCGCGCGTGTAAGCATGTGTGCGCGTGTGTAGGCATGAATAAGCATATGTAAGGCTGTGTAAACAGTTGTAAGTGCGTTTGCACTGGTGTGCACGCATTTTAACAAGAATAAGCAAGTTTTAGTCCATGTAAGCATGTGTGCACACGTATGAGCTGATGTGCACGTGTTTGTGCTTGTTTGCGTGGCACTGCCCCCTGAGGAAACAGAAAGGGAAAAGGAAGCACAACAAATAGTAGGAAGTTAGCCAGGGAGTACTAGCAGAGCTAGCAGGTGAAAACAATCAGAATCAGCCAATTACACAGGCATTACACTAGCCCAGCCCAGCCCTTAAAACTCAGCAAAAAACATTTCAGTATGTTTTTCTCAGACACACTGCAACACTGCAGTAAGCTAATAGAAGTGAAAACTGAAAAAGCTTTACTGAGACAAAGAAATGTTAGGGGCTGCCATTGCTGTCATAAGGCAACATATGCAACATGCTGAGGGTGGTGACAATGCAAATGCTGCTGAGCAACCCACAGAGAGGAGATGGAGAAGAGTGTACAGGCCTAGGGTAACCTACCAGGGGCTACATGAGCTGGAGATAGTGGAGCGCTATAGAGTGGACAGAAACCTCATGTAGCAAATTGTTGAGCTGTGCAGGCCATGTCTCACACACAGAACCAACAGAGGGGAACCCATCCCAGTGGAAACCAAGGTATGTGTTGGCCTAAGAATATTAGCAACAGGTACCTTCCAGAGACCAACTGGCAATATGATGGGGATTTCTCAGGCATCAGCATCTAGGGTACTGCACCAGTTCCTGAATGTCATGGCAGCACATGTCGGTGATCATGTATTTTCCCCAATTCCTGTGAGGTATTGGCCAGCAATATGTGTCTCTTCCAGCAAATAGCGGAATACCCTGAGGTAGTGGGCACAATAGACTGCACGCACATTCACATCAAAGCACCAGCCAGTGAGTGGGGTAGGGTCTACTATAACCGCAAGTGTTACCTCTCCATCAACTGCCAGGTCATGTGTGATGCCCAGGGCATAATAATGAATGTGTGCGCTGGCTGCCCTGGAAGCTATCATGACTCCCATATCTGGCATCTGACACAGCTGTACCAGACATTTGCCAATGGGGACATCCCTCATGGTCACCTAGTGGGGGATGCTGGATATGCACTCGAGCTGTGGCTGATGACACCCATCAGAAATGCACACACACCTGAACAGGAGCGCCATAATGAGGCACACGCACAAACATGAAATGTAATCGAGCATGTGTTTGGGCTGCTCATGTCATGGTTCCAGTGCCTGGACACATCTGGTGGAGCCTTGCAGTACTCACCAACTACGTGTACCCAAATAGTCATGGTATGTGCTGTGCTACACAATATGATCCTGCAAAAACAGCTGCAGCAGGGGCAGCATAGGGTCGGGCATGGCAAGCTCCAGGTAGGCTGTGTGGACAACCCTGTGTATGTCTGTGGACCTGTTAACTGTTTAAAGACATCAAACATCTGCAAGAGGCATGATATGCTCACAACAACACCAAATTGTGTAGGAGCCAGTGTCTGTAGGTTCACAATGTGCATGTGTATGTGTTCCATGATGATACACTCCATAGCATAGCAGACCAGGATAATTAGGCATATATTGTGATAATGTCCAGGGTCCCTTGTGGCACCAGCACTGTGGAGCATGTACACTGTAGCTGTACACCATTCCATGGGTACACATCCTGTAGTAACTGTGATATTGAACAGTGACATAATGTGAGTGTGAAGTTTGTCATGAATCTCGTGTATGCCACAGTCTGGGACACTATCTGGTCCCACTGATGCTGTGTTGTCTGCTATGGAGATGGCAGCACACACATGTTCATCTGTGATGTCAGGGAGGCTACACCCTGTTGTGATGGACATGTGCACTGCAGGGGGGATGGTGGGGAAACATTCCCACTGAACCTGTTGTCCAGGATGTTCGCAATGTCAGTGGTTTCACTGTATCATTTGTAATTATGCAGTAACTCACAGCATATCTGTGAGTTCCCACCCAGGTCCCTGACATAACTAAATAAGGCCTTGTGATTGTCCATAGTGTCTGTTAGAAGTGGGCCTTAGATGAATCAACAAGTGATCATAGCTATACCATAGTACTGATCAGAGATGCGTTCCTGATTGTGATTGTGCTCTATAATGTAGTAGCCTCCTCCTGTCTCTGTATAGCTCAGTAATGGCCATGGTCCAGTAGACAGGTCCCCTGCCTTTGTAGGAGTGAGTCTTGTAGTTATCTGGGATAGCATTATCCATGAATTCCAGTAGTTGTCCATAGAATGTGCTTGTAAAGTATGAAGTTGTCTGAGCCGTAATTAACACTGTCCCAGGATCATTGAGGGATACCACCTCAGTTTTTACAAGTGTGACGTTTGCTCATGAGAAGTATGTCACTGAGATAACATAGGATGTGTGTGTGTATGGGATATGTATGTCTAGTGAGATGAATGTATGTTCTGACCTTAACAATTACAGGTATACCTCTGTTGTGGAACATAGAGTCCCCATGTGGGTGATGATCAGGTCCCACATGTTTAACCCCCTGTGGGTGTGGTGACCAGGTCTGCCCTAGCATTTGAGTATAACAATCTTAGCAACTGTTGTGTGAGGGTTTCACTGCTTGAGTAGTCAATGTTTGTGTATTTGAAGTCACACAATAAAATGGTGTTTGGTGAGACCTTCACATTCCCCAGTGTCCCCAGGAATAACGACTGTTGTGCCCATGTTTGGTAGTGTGGTCTGTAACAGTCTACAAACTGAAATGCAGTTTTACCCACTCTCAGTTGCACATGTACATTTCCCAATGCTTTGTGTACTGCTACCAACCTGGAGGTGTGTGTATGAATGATGTATATGGATTCCGCCCCTATTGTTGTTGTTCGGTCTGAGTCTTGTGTCTGAAAACCATGGTATGACATAAAACCTGTTATTGCTGCTGTGCTTTTGTGAGCCTGAACCAGGTGTTTGTTACTGCACATATATCGACAGATTCCATACTGATGTGAGTCCTGAGTGCATGCATTCTGAGGGTTAGACATCAGTTGTTGAGCACCATCACTCTCCGTTTCCTGTACCCTGTAACGTCTATGGCTGTGGTTATTTCTTCTGACCCTCTCTTCAAACAGCCACTATGTGTGTGTCAAGAGCCTAAGGCAGTCTGTGAAAGCCTGGGGTGACAGGTGCATGGCGTCCATAGCGAATGTACATGGCATATTGAGCATGTAATCCCAGGCTGACAGACACTGGATCCCCTGTGAATGACAACAATATGTTAGGCAACTGTTAAAAGTGATCATGTCATCTGTATACTGTGACATAGTACTTGGTGAGGGTAAAATGCTACACAAGGTCAGGGTCATACTGTCCTGGACTACATGATCAGAGAGCTCCTCTATGTCTCTTGTCATGTAGTCCAGGGAGGAACATCTGTGGGTTTACACACCAGAATTGTCAATGATGGAGCCATATTTGTACTTGCAGTGGACTGACAACAGTGCATGTGTCATATCCTGGCACCCGATACACAGCACAAAGTGACCTTCACCTTGTTCAGCCTAGTGAGTGGGATGTCAGTGTGATGGACAATTACACTCACCTAATACAAGTGTATGAGGTATGTTGTGTAGGCCTATGGGCAGTGACTGTGTGGCACAATGACTTATGTGATATGTGTGTATGGTTGTGTATTAGCAGTTGTTTGTGTGTCTGCTTTGGATGTCTCTGCTGCTTAGGCAGAGTATATTTAGATGCTCCAAGTATGTCATTGTGTGTCACTGTATACGGTTTGCTGTTGTCATAGGTGCATGTGTGACTGTATTTGTGTGGTGTGTGTGGTTACCTTCATCACCCGATAGACTGTGCCAGTCATGGCTTGGGAGAGCTCAGCCTCCTGTCTTTCTATACAGTTGCAGCTCTCACAGATATCTGAGTTTGTTGTTAGGAGGACAGTGCTCCCTGTGTACATAAGGCAGTTGTAAGAATGCGTCATAATTCCAATATGCACCAGCTGGACTGGAGAGTACACACAAAACCGACCTTTGGACATGCCAGGATATGATGATGACATACACTGTTGACTGATCACAAAGAATCAGTAGTGTGTCAAGTGTGTAAAAGAGTATAACATGGTTTTAGTGTTCAGGTTTGTTGTTGCTGTGGAAATATAATCTGCAAAGGAGTACAGACAGAAACATTACACCTCCTTCAGCTATGTCAGAAATATCGATGTACAGTCATATATGTCCTGAGTCAGGGTCAACTGTACCTGACTGACAATGTCAACATCCTGTCAGACAGGCCCATACATACATACCCACCTCCCAGTGACAAAAGGCCTTAACATCATACCAGGAGATATCACATGTAGAATGTGTAAGCTGGTCCTCTCAATGCCAAATGAATCCCATCATGTGGATAACATTGTTTCCCCATATGTGTCATAAGTGAATGACAGGACAAACAGACACTGCACCCGAACAGTCTGTTGAGCCTCACACTCTCTACAGGCTCTTACACCACTGAATGTGTTACAGTAACATGTGGCACACCCCACAAGTGTTGGTGCACAACACACCATGGAAACTATATTCCTATAAGCCTACGAAGTCCGAAATGCTAGTCCATGGAGTCCATCATGATTGCAGTCAGGAACAGAGATATTGTAAATCAACAAACACACAACCCAAATGTCCGTGGTATGTTAATGAGCACATCATGTTCCCCAAACCTGCTAGATATCTCACAAGGCAGCCACCCAGGACATACATCACTGACAGGAGCAACACAGGTCCCACATAGACTTTGAATAGCCCTTTACCAACATCACAGACACATGTGGTATCCACAAAACCTACAATCCGTGCATGAATATGTATTGTCATATGAAGGAATGGTAATATGTCCACAGATAGATCACACCAGGTATGAATTGTGTATTCCTGTTCAAGATGTTCACACCTGCTTAGATCACACCAGGTATGAATTGTGTATTCCTGTTCAAGATGTTCACACCTGCTGACCCACAAGGTTCATTCCTGGGATTGCATAACACTAAGTGCACACACATTACCATGTCCAGTCTGATGATGTCAGCAACCTACAAATATAGCATGTGAATAAACACCACACAGTAAAGCATATAGTGTGTTGTGTTAATGTGTATCTCACTAGTATCAGAACATAGTTAAGTAGGTGGTTGAATCCTGCAATTGCTGAGTGTGTCTGTGTGTGAGCTTGTCTTTGAGAGGAGTGGCCTTTTTGGAGACTGTGGAAATACATTAGGAGTGGTGAATACCTCTTTGCCAAGTGTGATGATGTCAGCATCCTACAAATAGAGCTTTGGAAATAAATGCTTCCAGTAAAGCAAATGGTGCATCGTGTTAATGTGTATCTCACTAGTGTCATAACATAGTCAAGTAGGGGTTTGAGTCCTGCAAATGCCAAGTGTGTGTCTGTGAGGGGTGGGGTGTATGTGTGTGATTTCCTTTGAGAGGTGTAGCCTTTTTGGAGACTGCAAAAACACATTTTAAAAGAGGTACATCCCTCTTCGGAAAGTCTGATGTTGTCAGCATCCTACAAATATTCAAGGAGAACAGAAATCACTCAGTAATGCATATAGCATTCCATGTTAATGCTTATTTCCCTAGTATCATAGCATAATTAAGTAGGGGTTTGAATTCTGCAAATGCTGAGTGTGTGTGTGAGACTGCCTTTGAGAGGAGTGGCCTTTTTGGAGACTGTGGAAATACATTAGGAGTGGTGAATACCTCTTTGCCAAGTGTGATGATGTCAGCATCCTACAAATAGAGCTTTGGAAAAGAATGCTCCCAGTAAAGCAAATAGCGCATCATGTTAATGTGTATTGTACTAGTGTTATAACATAGTCAGGTAGGGGTTTAAGTCCTGCAAACACCAAGTGTGTGTGTGGGGTGTGTGTGTGTGATTCCCTTTGGGAGGAGTAGCCTTTTTGGAGACTGTGAAAACACATTTTAAAAGAGGTACATCCCTCTTCTGAAAGTCTGATGATGCCAGCATCCTACAAATATTCAAGGAGAACAGAAATTGCCCAATAATGCATATAGCATGCCGTGTTAATGTGTATCTCTCTAGTATCATAACATAGTTAGGTAGGAGTTTGAATCTTGTGAATGTGTGTGTGACTGCCTTTAGGAGGAGTGGCCTTTTTGGAGACTGCGGAAATACATTAGGAGTGGTGAATACCTCTTTACCAAGTGTGATGATGTCAGCATCCTACAAATAGAGCTTTGGAAATAAATGCTCCTAGTAAAGCAAGTAGCATGTTGTGTTAATGCGTATCTCACTACTGTCATAACATAGTCAGGTAGGGGTTTGAGTACTGCAAATGCCAAGTGTATGTGTGGGAGTGGGGGTGTGATTTCATTTGAGAGGAGTAGCCTTTTTGGAGACTGTGAAAACACATTTTAAAAGAGGTACATCCCTCTTTGGAAAGTCTGATGATGTCAGCATCCTACAAATATTCAAGGAGAACAAAAAACACCCAGTAATCCATATAGCATGCTATGTTAATGTGTATCTCCCTAGTATCATAACATAGTTAGGTAGGTGTTTGAATCTGGCAAATGTTGTGTGTGAGTGAGACTGCCTTTGAGAGGAGTGGCCTTTTTGGAGACTGCGGAAATACATTAGGAGTGGTGAATACCTCTTTACCAAGTGTGATGATGTCAGCATCCTACAAATAGAGCTTTGGAAATAAATGCTCTCAGTAAAGCAAGTAGCACGTTGTGTTAATACATATCTCGCTAGTGTCAAAACATAGTCAGGTAGGGGTTTGAGTCTTGCAAATGCCAAGTATGTATGTGGGGGGGGGTGTATGTATGTATGATTTCATTTGAGAGAAGTAGCCTTTTTGGAGACTGTGAAAACACATTTTAAAAGAGGTACATCCCTCTTCAGAAAGTCTGATGATGTCACCATCCTACAAATATTCAAGGAGAACAGAAACCACCCAGTAATGCATATAGTGTGCCGTGTTAATGCGTATTTTTCCAGTATCATAACATAGTTAGGTAGGCCTTTGAATCCTGCAAATGCTGAGTGTGAATGTGTGTGTATAAGGCTGCCTTTTTGGAGACTGTGGAAATACATTAGGAGTGGTGAATACCTCTTTGCCAAGTGTGATGATGTCAGCATCCTACAAATAGAGCTTTGGAAAAAATGCTCCCAGTAAAGCAAATAGCGGATCATGTTAATGTGTATTTCACTAGTGTCATAACCTAGTTAGGTAGGGGTTTGAGTCCTGCAAATGTCAAGTATATGTGTGTGATTTCCTTTGAGAGGAGTATCCTTTTTGGAGACTGTGAAAACACATTTTAAAAGAGGTACATCCCTCTTTGGAAAGTCTGATGATGTCAGCACCCTACAATTATTCAAGGAGAACAGAAACTACCCAGTAATGCATATAGCGTGCCATGGTAATGCGTATCTCTCTAGTATCATAGCATAGGTAGGGGTTTGAGTCCTGAAAACACTGAGTGCGTGTGTGTGTGTGTGTGTGTGTGTGTGTGTGTGTGTGTGTGTGTGTGTGTGTGTGCCACAGGTGGTCAATGCAGTGTGGGTTTTGCTTTTACTATTATATGACATATGTTTCAAACAGTATGTGCATTGCACACATCGGGTATCTGCATGTCAAATAGATTTGTGTACATGTGACCTCAATCAGTACATAGGTGTGAAGCCTGCATACTACATGAATACATTTGTAACCTTCGACAGATTGTGCTGCTGCTTCTCAGATCATAGGTCACATATGTATGTATGCGTCAAGACCTGCTAATGTAGTGATCCATGGCCAAGGACATCCCTGCCACACACACCCATGACACGTACTATAGAGTACTGTAAGTGAGGGTAATTGCTGGGGTATATGTCAGACATGTTCATACACAACAACGACTGGCAATAATAGACAGTCATGATAGGTGTGCACCAGTCCTCTGGATATGCATGCAGGCCCCTAATGTGTTATGTGAAACACCGAGGGACCCCACAATACCTATGGATATGTGGATACCAAGGGACAGATGACATAACATGTGTCTGTCTGTACACATTGGTACCCAACATAGATGTTCAGGGCTACCACCTATGTGGTACTGTTGGGATAGTATGTATAGTAAATGTGGATGACTATGCCATAGACAACATACTGCTATAGAGCATGTACTGGACAACAGGTATCTGTCTGTATGATACCCTTGTGTAGGGTATGCATCCCATCAGGGGAATGCAGTGTAGGCCAATGCATGCATTGCCAGATGTGGACGGACATATCCCTAGTATGTTTGCATGTACCGAAGAGGGCTTTATGCCACACAGGTGTGGTCCCAGGAACGTGTGATGGTCAATACCACTGGTTACTGTTATTGTATAGTCCTGGAAGGATCCAACTGTTACTGGGTTCCCTGCAACTGTGAGTCATTTGTCAGGACATCATCTAATGATTGGTTATAGTCATGCTGTTGAGGTGGTGTATACTGCCAGACTGCAGATCATTGACAGATATCAACGGTATCACCCACAGCATAGTGCCAACCCATGTCATACATACATGTGTACCCATGCTAGAACATATCTGTAGTAGAATGCATACTGGCCATCGAAAGATGCCATGAGATGTTAACAATGTGTAGAACAGAGTATGTCGCATATCCCACATGTCCACTATGCACGTACATGCAGACAGTGCGCACACACCATGTTCACAGATGTACACCCGCTAATTTGTAATGCACACATCACACACTTACTGTCCACTCACTAACACATGCTGGCAACACTGTACACTTCAGCCAAGTGGCAGATGGGTGGACAATACATACTCAGACCTAACACTGGTGTAAACAATGCTACAATGACTATCAGAGCTGTGATGCATAATGCCTGCTCAGATATACCTAAAAGGATATCAGTACACCTTCCTGTTGGCAACTTGCTACTATTGCTACACTGCTATAATGTCACCCTGTGCATCAGAACCATGTTAGCCTATTCCTGCATCAATGTGACAGATGACAGGAGGTGGCACAGGTATCATGATATGCACAGGGTGTGTTGTAGGTTTGCCAGAGCCCGACATTGACCCATCCAATCAGCATGTCTGTGTGTGTGTGTGTGTGTGTGTGTGTGTGTGTGTGTGTGTGTGTGTGTGTGTGAGTGTAACAACAGTACTGCATGGGCCAATGCTGATGTAATGTGTGTGTATGTGTGAGCCCTAGTTGTATGGTAACTGTGTGTGTGTCTGCATGCACACAACTCCACCATATGGCTGCCATATATGGGCAGTTGTGGGACAGCCACAGACTGTACCTGCTAGGCCATACAGATCACTGTCTCTGGCCATGGACACAGTACCTGTGCCTAGCAGGGGTGCTACGGGCAGTATCGGGAATCAACCCTGACTGGGGGCTATCATCAGAGACAGAGGTATGATGACTGGACCCATGTCCCTGCTGGGACTGGCCAGCACCACGTGGTCTAGTAGGATGGTCAATGGACAGGCCAGCTCCAGCATTGCTGGGGCTGGTACTGCCACTACGGGAGCAGATGTGATCCATGGCCCATCTGCGACGACAGTCAGCTGACACTGTTGCTGACATGCGTCCGTGTCG
Organism: Protopterus annectens; assembly: GCF_019279795.1. Taxonomy (NCBI): domain Eukaryota; kingdom Metazoa; phylum Chordata; order Ceratodontiformes; family Protopteridae; genus Protopterus; species Protopterus annectens. Next base: position 333,637,734 of record NC_056733.1, on the reverse strand, counting down.
GCTTCTCATCCTTCCTGCATGGTCCTGGCTCATGGCTAACACATTGTGGAGGACATCTAATGTCTCCCTCCAATGGCTATCAATGACTTTGGTGTAATTCCGGATGGCACTGGCAAGATCATGGATGCTGTCATTGATAGCAGTGTAATGGGCCCTCTGCGTCCTTAGTCCCTGTCAGGTGTAATGTTCCATATGTGCCTGTGCCTGCATTACAGCCCAGAACATACTGGGGGTTGTAATACCTCTGGGGGAATGTCTGCCAGGGGAAATACGACCAGTGGTGCTCCCCCGAGTACCCCTGGACATCCGCCTATGTGGTAGTGTTCCGGTAATCCAGCTATGGCTGCTGTGAAGGGATGCAGGTGCCATAGGTACCACACTCTCCTGGTCAATTCCAACTGTATGCTGTCCCTCAGCTACGGCCATTGGTGATGAGGGATGTATTGGAAGTATGTGTGCTCGCATAGATGGGGTTGACCACTGTGTACTGTCGATTGGTGGACCAACTACAGACCCTGTCAGACCTTCCTGTGCCACAATGCATGTCTCATCATCTGCACTATTAGTGGCGGTGACATCAGGTTCCCTGCTGCATTCAGCCACGCCTAACTCAGCACCTGTGGAAGGAAGACAGGAAACGCACTTTACAATCTGTACATGATGTTAGCACACATGCACACATGGACACATGCATACATGCACACATGCACACATCAACACATGCACACATGAACACATGCACACATGAACACATGAACACATGCACACATGAACACATGAACACATGCACACGTGCACAGAAATACACTGCTCACCACAGCACATACACACACACACCAGCAATCCAACACATACACAATAGTGGGTGATGGTGGGTGACAGTATCACAAGGCAAACAGTCACCACACACATGTCAGCAGGCAGACCATGTGTTGCTCAACACCATGCATTGCAAATGTAGACAGCCCTATCTACTGACATTATACATGGCTTTGATGCATGTGTGTAGTTGTTCAGTGATTGGTTACACCCTGGAACACAATGTGTACATGGACACAACATTGCTGTGCAAGTATTATCTGCTCTGCAATGTCATGTGCACCATCAATCAATGGTATACATACCATGGCTGCATGTATCTGTGTGACACATAGACTGCCATGTCTGATGACAGTGTCTGTGTCCATATCACATAATAGTGGGCACAGGTGTAGCAAATGCATGCAATGTACAGACATGGGATGAGTGGTGCATGTAGATGTGAAGGAATCCCAATGCACGACATGGACATTGCACAGTGGTTATGGTGCATGTGGGACATATTGCAGATATGTTGTTGCCAGCCATGACATGGCATGTTACACGACTGCAACATTAAACACCACACATACCCAATGTGTGTCATGTGACCTATGCACCCAATAGCATTCCAGGACATATATGTGACTCTTTGTACAGATGGCGACTGTTGTGCAAAATGTGTATACTAGCATATGTAAGCACACACAAAACATGCTATGCATGGTGTGTATAGGTGCATATGTTTGCACACACAGAACAATGAGGTGCACAGCAAACACTGCTATGTGTAGTACTGTGGTCACTCTAACTGGATGGGGTTTAGTCCCATGTGCCATCATCATCATGCATCTTGTGGTCACTCATGGCTACTACTGTGTGACAGACCACCGCCTAGCATGCTCTACCTGAACTGCAGTGCCGTGGATATGTTCACTATTACACAGCCACTTTGTACATGGGTGTATGAGGTGCCCAGTAGGGAGCATTGCCTAACATGACTGTGTTATGTGTTGAAGAGTGTTGCACAGCCCCATGATAGGCCTCTACCCCTGAGGTACATCATGTGTGTGTGGATGACATGTGGGATACTGACGTGTGACCTTACAGCGGGTGTGGGGTTATGCCATATGTAGCATGACTTTGTGTACTGCATGTGATAAATGTCTTATGTTGTGTACAGGTGTTGCAACTATGCCTATCCAATGTGTAGTACAGGGTTGCCACAACTGTGTGTCATGCTCTGTGTATTGCATGTCATTGAGGCAGCTACTGACATTACTGAGCTGTGCAATGTCTCACAGCAAACATGCATGGCATGCATTATGCGTGGGTGTGTTACATGTACATGGCCTACACCTCACCTATAACATGCATATTTCATTACCAACATTGCAGGTATAACACACTCACCAGCATGGATCGGCTGCCCTACCATCACACCAGAGGGACCTACGAGAATATGAGAGGGTTCATCAATGGCCACAACTGTGGTATTGCTACAGTGGGTATGCTAAACTGCAGTACAACAGTCAGCAGTCACAGGTGTAGGGATATTATACAAACTATCCATATTGCACAACAGTAGGCAGTGGTACTGCTAAACACATAGTACACATCTCGCGTTCACATAATCTAACAATACAGTTAACTGTAGTCTACAGATAGGGCATGTTACCTGCTTGCTCCAGGTGGATGTGCTGGGTGGCTCCGGCCTCCATTAGAACACATGTCAGAGGTTGCTGTAGCTGTTGTCCAGGAGCCACCATGGTTAGGAGCAGCTCCTCCGCTCTGGTGAGGGGGGGGTGAATGGCCACCCCACCACCTGTGGCAAGCTGCTGTCTTTGGATATCAGACGCACACCGCCAGAATTAAATCACTGCAGTGATGGCGTACCTTCTCATATGTCTGGTTATGCATGCCTATGTCATTTACCTGACTAACAAGTTCCTGTCACAGTGTAGTCCGCTCCTGCTGGTGCTGGCTGCTTCTGGAGAAGAGCATAGTGTACTGCTGCAAAAGGCTGTTGAGTATCTCCTCTTCCTCATCCGCTGTGTAAGCTGGGTTGCGTTGGTGGGCCATCTGCCTGAAAAAGATATGAATAATATGTGTGTGAGTGTCCTGTGGCACACTTTACACCTTTACCCACAGATATCACTTTACTGACATATATACCATCCTATTGTCTGTCAGTGGTTACACACGTTCAATAACACTTATTGGTTCTCAGGCCACAACTAACACTGCCTGGCAGACTCTATATATCACACCACTATACAACAGTACCCGACACACTGTTTGTGACACATTGCACAACCTCAAGACAGGGGTGTATATCACACCAATGCATGAACAGATATGTCATCCATTGCAATGGATGTAAAGTACAGGTACAGTAGTACCAATCAAACACCCTAGTCATTGATGCCATAGCCCTGCCTAACAGATGTGTCCAGTTGTTACTATAGGTGGCATACTGCTGTAACAGACAATATATGTTGCTGGATACACACGTTAACCCTGTAACACACATATGATGCAGCCATTGTACAGGCATAATCACACACACATCAGGCAAACATACAATGCACCACTGTATGCCAACACAGATGAGCATTACCTGTGTACCATACGGTGCTGTGTGCCACTACTTACACACCCTTATGCCTGCAGTTTGTCCTCTGTGCAAACTACAGGAAACACACATGACAGTGTTTCCAAGCAATGTGAACGCACACCATACTGTGCTGTTTAGTCCTACAGCTTCAGGTAGTACTACAGTTCATATTGATGATGGATTCACCAGCAGTACCACTCAATAAGCATACATGTATTGCTTTAGCCTACAATGAGACACCACATTCGTCAACGGAGAACTACATCACATCATATGCCGTACTAGTATGTCTGCCTAACAGTACATTACACATCAGTTGCTGTCCTCACAGCTAGGATAGGCACTACCATGTCAGATACAACATCACACTAAGCTATCACACATTTACAGACCTTGCACACATTCAGCGTTACACTTATTCGACCTCACATAGCAGCTGTTGCATTAAGTGCATGTGTGAGTGCATAGTGTCATAGGTAGGTAATATGCTATTGGCCCTAGGGCCTACGGCAGCCTAGCTATATGCTACCCTGGCCTTTGACACACATGTACTTTGATTTCACTTGCCCCTGCCAACCTGAACCACAGAGGGGTTTCCTGGGGTGTATTAACAATCTCCCACACAATCATCAGGGGTATTTATAACAACTGCTAAGGAGGAGCCTTGTTTGCTATTGCTATGTGGTCTATTCTGGTGTATGGCATATGTCTGAGATGGGAACCTATCCCTCCAGCATGTGCTGTTTAGTGAGCTGACAAGGTTTAGGGCCCTAGAGCGTGTATCCCCGAAGGATTGTGATATGTTGCCATGGTGGTTGTCACCCAGCTATGGGTGTGACATACGTCTGTATGTCCGGCAGAGGTCACCTCTGTCTGGCCAGTATGCAATACAGTGTAGTTGTGGTTTTGTGAGTCAGTCTGCATAGGGCATCTGTTTGCGGACAGTATTACCCTTTGGGAGGTCTGTCTGTAGCCTGTTCACCTGGTGTAGTTGTCATGTGAAGTACATACCACACATGGCATTCTGATGAGTAGAGGGGAACTCTACCCGATACTTCCATAGATGACACACCTGTTGTCATGACACATACCAAACAGACAGATTACAGGTGTAGTGTGGCACTGTCTTCCTCAAAGTGGAGGCTACTGTCCACCTGTGCCCCATGTTCCCTTATCACACCTTCACTGTTAGGTAGATCTCTGCCTATGTGGTAGTTAATAGGTACACTGTTTTGGGAAGGTGGAATGGCACTGCAGTATCAATACTTGTCTACAGTCCATGCCTTGTTCACCACACACCTGTTGCGGTACATATGACCCCGTGTCTCTCTGTCTCTCTCTCTCTCTCTCACTCTGTATGTATATATATATATATATATATATATATATATATATATATATATATATATATATATATATATATATATATATATATATATATATATATATATATATATATATGTGTATATTATATATATGCATATCTATACACATACATGTACACATCCATTGCTGTACACATGGCTGTACATATAGGTACATGTACAGTCCACCTTTCATGGTGGGGATATCACTTATGCGACAGTTGTGGGATGTACAGGTATGTGATTACATTGCACAGTGTTGTGCAGAATGCATGTGGGTGTCCTCAGCCCTTGTAGCATTAGCAGGCCTCACTGTCTGTAACACGTCAGATCTGACAAATCTGTCCCACAGCATTTAACCACCACATGACATATATCAACACTACCATAGCTGGCCTTAGGCATAGGCCTACTGGGCAGCCAACTAGGGCGCCACTCTAGCAGGGGTGGTTTTCCACTATTTATGTGGACACAAGGATGGGGGCACCAGGAAGTGTGGTAGGAGGTGGCGTGGGGCCCTCTTGCCTAGGGCACCAGTTGACCTAAGGCCACTCCTGCGCACTGCATGCTGTCTTCTAGGCCACACACTACGACCTATATGGATATATGCACATATCAACCTACACTGACAGATAACTGACCACCCTTCACTAACAGTTGCAGTATGTCCCTTGCCCCTATGCACATGTGCAGATACAGATAGATACATACTGCTGCCACACATCGATGATTTGCAGTGTGCAGAGTACTCTTCGGGAACATCTACAACATGCCAACACATACATTTAAGTTACATATCTTACCTTTGTATTTCCCTGCTCCGTGAGTTATGGTTTTGTAGGTTTTTTTTTATTGGTGGTTTGTTTTGGGTTTTTGCCCTCTATTTAACCTTTGGTCTCTGTTTCTCACTCTGTTCTGTCTCTGTCTCTGTCTCAGTCTGTGTCTGTGTCTCTCTCTCACTCTATCTCACAACACCTGCAATGATATAATTGCATGTGTGGACTGCAGATACAGCCTGCATTTCTAGGTATCTGCACTTGTGCATGTGACAGCCTCTGCACCAGTTGCTGCCCACCATTCAGTAATTGCATGCAGCCTGCTGTTTGGTGATTGCATTACTCACTGTGATTGCAGCCCACTGCTATAAAATGCTAGGTTAGGTAGGCATAGCCTTTTTAGATTTCAAAGGTGGGGCCCATTCTTGTTTGCTCTGGACACCGTTGTGTCAGTCTGAAGGTTGGTATATGTCTCTTATCTGATGCTAGGGTTGTAGCCAGTTATATGCATGTTGTACTCATACCTGCATGTTGCTGCTTCCAGTACACATATCTCAGTGTAGACATGTACACACCCCTCCAAATGCTAACACAGGATACATGGGAGTATGTACTTTTTTCTCACTTACACAATTAACTGCCATACAAATGTTGTTATTGCACTGTATTCCTGTGGCCAGTATTTATCCTGGTCTGATACTGTGTGGTGTTTGTAAGGTGCTACTGTAACATTATTCCCTGCTAGGATGGCTGGTTCTCCTTTCACAGTCATGTCATGCAATTCCACAACCACTGCTGGTAAAGACCCACAGAAAAGGGTTTGTGTTATACCATTCCTAATTTCCATTTCCATTCCCTCATTGCAATGCATGATATATTTATTTCAGAACCAAGTTATTTGTATATCTGCTGTGGCTTAGTGGTAATTCATGCAGTCTATTGTGTCAATGGTCTGGGGTTTGAGACTGGCAGAGGTTTTTTTTATTTTGCTGCTCAGCAGAACAAGAGCCCTGCCATAGAGTGACTAAGGCACTTTTAAGCAGTAGTAAGCGGGTTTGCATGGGTTTGCGCAATGCTTAGCTAAGCGCACACTTCTGCACACTCGCTTAATCCCGCTTACTACTGCTTAAAAATGCTTACTCCCGCTAACCCCCTCGCTAATTTCTTTGAAAGAAAAGAAAATGGGGAGATAGGAAAGTGGTGAAAAAGGGGGCACAGAGAGGGAAAGACAGTAGGAAAACAAGCTCGGGATGTGCAGGATGGGTGTAGGGAAGGTCCATAGCTGCCCATTTCTTTACCAGCAACAGCTGTGCATATGTTGAAAATTTGGAGTGAAATTTGAAACCTCCCACCCCTGAGAGAGGGGTGAGGACAACATAGTTTGTTGTACTGCCAATTAGAATTAACAGTGTACATGTCCAATGGACATGTGTGCGAAATGGGAAGCTATGTATGGGGCATAATTTTTTTCGGGTACAGATTGCCCTTTTTGTTTTTTGTTTTTTTTTTTCAGGGGAGAGTGGAAAGTGAGGTAGAGGACATAGGTATATTTTGGGAGGTAGGTTGGGTAGGTAAACAGACAAGACAAACAAGACACATACAGGGGCAGAGTATGACACATGGGGTGGATGAACACAATTGACGGGGACGGATGTTTGTAAATCACAAGCCCATGAGCCCACAGATGGTAACAGTGGGACTGAAATCCCCACCCATGGGCAGTCACCACTGGATCTTCACAGACCTGAGGGTCACTGTGCTGGGGGCTGCGTAGGAGGGGCAGGCTCACCTGTGAGTCATGCCACTCTCTCCTTGAGCTGGCTTAGGGGATCAGCGACTAAACACTGGATCTCCCTACGCACCACAACCCGGACAATTCGGAGGGTGACAGGAGGCCCTTCTCTGCCCACGCTTGCAGGGGGGATGAGCCCCATCCCCTGCAGTGCTTCCACCTGAAGGTGGCACAGGACCTATGGAGGAGGGTGGCCTGAGCTGGGCACCAGACCTGCTGGTGCCAGGTGCAACTGCCAGCTGAGTTAGGACAGGTGGGTCCGCTGGGACCGGCCTTCCCATATGTTCTGTGATTAGGTGTGTTTAATTACAACATAGACAATAGCATTCCAAGTTAGTTGTAATAGCATGCAGTAATATTCCCATTAACCCAACACACCAGGGTTACAACAGTTGAACAGCAAGCATAACACATGCATGTATTGAACAACAGTGGACATTCCAACAGCATGCAGGGATGATTGGTGGCAACAGGCCATCAAGATTGTGGTGTTTTAACAGGGGCCATGCATCAAAGTAGTGCAGATTTTATATAACAATAGGACATATGTCCCAACAAATGTTATAAGATTAGACATACCCATTGAGGTGTGGAATTGCATTGTTTATGTACATGAAGTAGGGTGTAAAAAGAAACCTCCATTAACATCTTATTAGTACTTTAACTGTACACTACATTCCTATTGACTGCAGGTGTATATCCCCTACATGTATTCTTACACTATGCAACATGCATTTGATTGCGTTATGGGTTTTGCTACTTCATGATATACCTGGCCTACATCTGACATGGTAACTATCCAGGATGCAGATGTTACTACTACATACTTGTATTAAGTTGACTTGTTTATGTATCTGCACATCTGGATGTGTTCACATGGCTTTTTCACTTGTTTTCTACACAAACCTACTTTTCAGGTAACACACTAACATTTCTGGGGAACACCTTGACAGGCTACTCGTGTGCCAGATTTACCTATGCATGTCAGCCATTTCACAACTGTTTAGGACTGTTGCATACTTCACAGCTACTGGCACTTCCTTCATCCACTTTATATGGGACTGCACTACTGGGGGTTTTCAGTACTTACTACAACAGAGTAACATTTCTTCACTGCAAGGGTACAACAACATTTCTGAGTAACTGGCACATACACACTGCAAGTATTATACCTTTCTTATTTACATTAAAACTTTTTTCTACAGGCTCTCTCCTGTATTTGAGATTGTACTGCATACAGTAGACCTATTCAGGAAATGTTTTACCTTTATTGATAGGTTACAAGTCTATTTTACAGGCTCACTCACTTTTTATCTATGACAGTGCATGCAGAGATAGCATTCCAGACATGTTTTTGCTTTATTCATGGGTTACTACACTCTATTCCTGGCTATCTGACTTATGATATGTACAGTACATGCAGATGATTTATTCAGGGAATGAATGTTTTATACTTCACAGCTACTGCCACTTCCTTCATCCACTTCCTATGGGACTGCACAACTGTGGGTTGACAGCACCTAATACAACAGTACTATTTATTATTGCAAGGGTACAACAACATTTCAAAGTAAGTGACACAGACACACTCCAAGTTTTATACCTTTATTAATTACATTGAACACTCTTTTCTACAGGCTCTCTCCTTTATTTGTTATTACAGTGCATATGGAAGACATATTGAGGACATATTATACCTTTCTTGATAGGTTACAACACTCTTTTTCAGGCCTGCTCACTTATATGTTATGACAGTACATGCAGGGATAGTATTCCAGAATTATTTTAGCTTGATTGGTGGGTTAGTACACTCAATTTCTGGCTCACTGATGTTTGTTATATAACAGTACATGCAGAGGATTTAATCAGGATATTTTATTGCTGTATTATTGGGCTTAAACACTTTTCTCATACTCACTCACATATATCATGTAACAATACATGCAGAATATTTACTAACCTGCCTGGTGGTGCAGCCTTAGCAGTCTATCTGCATAGGCTTGCTTATTCATAGCATGAGCACCTGCAGCTGTGCTGTAAATAAAGGGATATTGAGACATACCTATCCATTATTTAGACTATATTAGCTTATCTTACATACTGCAGTCCATGGCTACGTACTTAGTAGTGGGGCATCCCGCATTTGACGGGCCTCCTGGATCCACTGGTTCAGAAGGTCCTGCTTCCACCTCTTCAGGTCTGCATGGTGGTGACGGACTTGCTCACCAGTCCGAGGGATGCCTGTGGCACTGGTGAGTTCATGAGACAACTGGTTCCAAGCCTCCGCCTTATAGTCCATTCCTTGGAATTGGCCCTACAGGAGTCGAGTCTCATGCCGATGGACTAGGAGCCAAACCATATATCTTGACTCCTCGATGCCCCAGCGTTGCGCTCGAAAGCACGTACCCTCTCCAGCACCAGACATTCTAACTGCAGATGGGAGCTACAATCAGTTATGGTGAGTATTCCTGCCTATGCGGCTTAAATATGCCGCATTTCCCGCACTTTTCTGTGATTGGCCATTTTTGAATATTCTCGGCTGACTGCAGACATGCTTAGCAATGGTTAATCAAACATTTATTACTATAGATATATGTTAACAGTGGATATTTATCCTAAATTGTTGTGGCTTAGTGGTGCAGTACTTTGATTATGGTGCCCAGTGTCTTGGGTTCAAACCTTATCACTGCATTTTATTTTACTACTGTCCAGACAAGTTAGGGGGTGTGGCTTTGTTTAAGCAACTTTGCTCTACGTTGCTCCACATTGCCCGACGGTGCGCTGGTTGGTGCGGCACGCACCTCCATGCAAACCGATTGCACTGGGTAAAGCACTATTTAGCTTTGGGCAATGATTTTGCGCTGGGTAAAGCGCGATTTAGCTATGGGCAACTACATTGCACTGGGTAAAGCGCGAGTTAGCTAGGGGCAACTATATTGTGCTGGGTAAAGCGCTGCTTAACTGCGGGCAATTTTATTTTGGGATCCTTTAAAATATTTATTTTATTCACTGATACATTGGCCATTTCACTGCTTTTTAGTTATGTTTAAACATATATGTTGGGTATTATTCCATATACTGATTTAAAAAAATAAATACAAAAGGGAGTAGTGGGACTCGAACCGTGAATGCTTCTTCTTTGTGCAAACGCTGTACCATTACACTATTGCAATTTGGTGTGAGTTGTATAAACATTCTTTCTTATGCTCTTCCATGTGAGAATTGCTAACTGTAGCTAAGCAATGGGCACACACGCACACACACACGCAAATACGGGCAGCTATTTTGGGTATTTAAAAAAAAATTTATGGTTATGCATTTTAGATGTGTGATGGGGGTTTACAATATCAGACAGTGAGGTGTTGGGTGCAGGGACATTTGAGCGGACTCGCTCTTGTTTATTTCCTTTTATTTTAAACACTTGCAGGGGCGTGGACATTTAGACTGCTCGGCAGTCGGACATGTCCCCTGCTTTCTTACACGGTCCATGTAGGACTTACGGTTGGGTCAGCATGGCCTCATGCATATTCATGGCACGCTGACATCATATCATTTAACTGCAGTCTCTGAGTAAGACTTATTAAGTCTTACACGGAGGATTTGTGAATCCGGGGGTGAGACTTGTATTTTCTCTTTGTGAGTGCTCTTTCTATGCATTTAAAGTGAGATTTCTGTGTTCTGCTCAGGTGGCATAATCTTGATAGAGGCATGCTGTTGTCCAGGCCTGGTAGTTTTGTTAGTTGAGTTTCTTGTGTTTCTGACAGCCATTTTCTGCTGATAGTCTGTCTTCATTATTATTGAGAGTAACAGGGTTTCCTGACTTTCTGTAGTACGAGTGATTGGGTAATAGCAGGAGCTAATAGAACTGATAGTAATTTGATCTTCTAACTCTTCCATCCTTACTGGTATATAAACCCTGTGTCTGGAAAAGGTTGTGCTTGTATTTATGAGGCTGTGGATGGTAATTCATTACTGAAACAAAGCAGAAATTCCTTATGATTCCAAGAGCAGGATAAGTTATTTCTTACACTTATTTCATCAAATTGCACTTCTGTAACACTTATAATTGTGCTATACAGTTAATCTACTACATTTTGCACTATTATAAAGCTTTTTTTACTGTTTCACTGCATTTATGTACTGTTTTATACTGTTTTAACTGTATTTTTCATTGCTAGATGGTATTTCATTACTCTAATTGCAGGTTTACTGCACTATTTAACTGTAAACTGCTTTTTCATACTGAGAGTTGTATTTTCTGTTTGTGAGTGCTCTATCTGTGCTTTTCTGTGCATTTTTGATTTTTTTGAGGTTGCTGTGTTCTAGTCTAGTCTGTTTGCAGTTAAAAGCATTCTCTAGAGTCTGCTTGCTCCTTGACTTGTTTAAAACTTTCACTTAGTGGCTACAGCTAGTAGCTGTAATAGTTTCCCACCCCCTCACTATTGTTGTAGTGTTTTTATACTTGGTGGCTTTGCAGTTGCCCACCCATACTGTATATTTGATCTGTAACACTCCTCCCGGTCTAGTGTCATTAGTTCATTCAATCTAATAGAGAACATTTGTGAAGTCCAACCCACTCAGGTTCTTAACCTTAAATTAACTTCTGTTCCAGCTTTCTCCGTTTCCTCTTCACTGAAAAAATAATTCTAAGCTTGTTTCCCCCCTTTCCTGTAACAAGTCTAGTCCAGATACATATTTGCTGTATTCAGGACTGTTTGTAAGCTCCTGTGCGCCCCCCCCCCCCACTTAACTAGGGATAAACTATTTCTGGCGCCATAAAGTCTGCTCTTCAAATTTTCCCTTGCAACTAGCCAGCGTTTTAGTTTTAGCACTCAAATCTGTTTCTTTGAGCTCAACACTTGTTCAGAACTTGTTGTAACCACTAAATAAGCTACAAATTACTACAGCACTCAGCTTTCCTCACTTGTTTAAAGGAAAACAGTTTTTAGTACTTAATAAATACGCTCCAATCCAGTCACATCTAAAGGTCAGCTCCCGGTGTTTCCTCCTGTCTAACTGATGAATCTGGGCATCTTGGGGCAATGCAGCAATTGCCTCATGTACACAGACAACCCTCTCCTCCTACCACCCAACACTACAACCTGTGAGAGATGCACTTAAATAGCCAAACTGGAAGCAAAGCTCTCTTCACTGAAGACTGGACTAGACAGTCAAGAGGAGAAGGTAAACACTTGCACCACACCACACTCATCACATAGTCCCTCAAAACCTGCACCACCAAAACACAAGCATAGAAGCACAAAGCACATGCCTACATTCATGGAGGCTCTCAATAAAAATCTGCCCAAACAACAGAGACTTCTAAAGCAGAAATGCAAGCAACCTCCACCCCCCCCAACGCAACCCAAATGACACATAGCCCACAAAGTCAGTGTGCCACTCAACTACAGCCCATAAGGTATAACGTACCCATCACTCTAGTCATAGGTGACTCTATAGTCAGGCACACTGATGTTCCACTCACCAGGCTAAATAAGGAGAAAGTTACTGTCAGCTGCCTGTCGGGTGCCAGGATCTGCCACATAATGCACGCACTCAGGTCACTCCACAACACATACAAATATGACTTTGTCATTGTCCATGTTGGTGTGAATGACCTGAGATGTACCTCCCTGGACTACATGAAAAGAGACATGGAGGAGTTCTCCAATCTTGTAGCCCAGGCAGGTATGACCCTAACCCTGAGTAGCATCCTGCCATCACCTAGAATGATACCACAGTACAAGGACAAAATGATTGACTTCAACAATTGGCTAAGCTTCTGGTGTCATTCTAAGGGAATCCAGTATCTGTCTGCCTGGGATGACATGATCGACAGACCACGATGCTTTAGAGATGGCCTGCCCTGTTGCCCTTGGGATTCCAGACACTGGCAAAGGCTCTTGCCACCCCTATAGTGCCTTTTTTAGGCAAGGTTCAAATGACAAATACACCACAGTAACAGGTACAAGCAAGCAAAATCTGAGGGTAATGCTACTCAATGCTAGAAGTCTAAACCTCAAAATCACTCACTCGAGGCACTCCTTAAAATGGAGAACATCGGCATCTGTGCAGTGACAGAGACCTGGTTCAAAGTTCCAGAGAACACCCCTGCATTACCAGGCTATAATTCATACCACACCTTTCGGCCACCTAACTCGGACTGAAACACTAAAGGCGGAGGCGTGTCCATATTCATTAAGGATATACACTCCTCCAAGCTAGTTGCTATGCATAATGCATCTGAGATTATCCAAGTTCAACTAACGCTAGGCAAGACCGCACTCCAGATTGTAGATTGCTACAGACCCCCCACCATGCCTCAGGACTCCCACTCCTCTTTTCTTGATACATTGGAAATATTAGGGTACAACCCAACACCCTAATAATGGGTGATTTCAACTACCCCACTATTAACTGGGAAAACTGCTCATGTACCAACTCTTTTGCTTAACGTTTTCTGGAATTCATAAATTCCAATGCCTTGGATCAACTTATCCACTCCCCCACCAGGGGCAGCAATATCCTAGACCTGGTCATCACCAACATGGGAAACTGGTGTTCCACACCAGAGGTCAATTCCTCGTTGATCAGATCCGACAACAAGCTAATCACCCTGAACATCCACAGCCCACCCCCACCTCCCCATTAGGGAAACAACCATAAAAAATTTTTCCAAAGCCAACTTCATGCTTCTTAAGACAGAAGCGGCAAACTTCACGACACCCATACAGATGCACAATAGAGGTACGACTGCTGAATCCTACAGAAATGCACTTTATAAGCACTTACACAAGTGCATGGATCATGCTATCCCTAACAGAACCAAGATGCTATCCTCCAAAAAAAGGAAGCCAATCTGGTGGTCTTCTGCCATAAATAAACTTGACAACAGAAGAAAGAAACTGTTGCAAAAATGAGTAAAATCCCATGATTGGAGGAACTCCCTGGTCAGCCTCAGTAAGAAGCTGAGATCCCTCATAAAATCCTCCAAAGCCAGTTATGAAAACAAAATCACCACTGATTCTAAAGACAATCACAAAGCATTCTATAGCTATGTCAAGAATCTCAATGGCAACACTCAGATCTGCTCTGAGTTACAGTACAATGGCATTAATATACAGAACCAACTGATATTACCAACATCCTGGCAAATAATTTCAGTGCTAACTTTACCCCCCTCTCACCCTCTAAAGGGCCCATCTCTATACCGGAAGAATGCAAAGTTCCTATAATCATGGCTGCACAGGTAAAAACCTCACTCTCCAAAGCCAGGAACACAGCATCCATGGGACCTGACAACACCCCAGGCTGCCTTCCTGAATGGTGCACCATGACGGTTATCCCACTCCACAAAGGGGGAGCCATGACAGACCCCAGGAACTACCACCCCATTAGCCTGATGAGCCTGGTCTGCAAGGCCATGGAACGTATCATCATGGAACTCATAAACAAAGACATTGGAGATCTCCAAACTCTGGACCCCACACAGTTTGGGTTTGTAAAAGGCAGGCCATGTCTCCTAAACCTGATAGACTTCTTTGAAGCAGTCACCAAAGCCATAGATGAGGGTAAGGTGGTTCACACAGCCTATCTAGATCTCAACAAGGAGTTTGACACCATCCCTCACTATGGAATTATAGAAAAACTCACTAAACTAGGTATAAATCCCTATGTCACAAAAGATGGGTTGCCAACTGGCTTACTGACAGAACCCACACTGTGAAAGTAGCAGACTCCAAATCAGACTTCAGACCAATGACAAGTGGAGTACCACAGGGTTCAGTCCTGGATCCTCTCCTGTTTGGTATCTACTTCTCTGAAGTATAGGCTAACACAGAAGGTCTTTGGCTAACTAAGTTCACAGATGACTGCAAACTAGGAGCCATAATTGAAACTCCTAACGATGTCGACATCCTACAAAAGGGCCACACTGAGACAGCTGCCTGGTGTTAAAGCCATGGCCTCAAGCTCAATGCCAAAAATTGCATTGTCATCCCCTTTGGTAAAAACTCTCTACCCATGAACTACAACATAGGCGGTAGTCTACTTAACACTGAAAGTGTGATGAGACCTTGGGACACAGGTGAACAGTAGTCTGTCCTTTGATAATCACATCACCACAATGGTCAGGAAATCCTTCTACGTGGCACACCTCATTACAAAAGGTTTTTTATCAAGAAAAAAAGAGGTCATTGTTCCCCTCTACTCATCACTCATTAGACCCATTATAGAGTACAAAGCCCCTTTTGGTATGTACCTCACAAGACATCTACAACAACTGGAAAGGCCGCAGAAATACCTCACAAAGAGGATTACTGGCCTCAAACAGATGCCCTATGCAGACCGTCTCAAAAAACTCCAGCTTTACTCCATCGCATATTGCCTACTCAGAGGCGATCTCTGCCTAACATACAAAGCTATGTCAAACCCAGAGCTGTTGGACATGCTCTACTTAAAGAAATCCCAATCCCTCCAAGCTACACGCTCTAGGGACCTAGACCTTGTCTCCACAATAAACAGAACATGCTGGGAGGACAGATTCCTGTTTCAGAGACTTCCCATACTCTTGAACAGACTACCTATTTATATATATGTCAAACAGAGCTCCTCATTAGCACTCTTCAAGAAAAATCTTGATGATTGGATGGAAAATAGGAAATTCACCCCGGGGATTAGTTCTTTGGCTCTGCTTGACAGGGGCACAGGAAAATAATTTTCTTGGGTGGCGAAAACTAGGGTACCTTTTTGGCTAGGCTTATATAGGCCCTAGGGCCAATAGCCTAGTACCTACCTATGAACCTATGAAGATCTTCCTTCAGAAATTAAACAAAAACATCAAAAACTCAGTAAACACTGTGCCTACCTGATAGAAAACAACATTTGTTTCCAAATAAAATATCCTGCTACCTTAGTCTTCTATCATAAAGATGTAAAAATCTCAGTTGAAACCCAGGAAGAGGCCAAATCCACCTTTTTGCATCTGTTCAAGGCGAATCCTGCATGAATTAACTCATCCCAACTGTCAATGAGCTAGCAACTGGTTCACCAAAAGATTTTCCCATTTTTCTGAGCTGGCTGTCTTGTTTGGATCAGTTGGTTCACTGTTTCTTGGGGCCTAGACGTTTGTTAGTGTCTCGGTGTTCCATTTCCCAGAAAACCCTTCAAGCGCATAAGGAAATTACCCCCTTCTACCTTTCAAATGAAATGATGCAATTCTTTTCTCATTTCCTGTCCCTATGCATTACTAGGAGCACTTAAACACCCATATCAAGTCGTGAACACTGAATTCAGCCTTTTTGTAACTTAAAACCTGTATCAGCTCCTATTTTTGTTTTTTATCTCTCCTCAATCATCTCACTCCATGAATCATCAGATACTATCAATAAAGGAGATAAAGTGTAAATACTTAACTGAATACAAAGCCCGGGACTTTAAAAAATAATAGCTGCAAAACAAACAGCATATGGGCTATGTTACTCTACTGCCCTTCTTGTTGGTCTATAAAGCATATCTATGAAGCAAAGCAGATAAAGGTACTGTCTCTTTCTAAATCTTTTAAAGCTGATCCTGCTATTTACAAGAATTATGGCGGCAATGGACATTTATTAGAATTTGTTTTTAGTAGTATAAAAGGCATAGTTAGACTTAACTTCTGTAATATAGTGTTATGCTAACAGTACTTTCTTAAAAACTTTCAGTATAAGCAATCCTTGCTACTTAATATTTTGCGCATAAAAAAACATTTGTATCTCTAGAGGACAGAAAGATGCAGTGAAAAGGAGTCATATATTTGAATTTATTAATGTGCAAATGTAGAAAACTGCATATTAGGTAGTGCACCTTTCTGAAACAGTTTCTGCAACAGTTTTAACAAGATATTACATGGATGCCAGTAATTTATTTAGATAAGCAGCAGTGTCTCAGATTCATACTGGTGAAATTGTAGCTGATTTTCCCTACGACATAGAGATTTCACAAATGCCAAGATTAGCTCTCTTTCACCTCTCTGCCTAAATGGGTTGAATGAACCATTATGGATAAAAACTCTGGATAAATATGTACATGAATAAAAAATTTATTTTTCTTTGTTTTCAGCAAAGCTTGAACATGGTTGAACATAATGTTTGCTTTCCTAATCCTATTCTCTTTCTCCCTACTTCCTGATGATACATAAGTAATGTTTTTCTCTACCTACTTGTATAACTTCTATTACGAATATAAAGATATATACTATACTACTCATAAGGAATGGTTTTTAAGAATGCAAACTTGATTACGATGTTCAATGCTTATTGGTGCTTCCTTTTTACATATGTTACATCAATTGCTTGTTTCTTCTTGTATTAACATACATTTAAAAGTTATTAGGATATTAAGCTAGAGTTTTGATAGTTGTCTGTTAAATTTTAACATTGAATGGTAAAATATTTTTCCTTAGCTTGATGTTGAACAAAAGTAACTAGTTGAAGTATAGTTAATTAGATCATTGAATCCAAAAGCTCTACACACACTGAATACAACAATTAATGATTGAAAAGGCTTTATGATAGATTTAATGTAATTTAAATCTATGAGATGTTTTCCCCTATTGCTTCTATGATTAATGGCAGTGGCTGGTATTTATTATAGTTATAGGTTTAAAAATACTTATTATTGGCTATGTCTATACTTTCTCTAGATGCATATTATTATGAGATAAGACCTCCTTCTCTTGAACATAACATTATGTCCATAAGAGGCTAAACACATTTTAGCACAACTCCCTCTAAGCTGTATATAACAATGGCTGACGCTTGAAGCAAAGTACTTATTATTAGATTAATATCCATACAGAACTATGTTATACCCTTAATGTTTGAATTATATCTTTAGTAAAGTGAACATTACTTTGTATCTGAATGTTATAGTTCTGTGAATGTAACAACATATTTTTTTCGCCCAGAATTGTGTAAACTCTTGTTTAGTTCACGTAGGATATTTTTATCACTATCAAGAGTGGAAACTTTCCAACTGCTGGTTTTACCAATTTTCCCTAGGCTTTTGCCTTCCTAGTGTCAATAAGTTGTTTAAATAGTTATTATTAATATAAAAATTTGAAATCAGATAGTGATCCCTTAGTAACTGTCAAATAATTTAAAGGAGTTATCATGCACAGTTTGTAGCTGATGTTTGTTAACGTTTGGATCACTTTGGGTAATTTTGACATCCCCCTGCTCTGTATATACTTCACATTAGCTCAAATTCTATTTCTTGCTATCCAATCAATATTTCTACACTTACACAGAGGGATGGGTAGTTAGGCACTTATATAGGGTACAGGAGTGTTGAAGTCACCTCACCTATACTATTTTCATAACATAACAGCTTTTAATATACACCTCTATTCTTATCTTTGTCAATTAATAACATGTATAAAAGTAAACTAACATTGTGATAATGATTTCAATAGATTCATGGAACATTAAGGGGCTATCTGACCAAAAAAGAAACTTAATCATGCATCTCACATTTCAGAATAAATCTAACTTTCCTACAAGAAACTCACTTGACTAACCAACTCTGGGAAAATGAAAGGAAAAGAAAATGGGTTAAGCAAATAATTGCAGCAGGACATGATACATCATCTAGGGGGGTAGCCATTATAATAAATCAATCTTACCAGGGAGAAATCACCACTACTAAGAATGATCCTAATGGAAGATGGATTTTGTTCACTAGTAACTATCATACTCTAAATAGACCCTTACTTTTTCTTAATGTTTATGGGCCCTGCCCAAATCACCATATTTTTATTTATAATATCTTTAATATTCTAGTTAATATCCAAATCATTTATACATTGTAGGAGGGGATTGGAATGCTTTATTTGACCCTGATATGGGTAGGTCACATAAAGACATGAAGTAATCGCAGCATATGACCATAGCCCTAGAAGAACTACAAAAGACCTTTGATCTAATAGACCCCTATACAAAATTTCAACAGGATAACTCAACTCCTAGATTTACTTTTTTTTCAGTCACACATAAATCCTGGTCAAGAATTGATGCTTTTGTAATCTCCCAAGCCTTCCTTTCCTATAGACTAACTATAGAGTCTCCCCTAGAACCATATTGGCCCATTCAAAAATTAGTATCTCCATTAAATTTTCGACCTCTAATCAAAGATCCACTTACTTCAACACTTGGACTTTAAATCCTAATATCATTTGAATACAATAGTTATCACAGGAAATGAATAATATATTAGCCCAACTGGATCTTGATATTTTATCTATTCAAATCCCTTATGACGTGCAATGGGCTGCTGTTAAATCGGTCATAAGAGGTCTTATAATCAAAAAATCCACATGGTATTAGCAAAAACATAATAGTAATAAACTCAAACTCAAGGCCCAAATCAAGAATACTGAACTGGATCTCCAGCATAAATACTCAAATGAGTTAGAAAATACATTGAATGACTCGCAAAAGGAATTGCGTAGTCTTTACTTAAAAAATATCTTATTTGTAGAGATGAGATCAATATACCAATATTCTAAGTGGGCACAAACTCCCACCAAATACTTGCTAGATTAATTAATGTTAAAAATGGTCTGCTGAGGATAAAAGAAATAAAATATGAAGGACACTTGAAATATAAAGACCAAAACGTTATAAATACATTTGAGGCCATATACAAAAACGTATACAATTTGCCTAACTCTCCATCTACAGATACATTTCTTGAGTTTATACATAACCTAGAATTCCCACAGACTACTGATCATCAGAAAAAAAAATTAAAATCACCCCCACATTTGGAACAAGTTAAAATTGCAATACATAAACTTAAATCGGGTAAATCTCCTGGTCCTGATTGGTACACAGTAGAATTTTACAAAAAAATTCTCAAATCACATTTCTAAAATGTTATTAAAAGTATTCAATTAAATAATTCAGCATGGCATTACAGATATATAAATATATATATTAACAACTCAAAAAACATTTTAATTCTTAAACCAAACGCTGACCCATCAGACCCAGCCAAATATAGATCAATAGCCCTTATCAATACTGATTTTAAGATCCTAGCCCACATTATTGCTAATAGAGTGAAGGACATCCTTCCTTCCATCATCTCCCAAAAACAATTGGGTTTTATGCTGAATAGGCAAACATGTGATAACACTTTTCTCTTGGATACCATTATAAAAATTCTGGACAAAGATAGACATCCTAGGTACGTCCTTATTGCTGACGCAACCAAAGCACTTGACCGAGTAAACCTAAATTTCTGATTTAATATCTTGCCCTTTTTTGGAATTCCACAGGAATTTGTAAAAATAATTAAGGATTTTTATCAGATGGCCTCCAGTACTATTCAAATAAATAAACTCAAAACCAACCCTATCCCTATCTCTAATGGTACAAGGCGATGTTGTCCCCTTTCTCCCTACCTTTTTAATTTATATTTAGAACCCTTACTCTTATATATATAAATATCACAAAAAACTCTCTATCATATACCCAGATTATCAAACATAAAACTTTCATATTCGGCCTTTACTGATGACTTAAACATATATTTTCAACTTCCTAACTCTGATCTCCCAAAAGTACTCAAATCAATAGATTTGTAGTCTGAGATATCCAATTATAAATTAAATTTGACTAAATCTTATGTTTTTCCCTTGAATCTCCTAGGCCATAAAGAATTTTACTTTCCTGATAGCGAGATCAAAACTAAATATCAGATAAAATATCTAGATGTAACTTATACTTCCAACTTTAAGGAGATCATCAAGAACAATTTGTTATGTATTTGGACTAACATAGAAAATCAGAAAATACGACAGGATAATCAGTGTCCTCAAAGCCAAAGTTCTTCAGGAAATAAATCCAAATTAGCCAGTCTATACCACAGAAACAATTTTATTTAGTGCTTTCATCTTGGTTAATACCAAGACTTCATCAGAATAAAAAAACACACCAAGCAACAGCTTAAATATACTTGATCAATTAACCACTTAATCAATTACATAATTAATACATATGTGTTTTTAAAAAGACAGACCTTATTTTATACAGTAAATTCATCTGGTCAAAGCCCTATACTTTAAAACTGGGGCTATAGACAAAGTATCCTTAAGACCAGGTTCAAGGAATGAACAAAATAAAAATCTCCATTTTGGTTCACATAATTCAATATCCAGTTCCCACCAGTCCCCCCTTGAAGATATATGTACAACTTCTAGAATACCAAATATGAACTTTTTAAATTCTACATACTTCAATGCATGTCTAAACAATGCATTTTTGTCATTTTTATGTAAGATTGCATAAACATGCTCATAAATACATTTACAAAGTTGTCACTCCATTTTCCCTACATAAAAATATTTACAGGAATCACAAACAGCCAAGTAAACTAAACCTTTTGTTGTACTATTCCCTGGTTTAAAAACCACTGGGTGAGCCCTATTCGGTAAACAGATTATTTTTTCATCCAAAATATATTTGCAATATGAGCAACAACCACATCTATTAATTCCTTTCTTAGATGGATTATAAGCAATGATGTTGTGCTCAAACAAATGTTTCAGATTCTTACCCATTTTGTTCACAAATTTCAGCTCTTCTCCAAAAATTCTAAATAAATCAGGGTTATTCCTAAAAATAATCCAGTATTTTAGCATTATAGCTTTAACTTCTTTGGAACCCTCACCAAATGGAAGTACCATACTACTTGTAAACTGCTGATCAAGGTATACAAAGCAATCCCTGCTGAATTGACACCCACACCCAAAATAGGTTTAAACATCGTACCCCAAATTGATACCACCTCTTTGCTCAGTTTACTAATAAGATCTCTGGGGTACCCTCTCTCCAAAAATAATTCTGTAATAAATAAAACCTCTTTCCTCAGTAAGTCCCAATTAGAACACATTTTCATAACCCTCACTAGATGGCCTTTAAAAATATTTTTTTGTGTTTTGAAGGGATGTTGGCTATTATAGTTCAAATAAGAATTAGTAAACGTCTCTTTTCTAAAAATAGTGGAACAAAATTTCTTTGCTACCATGTCTTTGCTCAGCCTTATGTCTAAGAAATCAATACTAGTGTTAGAATTTTTACTAGTGAACGTAAGGAATGAATGTAACTCGTTTAAATGAGTAGCCAAATCTGTGTGGGCTGAAATAGGTTCTTTCCAAAGAATAAACATATCATCTAAAAAACAAAGATATAGACTCCATCTTTCATTAAATTCTAATGGAAAGACATACTTACATTCCCAAGCATACATAACCATGTTTGCATAAATGGGGGCACAACTGGCCCCCATTGCAACACCCTGTATCTGCTTAAAGTAGCTACCCTCAAACATAAAAAAGTGTTATCCAAAATAATTTCCATAACACTTACAGCAAAATGCATCATAGTACTATTTAAATCAAGTCCAGCATAAACTCCAAAAATAATTCAAGTTCCTCTTTATGAGGGATGCTGATAAAAAGGTCAACTACATCCATTATTGTAAAGGAAACATCTGGGGAAAATAGTTCTACCTTTAATCCAGACAGGTAGTCCCATGTATCTTTCAATATATAATTAATCTTAACCACAATGGGTTTGAACAGTCTATCTATAAACATAGAACTACCTTTGGATGTGATAATCCCTCTATAGGGTGGATTGATTATGTCCTACGGTATTCCAAACACTTGTGGGATGGTGGGATGTTCAGTTTTAAGAAACTTGTATAGTTCTTTTGAAATGATTACCTGGAAAAGAGAGTCCTCCAAAAACAGTTGGACCTTCCTATGGGCAGTCATAACTTCATTGTATGAAGCTTCCATATACTAAGTGTTATCATAAAAAATGTCCATCATTTTAGCACTATACTCAATGTTTTCGTGGTGCTGCGGTAGCGTTGTCGCCTCACGGCAAGACGTTGTCACGTTCGATTCTCAGCTAGAGCGTCTTCTGTGTGGAGGCATGCGTAAATGGGCGTGCCTTCATTGAAGGTTGTGCATCAAGGCTGGTAACTTGGCATGTAAAAATCCACTACCAAACATTAGCGGACCGGAGTTCCGCTGTGGCGACCCCTAATCGGGATAAGCCGAAAGACACAACAACTCAATGTTTTCCACTAATGCCATCCCTCCCCCTTTATCAGGTTTCATTACCCTAATAGAGTCGTCACATCTAATTTGTTTTAATTGTGCCATCTCCTGTCTATTCATGTTAAAATGTTTTTTTTTTATATGAGCTTAAGAATGAGTGGGTGTCCCTTAAGCAAAAGTTTTCATAAGTAGCAGCAATGGGAGCAGTAGGGGGGGTTGAATGTACTTTTAAGTTTAAAAACTTCACTATTATTATTTATCTGTCTCAAAACTCCTTGATTATCATAGAACAATGATTGAAACCCCAGTTTCCTCGAAAACAACTTAATCTCAGTCATTGTTTCTGGTAAACTTATAACAGAACTAGTTATAAATGTAAGCGTTTTATTAAAAAGAGAAAAATGCTCTAAATTTATTTCTGAGTATAATTGAAAATATTGAAGCATTGCAAACTTAATGTTGTCCCATCATTCAACAATTTGATATTTCCTTGGGAATTGTTATTAACAACCCCCCTTCTCTTAAGTTATCTGAGTCCCCCGAAAGTTGCATCCTACAACCAACTAATGGATTAAACGTCTTAGTGACATTTGTTAAAAAAACTTGCCATTCTACTTCCAGCAGGGTTAACATTGACAAAGTAAGTATCAATCTCAGTTATTTCATCAGCCATAATTGTGAGCCTAGTGATAGTATAAAACAATACAACTAATAAAATAACAAAAACTACTACCACTATAAAAGGCTCACTACTGTGTCCAAAGCAAAATTTCCAGCAACAAACGAATAGGAAGACACAGAAACAGCTAATATATCCAGTTCAAATCTTTTACTGCAGTGCAACAAAACACAAGCGCTTTCACTAAACAGGCATCATCAGGTGTATTACAAAAGCACTAACAAACACACCCCTATTTATACATTAAATGTCACAATACAAATTCAAATTTAAAACCACAGATTTAAAATTACAAAACATATAAAAGACATACAAATTTAATATAAAAAACAACAACATCAGGCATAAATAATACATACTAAAACTATGCCTTAATGCTAACTACTTTCTTAGAGGTCTCTTTTTGGGATTCTTCCTCTTTAAGTCTCCCTTCAGTGTCATTTAGAGAAGTTTCTATAGTTGTTATTTTTGTCGGGTGTTGCTCTAATAGTTCCGTAAGAGAGTCAGTCTGTTTTGGAGAATTTAATTTGAGGTTTTCTAAGTCAATTTTAAAGCCACCCATCTTCAAAGATAGTTCCTGTAAGGTAGTTGTTATCAGTTGCATTTCTTTTTTCAAAGCAGCATTTGGGTGGGGATTCCTTGAGTTGTTCATTTTTAGTGATTCAATATATCTCCAAGTTACTTGACAGGAAGATTTTTGTATATCTCCACCAAAATTGATATTTATGTAGTTTAGTAGTTTATCTATAGATTCCTGATGTTTTAAACTTGAAAATAATAACATTTTCCTATATTATTATACTAGTTTATGGAGCTCTGAAAATTCACTGCTCTCAGTTGGCCATCTAGACTCCGCCCCCGAGATAACATATCTTAAAGGGAAATTGGGAGACAGGACTCAGGTGACAAATTATGAAGAATACCCACATATAAGAGAATATGGGGCCAGTTGGAGATAAAAGACACAATCCACAAGCAGGTACAAGCAGAGTGGGAAGAAGCAGGTAGACCCTGGTGGGGACAATTAGCATGGGTGTTACCTTAAACAATAATGAAACAAACAGGACTAGGGGAAAAAGGCTAATGTATTATAAGTTGAAAAATCAATTTTAGATTAGGGACAAACATTTCAAAACATTTAATATACTAGTAAATATCTATACAGGCTATATCAATACTAAGCATGAAGGACACAGTTGGGAGGCTCAGTTGAATAAATGGATCAGTCAGTAAACGGATTTGGAAATTTAATATATAAAAATATTAGATAGTGCAGAAGTGAAAAAAGGGCCAATACGGAGTGGATATAGATAGTCAAGGAAGATAAGTACAAGGAAGGACACATAAAGAAAGGATATAGACTTTGGGAAATGTCCATCTTCTGAGGAAATGGCCCCATATATGGGACTAGCAGATGAGAATACTACATTTGTGATACAGTATACCAAATAAAATAATATTTTATTTATTCTATGTTGACCAGATTAGTCCCACTAGGCTAGTGGCTTATTTTCAAGTGAGACCCAAGGTAGTATTTTTAATACTAGGTGAAGTTTGGCCAAGTTATCTGGAAACTTCCCTTAATTCCCCCCTGTTTTCAGTAGGTGCCATGGGATCTTTTACATCTGCCTGAATGACTACCAACTCAAGTAGATGGGACCTCGGTTTAACATCTAATTTGAATGAAATAGAGGTGAAGTGCTAGAGATATGGAGCGTAAGATGCAGGAATGCTACATGTGTTTTGGGAATGCAGAAGGGCTGAGCAGAGATGAAAGCAAGAAGCAAAAGTCTGGGAAGAATTTTTTAGTAAATCTATTAAATGGACAAGGGAAGCATTAGGACTGGGGATTAAAAGAGAGGTACTAGGATGGGAAACGGAAGAAATGATTATAAAACTACTGTTACCTTTTGTCCCAAAACAGTAATAGTGAGGGAACTGAGAGCAGAATACACAATCATTTTGATATATGTATGTCAGATGCGTGTATGTATGTGTCTTTGTTTGTGGGAGGGGGGGGTAATAATAAATGGGAATAATGTATCATTTGCTTATTCTGCTCTTCTACCTGTGGAAACTCTGCTTAGGGCTCAGCTGGTTATGGTTGCCAGTGAGTAGTGTCAAGTAAAACTAAATGGCTAAAAGTTTGCTAGCACATTTTATTTGCCAGTACATTTAAAAAAATAATTGACCAGAAACTGCATCAGCTTATCAAGATGGCAGTAAATAGAAATCCTATTTGTTAAGCACAGTATTTATGGCTCAGTAGCCTCAACATATTTGTTGTGTCACTGTTTTTTCATAAATATACTCTTTGATGGATATTAATTTTATTTTTAGACAGGATGCACAAAGATATTTTTCTTCTCAATAAGAAATGTGGTTACCTAGCCACATATGAAAAATTAGAATGCATCTTTTCATAGAAAAATTGTTTTTTTATTGCATTCAAAAAATCCATTTCTGTTTTAAGAAGGATGTAGAACTGTAAACCTCTAACCAGGGAAAGCATTTAAATATTCTGATACCTGAAATGTTCTCCTTGCTAATTTCTGAAATAAAGAAAAATATTTGATATTATGAGATTAAATGTTAAACTGATATACCAAGGTTGTGAAGCAAGGGTGTGAAAAATAAGGTAATTGGAATCCTCCATTCTGTGGAATTTAACACTGAAGTAAACAAGTGGTTAACTAAGGCTTGTATCATGAACAGCTGATGGCCTAGTTCATTTGCAGAATGGGAATGTACTGTGCATCGTATCAGTAAGCATGATTTCAAGGTTGTTTGCATGCTCACTCACTAACACCTAGCTACATGACTGGCCAGGTAGGAGGAATGTGTTATCATTTGCCAATTCTCTTGCATATACTGGAGAGTACCTTAGTTTCATGGTGGTTGCACAGATGGTGACATGCAGTAGGTTAAATGCAGAATGTTCGTTTGTTTAATATTTGTGTGATCTTGATGAGCAAACATTTAAGTTAAGCAGGTATTATATGAGCCTTTACTTTGTAGAGTGGATAATTTGTTAATACTAAGGAAGTTGTCATCAGTCAGTAACCATATGTCAGAGTTATATTCCTAGATGGTTAATTATTACATTTATTTATTTTATTTATTTACATTTGTTTACAGGGAAATTCCAATTGGACACATGTCCTTTTTCAGTGGCGGCCCAGGGAGAAAAGCTCCACAGAACAATAAATGAGCAGCAGAGTACAGGAAGAACAACTGAATATACATACAATAGCAAACAATACATACTGCAACAAACATTAGCTACACATACAATATGAAACATAGTAATGAACAGATATATCAATATCTAGCTAGAGGCTAGGAATAAAGGTAGGATGTATATACAGATAGTACTAAACTCAAACGGATACTGTTCTAAACTCATATACCTAAATCTTGTATACAAATATTTCACTAAACTCAAGCAGTTATAAAGCAGAAGCTCCACATGAAGGTGGAACAAGCTAGAAGGACTAATGGAGTGGAAGGGAAGACAGAGGAGTAAGAGAGGAGACTGAGTAAGTAGTATACATGGTAGTGATAGGAAGCTAGGTGCAAGTCATTTCGATATGTATTTGGAGTTAAGATGAAGTGAGGTAGTTAAGCATGTTATAACAGCTTTGAGAGATAAAGTGAGGAGGGAAGGAGAGAGTAAAGGGTGAGTCAGAGCTTGCAGAGGAAGGAATGCAATTACGTGTACCAGTAGATCAAGAAGTATGTTTAGCCTGGAGCAGTAGTCTTGTTAAAAGTACAGTCTTAAAGAATTGATCATATTTTATGGCTGTATAGTCTGTTTGCATCAGGTACAGCCACACAACACATACACAGCATGACTTCATTAAATGCACTTGTTAGCACTCCCTGTCATTTGCATTACGTGCATACAACAACACTCATGACATATAGTTAACCATGGCATGTCTAATCAAACATGTTTTATTCAAAACCTTATTATTCAAACCATATCTAGCAAATGGTCTCGAAACTTAACAGATATGTTATGTAGGAGCAAGCTTTGACAGCTCCATGCAGAAACTTTGCCTTGTTTACCCCTTACTAGTATGACCAATTTCAAGGTCATATTACATCAGAGAAATTTACAATTTATCTACTTTTTGAGCCAGTCTTATAGAACAAACTCAAATGAATATATTTTGAATAAAAGGAATCTGATAATACAAATAAAGATATGTAATTACTAATGTGAGTTCTTCAAAAATTCTGAAATTCTTAATAAGCAAATGACTGCTGCTGACTGACATCAAGGTCAATTCTTGTAACAAAAGTAATGTTTTTTTCCTCAGTGCAGCACATTAGACAGTTATTTGTTTACATAATCAACAACTGCTGAGTCTTCTCACTCTAGACTTAAGTTCCAACATTCCATTTCCTTCTTCCGATGTTGATGTTTTAAGGTTATTGTAAAAGTATTGATGAAATGTTGCTTTTCCACATACTTTCCTTACTTTTTGTTGCAGCGTGAAAAATTTGCTTATCAGAATGAGAATATAAAGCAAAATGTATACCCTAACTCAAAATATACTTCCACATTTGTCTTAAACCTCACTAATGTCAGGTTCCACACACTTAACACAATCAGTTTATTTTCTTAATATCCCTTTGTTTATTTATGAATGTGTTTATTTTTATTTAAGTGGCAGGTCAGAAGACTTTTTCACCAATGCCTTGGGCCAAAAGCATCATGCAAAAACAGTACAGGAAGACAAATATATATGCTTACCAAACAGAACTATTTCCATTCACTTTGGGTGTGCTAAGCAAGCGTTTTTTGTATTACAGCACATATATAATGGAAATATGTACTACATTACTGTATAACGTAAAATTTGGGGAATGCACTTTAGAAGCTCGAAATACTGAAATATCAAATTTCAGTATTTCTCGCCCATAAAGTGAAATTCTGGAAAGAACGAAAACTCAGCAACATGAAATTCAAAATCTCGCATACTGGAGATTTTGAATTAGCGCATCTGGTGTTTCGTTGTGGTTATGGATTCAGGTAAGTGCTTATGTAAGGGTTTTGGGTAGGGGCTGTGATGTGTGTTAGTGTGTTTTGTTACTGTGATGTGTGTGTGTGAGGAGAATGTAGTGGTGGTGTTTTGTGTGTTTTTGTATGTAGTGCGACCTCGGAGTTAGAACATGTAAGTGGGGGGGTGGAGGGTGGCTTGCCCCCCTGCTTTTATGTAGGACAGAGCTTGTGTTTTGTGTGGGGAGGAAGGTGTGTGTTTGTGTGCAACAGAAGTGATAATTCAAAATCTCTGGTATGCTTGATTTTGAATTTCACGCTTCTGAGTTTTTGTTCTTTCCTGTATTTGACTTTATGGGCATGAAATACTGAAATTCGATATTTCAGTATTCGAGCTTCTAAAATGATTCCAAAATTTGGGATAGACAGATGGCTAAGTCAGTGAAAAAGTTGTCTTGCAGATGTAGCGTGATAGAATGCTGTATCTTAATAATAGGTTAGATATTGGCTGGAAGGCATACAAGAAGGAAATGATTTTAACAGGCTGGAAAGTTTACGAAGTATGTAAGTAACAGGGATGTGTATAGAGAAGATCTCTGCACATAGGATCAATACATGTCTACAGCACTGAGAAAGTAATTTAGTAAATTAATGTGAGACAGCAGCAAAGTTAATTCTGTAAAGGGGAAAGGTCTCCAGCAAAGTTAACTGTAAAATGAAGTGTAATAGAGGTAACTATTGTACAATGAAATATTATAAATAACATTCCTAATTATTTGACTGAAGTTTACCAGCTAGATGCCACTAGATAAGCATTATCAGAACACTTACACCTGGCCTAACTAAGCAGATGATCTGTTAGCTGGCTTCTAAAAGAAGTTAGGTATATGGTATTACTGATTTCACTTGACAGGAGTTTCCAGATTGCCGGAGAAAGTTTTGAGCATGCTCCTTCTGCAGATGAGTGTACATTTTTCTGGGTAGTGCATATATTTCTGATTCATTAGTACAGAGGAGACAATAGAATGTTTTTATTTCACATTTGCATGACAGAAGTGGAAATAACCGGTAATGCCAAATCAATTAGCATTTTTAGTGCAAGATTATGATGTTTGGAATGGACTAGTGTAAAGAAACTACACATTTAATAGAGAACACCTAAGGGAAGGCTGCATTCTAACTTTGGCATGAGTAATTTTTTTAGAAGTTGAAGTTCAAGATTCTTTAGTGGACAGATACTCATTTTATTACAGATCTTCAGCTGTGCAACTGTTTTCTGGACAGTTTTACTTTGTATGTAAATATCTCAGAAACACTACCAGATTCAATAAAGCCTACACTAAGTGTACACGATATGTATTGAGGAACTTTCTTATCACATTTTTTAGTGCTTTCTAGTCACTCAGACAGATTATACTAAGTGTACATGTATAGTTTATACTTTGTGGTAACCTTTATGAATCCTTGTCAACATTTAAAGCTGCAAGAACATCAGTAGGAAAAACTAAAATAGGGAGGAAGAAGGTGTGAGTTATGTCTATGTTGTCTGTTCACTCCGAATGGTGTACACTTAGTGTAGGCATTATATCAAGGAATACTAAAATATTAGTAATGAAGTGCTGTAAGACAAACACATTTATGAAATTTTGAAAAGCTTTGTAAAACTGTTTTTAACTGTATATGTATAGTGCAGTCTTGGCTCAACCTTTATAGTCAGGCCGCACTTAAACTATATTCCTTTTTTCTTTTTCTTTTTTTTTTCCTTTAAACTGGATCAACCATTGCAGTTCTAAGGCTTAACAGTAGATGGCGGTGTTGCATTAAAATAAAGTCCAGTCTGCCCTGCCCTAGTTTTTAAGTATTCAAAATGTGCCGTACCCACTTTCACATCTACCTCATGTCAGCCTGAAAATCAGAAACTAACTGCTTTAGCTCCCATTAATGTTTCTTCCAAGACCTCCTTATAATTGTAATAATACCATTTGAAATGTAAAGTTCTCCAAACTTGCAGACAGCAATTAAAAAAGCTACATTTTACTGAACTGAATGCTTCCCCTTTCTTCTTAGATGCAGGTCTATTGTCTTTTATTTGTAACCCAGAAGAAAGAAATTAGCTTTTTTTTTGAGGGGGGTCTGTTATGCAGTTCTCTGAAGCAATAAATGAGAAACAATAAGACAGGAGAATGAAGGAGGGCAATTCCCTGTATACTCTATAAGGCGTCATCGAAGTACTGTTTATGGCTATACCGTCAAATCAATAACCGGCAGGTAGTGGGGAGAAAAGGATGAGTGTGGAAAAGGGTGGCTGAAAATGTTTAAAAGTTTTCTTTCCCAGCACTCTGTTTACCCAGTGTTGCAAGTAACATGAAACACTGTTCCCAATCTCTCTTCTTCAGTGAAATACGTATTTATGAAAGTTCTACATATGAAGGTTCAGAACACAACCGTATAACCTCACTGCCTGAATCTGTTAACATGATTATTTTAGTCAGCAATTTAGATACATGTTTTCTTCCATGTTCACTTCAGGTATGCACAAAACAGATCAACAGATGAAAGTTAAGCCTGTTGGTTTCCAGTTTCTAAAATACATGCAAGTTTCTGATTGTCACTTCCACACGCATGGCCTGCAGTTATAACCACTGGCCCTCACCAAACTTTAAAGTACACCACATTGCAGTAATTCATATAATGCTATAATGCTGCAATCAGACAGAAACCGTACAGTAGCTACTTTGTGACAGTACACTCTGTCATTAAACCAGTTAATGCTGAATGCTGATGGTCGTCTTATCTGCTGACTATGCCATTTCAAATCCAGATATTCCCTTCAAAGCTCATGCTGAAATTGGCATATTTTTCATGTGCTACATATTTAAAAGCCAATACAACTGTCTGTCACTGCATCTGTTCTTATAAAACATCTGTCGCATATCACATAGGTATCTAGTTAGTAAGGGTGTCAGCTACATCTTTTTAACAGTCCGATGTATAGATGTAGGTAAATGTACTTCCATCTAAGGATATTACAAACCTCTACAATTTTATCTGTTTGCAAGCATGATTTATAGACAAGCCATAACTTAAACTTAAAAGGAGTTAAACATATTAAGGCTAATTTCTACTTGGACCCATATTGTGCTTTTATTCCAGTGTGTTTCAATATTTTTAAATGGTATGAGTCAGGTAATCTAACTTGACTAGTATGAAGTCAAATGTACCAGGTATGGGCACCCTAAGAATGAGAAAGCAGCCCAAGGAGACATACCTGTGCTGAATTCATCCAGTCTTTGCTTCCAGACTTTAGTAATGATACTTGCCATACAGCATTTATACCCCAAAAAGTATATGGAATTTAAGGACTTTACAAATAAATAAAATAAAATGGGTAAATGAAGCACAAAAATATGCCATAAAAATTTGTAAATGTGCTTACTTCACTTAGGTGACGTCAGAGATGCCTAATAAAAGCAATGCAGAATTAAGGCTAACCTTTCAGGTAAGCATTTTTGAAAATAAGCATATATTCATTCAAAAGTTTATTTTATGTATGCAGACATCATGAACAGCATACTTTGCTGTACTCCATGAAATAGTTTTGTAACACATTCCCCGCACATAGAAACACATACAGACATGGGTGTTTACAGCTGCACACACAAACACACACACACACACACACACACACACACACACACACACACACACACACACACACACACACACACACACACACACACAAAACAAAAATGATAGCAGTCTAAAAAAGCAAGGCATAACAGCTGTGTAATAGATGGTTAAAATACATGGCTAAATAGAAGCAAGGCAGAAAAAGCTCATGGCTGAACATACACTCTCCTTTCTAACACTACTTCAGAACTATCAATTTACAAACCCTGGAGTGCCTTACTATGCAAATGAAATAGGTAAAGTTAATTTGGCAATCATATTGCACATAAAGCAAAAAAAAAAAATAGACTGCTGAAAATGGGCTTCCCCTCATGTTTACATTTAAAGAATAGTTGATGTCTTCTGGACATACTAACCTAAAATGATACTTAAGACCTTTGAGGGTATATCCCTTGCTATGAAACAGATCTACTTCAAATGAGTGAAAGCTCATTTGAATGAAACCAATACAACCAAGACCACATTACTGAAATATCGACACCTCACATGAATGAAATATATATGCATGACAAGTACTTCCTGGATAAACAACACTTACTATAACAAAACAAAAATCACAGCTAAGCCATCATCCTACCACTAACCCTTCCCATAAGTCTACACTGCCCTAAAGAAAGAGTACAAGACCTTTCGTACATAGTTTTTGCCCGGGTGCAAGCCCCCCTGCACCCCCCATGTGGGGGACTCTGCCTCCCCACACCTGCGTGGCTTAAATATACCAACTCCGAGATCGCACTGCCCTGTGGAGAATGGCATATGCACCTGCAGTTAGCTACTGCTGCAACAGACTACAGGTTAGTCACTGTTGTCTTGCTTTTGTGTTTCATTCATGTGAGGTGTTGATGTTTTGGGATTTCAGTAATGTGGTCTCGGTTATATTATTATTATTATTATTATTACTACTGCTAGTGCTGCTATTACGGTCACATGCATTTAAATGGAATCATTTTGAATAAATAACTTTTCTCACCTACTCTTTTTGGAAACATAAACCTCACAGTGAGAAGTCTGTAAGGTAATATGTGACAATTGTGAATTGCTGAGTTCCATAAAATACAGATTCAGATTAAGATGGAATCCTCATATAAACACAATGCATTCAAGCAGGTTTTATACATTAAATCAAAGGGAATCCTTGTGTAAATGTGTAAAATGCTCATACAGGCTGTTGACCCATAGCTTTAATATGACTGTACAGTTATCCCTCTGCACTGGCAACACCTGTTGAAAAATAAAATGTTTCCTTTTATGTTTATGCACTACATTATTTACCTAACAAATGTAGAATGGCAAAGCTTTTGGCTTCCTAAATCTTGGCATGGTTCAGGGGTTCATTTCAAAGTACTTTGGGGAATCAGGGTGTTAATGTTACTGTAATGATTATTACTATTATTATTTCTAACACTAACTAAGATGAGAAGTAAATTGTATTTGTACATAAGAATCTATATCAGTTATATGGAATGTATTTGTATTATAATGTTTGATTTGCAAGTCAGACCATGAGCACACCTTTCACTGCTTATGTTGGTATTCAAATTTGTACACCAATGCACACTTTTCAAATTCAGAATGTTGCAGGAGATTGTAGAAAAGTAGAAAATGCTGGATCACTAAATATGATGAAGATTATAAAACTAACATCAGACTGGAGAATCTAATGGTAAAAATAAGTAGGAGAAAATGCAATGAATACATTACCCAATACATTTCTAGATTATGTTTGTTTATTTGTTGGATTGTTTGACATTTGTTGACCAGGTTAGTCCAACTGGGCAGAAGCCCTTTTTCAGCAGAGGCCCAGGGAGAAAAGCTCCACAATGATTACAAACCTAAGGTATAAAACAAACAACAAAAAATGGAGTAAACTTTACTTAAAATCAGATGTAGCTGGTCATTAATTATCTTCAGCAATCATACTGGTAGTTCATATCAACGAATGCCACTGTGCATTTGCTGATAATAAGTCAATATAAAGGCTAGAGATTGAGGTACAATGCGGATTGGACATTCATCACGTTCCTCACTGTAGTGCGATCTTAGAGTTGGAATATATAGTTAGCAGGGGGTGGGGGGCATTATCCCCCACATGGGGGTGCAGGGGGGTTTGTCCCTTGCAAAGATGTGATGTGAAGTGTAGGAGCTAAACTTACTTGAGCTCCTATGTGTACATTACATTTTAGAAAAAATGTAAAAAAAAAGATTGACATGTGGTACATGGACAGTGAAACACTTAGAAAGTTTATTTTGCAGTTTTGACATTAATAACGAATCTACACTTATTGAGGATATGATTTGATAATATGTGTAGAAGTTATTTCAAGATTCATTCATTATTTTCAATATTGTGAACAGAAAAACAAAGTATTTCATTATTTTAATAGTAAATGTTATATATATATATATATATATATATATATATGTATGGGTCTACTTGATATGATTGACATTTCACAATGTCGAAACCCGTATGGCCAACACCATATGCTCGACATTTGAAATGCCAAACATACAAGTAGACCAAAAAAAAAAAAGAATAAAAATAACTTTAAGGATGCTAGCAGGGGGGCTATGCCCCCCTGCACCCCTTGTGGGGGGCTCTGCCCCCCCATAACTTTAATATACCAACTCCGAGATCACACTACAGTGTGAAAATGGAAATCTTTCCATACCACACTGTGCGGAGATGCTGGTACCCCATGGTCAACATTTCAAATGTCGATCATATGGTCTCAGCCATATAGGTTTCGACATTGTGAAATGTCAACCATGTGAAGGGGGCCCATATATATATATATATATATATATATATATATATATATATATATATATATATATATATATACACACACACACACACACACACACACACACACACACACACACACACACATATATATATATATATATATATATATATATATAGGAACTAGAAAACATCAAAAACGTCACCACAGAGATTTTGCAATAAAACTAAGACAATATATAGTAGCAAGATATACAAAAATGGCAATAATTCCCTGAGTATTTCCTAATTTAACCTAAAACAGACAACCAGGCTAGTTAAACATGTCAATTCTCCATCTGCAGCTTTCTTGGAGTTATATTATTTAGACAATACATAATTTGCTTAATGCTTTCTTTCAGATGGGAACCATTGTTGATGAAGTGTGATAAATGCCACTGTTCACTTAAACTACCTGCAACTCTCCACATAAATATCATGGTCAGTAAGCACCGCATTGTCTCCAGCAGAACATATGCCACGGTACCTGTCTGTTCACCCACTAAATCCTGCAGTAATATGAAGCATGTATCTCTAGTCATCACAACTCTTACATAAGTCACAAAGAAACACATTAATAATTCAACTACTAAATCCATCCATAAAACCAAAACTAGAACATATCAGAAAAACCTTCATAATTGGTGATTCTCTCCAATCTCACCTACTTTGTATTCACAAATCTGGATAAAGGAGAGAATCGCACTGCCCTGTCTCCTTGTAGATAAGATTAGGGACATCATTAAAGTTATGTGTATCCAGAGTTATTAAAATGATTTTGACTTTACAGTTATGCATGATGGACTGACTGACAATGGATATGTCTTTCTCTCATTATGATGCAGTGATTTTTGGCTTGTATTTTTAATGTCTTTACCCAGGCTGGTGAATACTTTGCAGTTAGTGCTAAACTGCTAACTAGCTGGGTGACAATAACAAACCATAGTCATTTACGGCCACTTCAGAAAAAGAAACTGAATAAGAATGTAGCGTGCCGGAACAAAATGGTATCCCTATAACATACCATCAGATGCAGGTTACATGCCAGCCTACAGACTATTACCAAATGTCAGGCCACTAAGGGGAACTTGCAACTACTGAATAAAAAACACAACACACAGTGGTAGATGTAACACCCTCAGGTTTACTCCTCCTGGTACCTCGGTTATTCGCCTTCATGGGATATTATACATCCAAAAAAAATCCCAGTTTTTGTAGTATTCTAATTCAAATACATCATAAGCCCATCCCATTAATTAAACAATTAAACCTTAAACACATACAACACCTAGTGAAATGCAAATCCAGAGATATATATAAAACATGATAATTGAATAAGTTAGTTTTAGAAACAAAATTTGTTATATTTATTAAACATTAAATAAATACATATCTACTAATAAATATATATAAGTTAATCTATAAATTTTAAATAAATATATTATATAAATATTAATTTCCACTTGATTCCCTTTATTCAGAAACACTATTAAAATATCAAAGCAACATCTAGATGAGTGAAAAACATTACAAAACAAAGACTAGAAAATGAATGAAATTGCACTGATACCTCTTGATTCAAACCCCCTGGATATAGAGTTCTAAAATTAAAAATGAAGGTGGTTTCCAAAAAATGTAACCTGGTTTGGGGAACCCCAGCCATAGTTCCCCTCTGCATCAATGCCCACCTGAAATTATATTTGAAGTCATTTCCTCTGCTATCAGTAAAGCCAGAAAACCAAGTTCCATGAAAAAGATGAGATACCGGGAATCCTAAACTGCAGACGAAAAAGTAGCCTAGTCTACCTGCTTACATACATTTTAATTGATTATTAAAATGGCTTTGCCCTTGTTATCTGCAAAGAGGCTATAGTAGTCCCAGTCCACAGCAGAGGCCCTTCCATATCCCTCAGTTATTACAGACAAAGCAACCTCAGAGACATATTGAGGAAGGTACTGAGAGAATCATCATGAAATTTATTAATGTAGATACAGAAAATCTTCTCCTGTTTGGCCTAATGCAGTACAGCTTTATCAAATGTAGATTTTGCAGGCTGAATCACATAACTGTCTTTGAGAGTGTGTTCACCTGTCTTAATGAATGCCTATATGTCCCATGTAGCCTATCTCAGCCTGGGTAAAGTGTTTGACACTATACCTTGTGAAAGATTAATACATCAAGAAAGGGTCCAAAAGGTAAATGACACCATACAAGTTGTGCTCTCAATTAGCTACATTTTAATGCACAACAGGTACAAATAGGAGAATGTCTATCCTGACCTTACCATCCCCAGTGACCAGTGGAGCTCCTCAGGGCTCTGCCATTGGGCTATAACACAGACATCATAACTGAATGTACCATCTTGTTTACCAAATATGCATATAATTGCAAACTTGGGAGCATTGTCCTTACCTGCACTAATATTACCTTCCATCAAGAGGTAGTTAACGCTATAAAAGAAAGACACAAGAGAACTTACTTTGTCTTATATCAAAAATGCATCATTCTGGCATTTGTAACCTGAACAGCTAACATCTGAAAAATAGTAAAACACTTCAGATGCCTTGTAAATGGTGACCTTTCTTTAGATACCTGTGTAGTCTCTACCATCTGCAAAGCATATGGAGTTGTGCCCAGCTGATCTTCTGCAGGGCTTGAGCCATACAAGGAATGGAAGTGTCCCACAGCACACAGCTCTTATTAGACCAGTCAGAGATGCAGTGCTTTTTTGTAAACTGCTCACACATCATTCTGGTACAACTGGAGAATATATAAAACTTCCTCAGAAATAGAAATGAAAGGCTTCAAGGTTTGTTGTCTAACAAGTACCTCATAAGCTTTCTCTGCTCTGTGTTGTATTGCTTTCTTAAAACAGACCTGTGTCTGGCATATAAAGCAATATAGAGCTCCAATTTGAAGTCTTTTATTTAGATTATCCCCTAATGACTAATTCTGATTAGAAATTGACTTGTTTTTCTTCCCTCTTGATTAGCATGGTTTTACAGTCTGACTATCCCACCCGTCTACGAACTGAGATTGACAGTGAAAGTCACTCTGCTGTTACTAACATTTTATGAGAACTTGGCATTCATCTGCCTTTCTTATGTGTGTGAGAGAGACAGCCAGATGAACATCAGGATGGAGTATTTTTTTGGTCAGCACTTTGGAAAAGGAAGCTATAGACTTTTTTCTTCTATGATAAGTGAGTTTTGGCCCTGACGACTAATCTAGATCTTCATGCAATTACTTTTTAAGTTCAGTTTTAATTGGAACAGGACTAAGGATTCTATATGAAATTGAATTGTTTGGTAGCTAATGCCAGGGTTAGAAATATAGACAGTAGTTAGGGACCTGTAATCAAAATTAAAAGCATTTACAAAGAAAAGTGGAACTGACTGTCAGAATTCAGCTGCTGAGTCCCTGCCATCTGTGTGGTGTTGAGTTCAGGCTGTCCTACTGATGCTTGGTGACTGACACTTTTGGCTTGAAACTTCACTTGGTAGCAAGGTAGTGGGATGCCTTACATCTGCACCTATAGAATACCCTCCATTTTTCCAGTCCTTTGCATATTTCAAAAATGTCAATCACTTCAAAGCATTAGATTATGAAAAGAATAGCACTTAAATCTTTATGGATCAAATTACACTAAAATAAATAGAAAAGAAAATTCTTACATATTGTTTTTGGAAGTCAAGAGCACTTATTTTGATAAAGTGAATGCCATTTTTGGATTATACAAGAGATATTTGTTTATTTTGAGTATATTACAGTAGAGCTGGTATGCTCTTATTGGACGTTCTAGTTTTGTGAATAGTCCCAATGTTGCACTTGAGTTGATGGCAGTAACTGAAGCTTCTTTGGGTGAATTTTTGTTCCACAGTCTTGAAGATAATGGGTTTGGTGTGTGTGTGTGTGTGTGTGTGTGTGTGTGTGTGTGTGTGTGTGTGTGTGTGTGTGTGTCTGTGTGTGTGTGTGTGTGTGTGTGTGTGTGTGTGTGTGTCTGTGTGTCTGTGTGTGTGTGTGTGTGTGTGTGTGTGTGTGTGTGTGTGTGTGTGTGTGTGTGTATGTGTGTGTGCCTGTGTGTGTGTGTCTGTGTGTGTGCCTGTGTATGTGCCTCTGTGTCTGTGTTTATCTATGGGCAAGGGGACGTTTTGCTCTAGGACTGTTTTTTTGCCATTTTCCCATTGCTGTCAGAACCGCCTGTGACTTTTCAGTGATTGCATAACATAAGGTAAGGCATCAGGAAACTAATGAATGAATGAATGAATGAACAAATTTCAGTGCACCTACTAAGTCAGTCTGTACATCTGCATAAATGTTTCATATTTACTGATCTGGACTGAAACTTTTCTATTGCCACATTTTAATACAAAATGATGTTTTAGCAACTATAATTACTTTTAGGCTTGTTTCTACCATCTGCTAAAAAACTAGTGGTTCCTTCCTACAACAGTTGTCAACTGTCATTGATTTTGCCTCACATTTCCAGGCTGATATCTAAATATTTGTGGACTGCTAGCACTTGATAGACTTACACTTTTTCAGACTTATAGATTAGATTAGTACTAGGCTAACTGCCCTTGCAAGACATTTTAAGCCTAACCTGTGAGGTTCAAACCCTGTACCATGTGTTTGAAAGGCAAACACCTTAACCATAGGCCACCCTCCCAACCCTTCATATCTTTTAGAAAATCCTCATTAATGCAGAACCTGTTATTCTTTCAACTTTCTAAATATATAAATGCAATATTTAAAAGCTGTCACTAATTTTGGGTCTTTGTCCCTGATTCATGATCTAAGGGCTAAATAGGGCAGATCAAGGTTGCAATAGGTTGCACTGTGTAGTTCTGACAATAGTGAGCTGAAATAAATTCCTTGGGCACTATTTATTTAACTGTTCATTCATTTGATTGAATGGAAACATCCACATCATACACAGTCATTTAAGTGGCTATAATTGATGGTCACATCTGTGTGTGTGTGTGTGTGTGTGTGTGTGTGTGTGTGTGTGTGTGTGTGTGTGTGTGTGTATTTCTAATGGGTTGCACTGTATGGCTCTGACATCAGTGAACTGAAATACATTCCTGGGCCATTATTTATGTATTTATTCATTCATTTACAGTCAGACATTTGAAGTGTACACAGTAATAAAGTGGCTATAATTTCTGGGTGACCCCATGCACCACCTTAGTAATGGGTGTTGACCTTAACCCTAATGCTTCCCCTTCCCCCAACCCTAACCCTACACCTTAAGGTTATTAAAACCTTCCTGTAGCACTGTCACTACACAAGACAGACTCAGACACACAAACAACACTACATCTGTCCCCTAACCTAACCCTTGCCTTAAAATACACAAACTCACACTCAAACACACAATACCTAACCATCAATCACCTCTGACCCTAACCCTGACTCACACACACACACAAACACACACACACATCTCCCATCAAGATGTTCCAATTACGTTGAATCACTTGTAAAAGGTTAGATGTGTCGCGCCCATAAGTAGTAGTAAATCTGATATGGGAGTCCTGAGAAGAAGTTCTGTCCTTATATTTCAACAGATCCTGTCTGTCTAATGAAGATACCTCCCTTCAGGCCATGGTGATGGTGCCAGAGTTGTACCCCCTTGCCCTGAATCTACCTACCAGGTCACGCCTTTGACGTTCATAAGTCGCAGAATCCGAGCAAATACGCTTGATGCTCATAAATTGGGATTTAGGTATGTTGCATTTAATATGGGGAGGGTGGTGATGAGAAGCATGCAACAAAGCATTATATTCCCGAAATTTCCGGTAGACCCATGTGTCCAATGTGTGACCGGATATTCTACTGACCAGAACATCCAAAAAGGTTACCTGGTTTAAATCAAATTTGCATGTGAAATGAATGCCCCAATTATTGTTATTAATGTAATCTAAAAATTCATTTAGAAATGCAACATCAGCTCTCCATACTAACCAGCAGTCGTCCAAATAGCGATGCCAAATGTCAATCTCAGGAAAATACAGATTGTGAAGGGGACCATAAATCAATTGTTCTTCCTAATATGCCATGAAGAGATCGGCATATATAGGGGCAAATGAAGCCTTCATGGCGGTACCCTGTATCTGCAGATAACAACAGTCCTGATAATAGAATACATTCTTGGTTAGTACATGCTCAGTTAGTCCAGATAGAAAGGTGTTAAAACTTGGTGGGTAGAGTTCCGATATTGCTAGACAATGGTCCAATGCTCACAGACCTGCTCAGTGTGGAATATTAGTATATAGGGCTGACACATCAAGGGTACATAACAACCAACCCGGCTCAAGTTGGGTATCTTGAAGGATCTGCAGGAACCCTGTTGTGTCCTGGATCTGGGCCCTAACATAACTAAGTAAAGGGCGGAGATATTGAGTCAAATAAACCGATAATTGCTCAGTGGGAGATCCCCTACCCGAGACAATAGGCCTACCCGGAGGCTTCTGTAGTGATTTATGGACCTTGGGTAACAAATATATATATATTGTGGTTTGGAATCACTTACCATCAAGTGTTTGGAAATAGAGGTAGTGATGATCCCTTCTTTCACAGCCAGGTTCAAAAAGGCATCAATCTGTTTTTTGAAACCCCCAGTAGGGTCCAGGGGCATATGCATGTAATGTTGTTTACTATCCATTTGCCTCTTTGCTTCCTGATCATAACTGGCCCAGTCCATAACCACTACAGCACCCCCTTTGCCAGCCAGTGTAATAACCAAGTTATTGTTAGACTTGAGCTGTGTTAGGTCCTTCTGTTGTATCTTTGAGAGATTATGGGACTTAGTAACCATATCAGAATAATGGAGATGTAGATCTTTAAGAACTCTGTGGAGAAAAAGATGAACAGTGGGGTTCATCGGAGGCATAAAATGAGACCAGTGAAAATTAAATGATGAGTCATCAGATTCATGATCATGTTGGTCAAAAAACAATTTCAAATTCAGCGTATGACAAAAATTATTTACATCATGAGCAAAAGCACCCTCAGGAACAAAAAATGCAGGGATGAAGTTCAATCCTTTATTAAGTAATTCAGTTTGAGTTGGAGTTAAAGCATGTGAAGAAAACAAGAGAATGGCCAACTGAGTGACTGCAAAAAATAAAATAAAATTTAAAATTCGACTTTTACAACTTGTGCTACTATCAACCCAACTTATCCTCCTAACTTTACAAATAATAATTACCCCTTTACACCACTCAAATCATCAACTCAGACCTACTTGTAATACACTTTAATCTTAGAAGTCTCCTCAATAAAATTCAAGAATTCCATGCTGCCCTTACACTCTACTCCCCAGACATAGCCATAATTACTGAAACCTGGCTCAAGCCACACACAAAACCTCCTGGCTATTGTCTTATCAGAAAAGGTAGATTAACCAAACATGGGGTTGGTATTGCCATAATGTTCAAGGACCACCTCATCTTTGTTCAGCTTTCTACCATGCCACCACAGCTTCCCACAGCTGAAATTTTAACAACATGCTTACAAATTAACACCCAAAAATCTATCATCTTAATTGCCATCTATCTCCCACCCACTAATAACCGCTCACACATCAAAAATATTCTAGAATGGGCATCCTCTAACTTTTTTCAAGAGACTATAATACTTGGTGATTTTGATCTTGACTGGTTTTCCTGCTCTTCTAACCCCCCTACCAACTTTATCAACCTCTATGCCTTTACTCAGTATATTTCTCAACCCACATGTATAGATAAGGACTCAAACAAGCATTCTGTACTCGACTGGATCTTAACAAATAAATCCAGTTACAACTATGATACAGGTTGCCTCCTGATTCTCTTAGTAACCACCACCCCACTTACCTTATCAGAAAACATACACAGAATATAAATATTACATTTCAATATGTACACAATAAAAAATGTTCTCCTCCCTGTTTAACAGCCTACTATGAGACTACAACTGGTCACCCCTCAAATCCCTCAATTTGGATCTTGCAGTTCAGTACTTTAATAATGCATTCCTGTAAATCTTAAATAATCTTGCTCCTTTCAGGAAAATATGTCCAAGTCCAAAAAAATTTCCTACTTAAATAAACAGACTATCCTCCTACTAAAACAGAGGGATAAAGCCTGGAATCTCTATCACAAAAACAAAAATAGAAACAATTTTGCAACCTACCGACAGCTCAGAAATCAGGCCAAAAACCAAATTAGACAGGACAAAAAGACTTATTTCCAATCATGT
The DNA here is from genome assembly GCF_019279795.1 of Protopterus annectens. Lineage (NCBI taxonomy): Eukaryota > Metazoa > Chordata > Ceratodontiformes > Protopteridae > Protopterus > Protopterus annectens. The sequence goes on along the minus strand of NC_056733.1, from coordinate 333,593,869 downwards.
CAACAAAAATTCCAAAACAATCCTCAAAAATTCTGGCAATCAATCAACCTCCTTCTAAACCCAGGAAAACTAACCACTCTATCCCCAACAACAAACAACCCTACTAACTGTATAGCTACCCTATTCAATACCCCCGTTATCACCTCCATCACCTCATTACTTTACAACATCAGTTCCACACTTTCCTTACCCTCTCCCCCCCTCTAACCCCAATCCGACTAATTATGTACAAAACCTCCTACCTAAAATAAAACCATGTACTCCTGCTGCAGATCTGTTACCTGGCAAATATCTTAAACTTGCTGAATCTATCTCTTATCCTATATCTATTCTTATTAACTGCTCTATCTCTGAACAGTATGTCCCCCTGCTTTGGAAATGATCTCATATCATACCCCTTCATAAAGGAGGCCCCTCTACTGACCTTTCTAACTATAGACCCATAGTTATAATTTCTCCACTTGCCAAAATCTTACAAAAATGTCTAAATAAACAGACTCTAGACCACCTTCTAACACACAAAATTCTATCTACTACCCAACATGGTTTTCACCCCAAACATAGTACTAATACTGCCCTATTAAGTTTTACCAGTACTGTACACCACCTCAAAAACAATAACCACATTGTCTCTGCCACTTTCCTTGATATGTCAAAAGCTTTTGACACTGTATTCCATAAAATACTCCTAAACAAACTTGCCTCCCTTAACTTCAGCTCCAGTACACTTAAATGGTTCCACACCTACCTCTCCAGCTGTAAACAAGTCACCTTATGGGAACATAAACTATCACCCCTATTGCCCATCACAGTCGGTGTCCCACAAGGCTCTATCTTAGGCCCACTTCTCTTTATTATCTTTACTAATGATCTTTATACTGCTGCACCACCTGCCTTTATCATAGAATATGCTGATGATGCTTCCTTTATTTGCTCTGCCCCCTCCATAAAAGAACTCCAAGTAAAGTCTCAGACTGCCCTGCATAACATTGAAAAATATCTTAAACACACAAAAATTACTGTCCCAAAGGTAGCAGGTTCCCTGCTACCTTTGGGACAGTAATTTTTGTGTGTTTAATTTACTTTGGTGGCTGTCCTAGTTCGTGTCGTTTTATTGAAAAATATCTCTCAGACCACCAACCGATTCTAAATCCAAACAAGACCAAACTTATGATATTTCTCAATTCCTCCAATAAAAAAACAGCAAAAGCATCTCTCTATCTTCATGTCTAATGGTACAAAAATTGAACCTGTCGAATATACTAAACTCCTTGGTGTTACCCAAGACTGCAACCTAAAATTTGGCAGACATATTGCTTTTACAATCAAAAAAGTCAGCACAAAATTAGGTGCTCTCTATAGGGCAAAACCATGTCTTTCTAACCATGCTAGAATTGCTACAGCCAGAAATCATCTACTTTCAACCCTTCTCTATTGTTCACAAATCTACACAAACCTTTGCACATCTGATCTAAATAGCTTAGAAGCTTGCTATAATAAATTCACCAAATTTGCCAGTAACCTTCCCCATAGCGCTCAACATTGCATAGCCCTCCATAAGCTAAACTGGATTGAACTCCCAAACTTACTAGCCCTAAACCAACTAATAGTAGCACACTCCATTATTCATAACCCCAGCTATTGTCCAGCCTTATCTAACCTCGTACAACCCTACTCCAACCTTACCTCACTCAGGTCTGCTGCAGTGGTGGCTGGTGACTTCAAATCAAAGGGGGGGGGGAGCTGAAGAAGACATCTGAATGGATGGTGCCAATAGGAAGGGATGTGGTCAACTAAAAGGGGTGGCGCTATGGTGCAGTGGGATCAATGCTGGACATGCTTACTAATTTATATGACATAAATGCTCAGGTCACTATGGTGCATGCTAAATACTCTACACAGCCCACATTGTTACATGTATGATCGATATACAGGTTGGTTTGAAGACTTACCTCTGCGGTATGCTGCAAACAATACTTCATACTCAGTTTCTGCACCTGATGAGAAGCTGTGGTCTGGTCTGGAACACATAAGGTCATACTGGACCCCCCCCCTTTTCATGGAGGCTCAAAATGGACAGTTTTAAAGTTTCCCAAGCAAACACTATTCACGTGACCCCACCTGGTTCCAAATAAGTGCTTGTAGTCTTCTCTTTTAGCTGTTCCCATTAGGGGTTGCCACAATGGATAAGTCTGCAATTTCTTCCTGTCCTCTACATCTTGCTCTGTCACACCAACCACCTGCATGTCCTCTCTCACCACATCCATAAACCTTATCTTAGGCCTTCCTCTTTTTCTCTTACCTGGCAGCTTCATCCGTATCATACTTTTCCCAATGTACCCAGTATCCTTCCTCAGCACATAGGTTCATAGGTTCATACTAGGCTATCTACCCTGGGGCATTTACAAGACTAGCCCGATTGTGTTTGGCTTACGCCACACCTTGATTTGAGTATACTGTGCCCTTTTAAAAGTTTAGTTTACTGTGCCTCTGTCTAATAGTGACATGGAAGTAATCCCCGGTACAAACCTACGATCCCCCATCCACTCATCAAGATTCTTCTTGAAGAGAGTCAGTGAGGTGCTCTACCTAACATGAATTGGAATTCTATTCCAGAGCGAAGGGAGCCTCTGGGTTATGAATCTGTCCCTCCAGCATGTTCTATTTATTTCTGTGCTGAGATTCAAGTCCCTCGAGCGTGTGGCTCTAAGGGATTTAGATTTACTGAGGTGGAGCATGTCTATTAATTCTGGGTTGGACATAGCTTTATATGTCAGGCATAGATCGCCTCGAAGTAGGCGGCATGCAACTGAGTAGAGCTGGAGTTTTTTTTAACCGAGCAGCATATGGCATCTGTTTGAGTCCCTTGATCCTCCTGGTGAGGTACTTTTGGGGTCTTTCTAATTGCTGCAGGTGTCGGGTAAGGTACATCCCAAAGGGGGCATTGTATTCTATGATGGGCCTGATGAGGGATGAATAAAGGGGCATGAATACCTCTCTTGATCTAGATGTGAATCCTTTCATGATGAGGTGGGCTATGTAGAAGGTCTTTCTAACCACTTTGGCAATGTGGTTGTCAAAGGAGAGATTGCTATCAACTTGGGTCCCCAGATCCCTAATTACTTTCTCTGTAATTAATGGGTTACCACCTATGTGGTAATTTGTGGGCACATTGTTTTTGCCAAAGGGTATGACTATACACTTTTTGGCATTTAGCTTTAGACCATGGCTCTAGCACCAGTTATCCACCTCTGCGAGACCTTTTTGAAGGATGTTTGTGTCAGCTGGAGAGTCGATTATGGCGCCCAGTTTGCAGTCATCTGCGAACTTGGTGAGCCATAGTCCTCCCACATTGGCCTGTACCTCAGAAAAGTAAATACCGAACAAGAGACGTCCCAGGACAGAACCTTGTGGGATGCCAATTGTGACCGGTTTCGAGTCTGACATGGCTCCAGCAACTCTGACTCTGTGGGTTCTGTCTTTGAGCCAGTTTGCGACCCATCTTGTGACATAAGGGTTTATATTTAGGCTGGATAGTTTATCTATGATGCCTGAGTGGGGTATTGTGTCAAATGCCTTTGCAAGGTCCTGGTAGGCTGTGTGGACTACCTTCCCTTCATCTATGGCCTTGGTGACTGTTTTGAAGAACTCGACCAGGTTCAAAAGGCAGGATCTGCCCTTGACGAAGCCAAATTGAGTAGGATCTAGTGTCTGTAGGTCCCCAATGTCTTTGTTTATGAGTTCCATGATGATCCTCTCCATAGCCTTGCAGACTAGGCTAGTCAGGCTTATGGGGGGGGTGATAGTTTCCAGGGTCCGTAGAGGCGCCACCTGTGTGGAGTTTGACCACTGTTTCTGTACGCCATTCTTTGGGCACATATCCTGTAGTGAGGCTGAGATTGTACAGCAGTTTTACTTGACGGATTAGTTCTTCTTGGAGTTCATGTAGGACGCAACCCAGGACACCATCTGGTCCCATGGAAGCAGTGTTTTTTGCTTTGGAGAGGGTGGCCTTCACCTGAGCATCAGAGATGTTTGGGAGGCTGCACTCTGCCGGGATAGATACTTGCTCTTTTGGGGGGAGGGGGTGGAGAAGTTTGCACTGAACCTGTCTGCCAGGATATTGGCGATGTCTGTGGGTTCAGTGTATTTTTTGTCATTTAGAATCAACTCAGAACAAGTCTGTGTTGCATCCCAGGTTCCTAACATAACTGAAAAAATCCTTATGATTGTCTTTAGTGTCCTGTGCAATTTTTCTCTCGAAGCTGGCCTTGGAGGATTTTATGAGGGATCGTAATTTTTTGCTAGTACTGATCAGAGATGCCTTCCCTTTTAGGAATTTTGCTCTATCATGTAGTAGCTTCCTCCTTCTGTTGTACAGTTTATTTATGGCTGGGGTCCACCAGACTGGATGTCTGCCTTTGGATGATTGGGTCTTGATTTTGTTTGGGATAGCATGATTCATGCATTCCTGGAGATGTCCGTAGAATGCGTTTATATAGGATTCTGCAGTTTGGGCCATAGTTTCCACTGGCCCTGGGGCCTTGAAGGATTCCACTTCAGTTTTGAGAAGTGTGAAGTTCACTTTTGAGAAGTTTTTCACTGTGGATTTCTGGGCTGGGGGTAGAGTCGGGATGTGGATATCCAGTGAAAATTTATGGTCTGATCTTACCAATGAGGGATATACTTCTGGTATGGAGCATAGAGTCCCCATGTTAGTAATGATCAGGTCTAGTATGTTTTTCACTCTTGTGGGAGTGGTGACTAGTTGTTCCATAGCATTTGAGTTTATAAATTCCAGGAACCTTTGGGCTAAGGTGCTGGGGCTTGAGTAATGCTCCCAGTCTATGTTTGGGTAGTTGAAGTCGCCCAGTATAATGGTGTTTGGAGAGATCTTCATGTTCTCCAATGTTTTTAGGAAAGCCGAGTGGGATTCCTGACTTTGAGAGGGTGGTCTGTAGGATGCTATAAACTGAAAAGTAGTCTTTCCCACTGTCAGTTGCACATGGATGGTCTCTGATACTTTGTGCAATGCCACTAACCTGGAGGTGTGGATATCCTTGATAAATATGGAAACTCCCCCTCCTTTTGTGGTTCGGTCCAGGTTTTGGGTCCGAAAAGCATGATATGAGGTATAACCTGGTAGTGCTGGGGTGCTCTCTGGAGCCTTGAACCAGGTTTCTGTCACTGCACAGATATCGATGTTCTCCATACTGAGGAGAGCTTCGAGTGCGTGCATCTTGAGGTTAAGACTTCTGGCGTTTAGCAGCATTACCCTTAGTTTCTTGTTCCTTGTGTTGTCTATGGAGGTGGGTTTGACTTTTGAACCTTGCCTAAAAAATGTACTATGGGGGTGGCAAGTGCCTTTGCCAATATCCAAAAGCCCAGGGGTGACAGGTGCAAGCTGTCCCTAGTGAAGCAACGTGGCTTGTCGAGCATGTCATCCCAGGCTGACAGACACTGGATCCCCTTTGAATGACACCAAAATTTTAGCCAATTGTTAAAATCGATCATTTTGTCTTTATACTGTGGCATCATTCTAGGTGAGGGTAAGATGCTGCTCAAGGTCAGGGTCATACCGGTCTGGGCTACATGATCAGAGAGCTCCTCTATGTCTCTTTTCATGTAGTCGAGGGGGGTACGTCTCAGGTCATTCACGCCAGCATGTACAATGACTGAGTCATATTTGTATTTGCTTTGGAGTGACCTGAGTGCTTGCGTTATGTGGCGGATCCTAGCACCCGACAGGCAGCTGACTGTGACCTTCACTTTATTCAGCCTGGTGAGTGGGACGTCAGTGTGTCTGACAATAGAGTCACCTATTACAAGAGTATCAGGTGTGTTATTCAGCCTTAAGGGTTGTGACTGCTTGGCACACTGAATTTGTGTGCTATGTGTTGAACGTGTTTTGTTTTGGGGTAGCGTTTGCTTGAATGTCTGCTTTGGAGGTCTCTGTTGCTTAGGTAGATTTTTATTTAGAGCCTCCGAGTATGTTTTTGTGTTTTTATGTGTTTGGTTCGCTGTTGTGGTGGGACTATGTGATACTGGACTTGTGTTGTGTGAGGTTACCTTCTCCTCCTGACTGGTTACACCAGTTTTGAGATGAGAGAGCTCAGCCTCCAGTTTGGCTATATGGTTGCATCTCTCACATATATCTGAACCTGTTTGTCCAAACCAACCTAATCTTGCCTCACTGGCATACAAATACTGTGGATGACTTTCAAGATGATAACACTTAATTGGCCCAACATCATCTAAAATGGACACATATTCCTTGTTATGCCAGCATTACTGGGACTAGCTTAATATTCAGTGCTAACCAGTACAGATAGGGTTAAGCATCAATAAAACAGTTTACAATTATCCTTGATGAAGAAGCTGTTTCTTGCAGAACTAAGAAGGCAGTGCAAAAGGAGCAGGCAGAAGATGGGGTACATAAAACTAGAGAGCCTCACAAAGAGGATCCTAGGCCTTAAACACTTGTCCTATATGGACAGGCTCAAAAAACTCCAACTATTCTCTGTCTCTGCCCTGTGACTTGTGCCATTGCTGAAAAGAGCCCAAGAAACACCAGTACACTGTCTTCTTAATAAATAAACAAAATTAATGAATTAGCATCTAGTAAAGAAGCCTTTTGCTGTCATTTTTTATTGACCTGCCCTGGGACATCCCCACTGTCAACTGCATTCTCTGTGCAGATCATGTAATTCTAATAAATGCTACTAGTTTCCCTAAACTACTATAAACATATTTTCAGAAAGACTTTAAGCTTGATAATATAGCTGGTTTACTAACAACAAATTTACCAACAACTCTTCAAACAAAACTACTGTTATCACATTTGGTACTGTACCCACCAACCCCTCTAACAAACCCTACTAGAAATCCTTTACATTTACTCATTTCAAACATAACATAGGTTCATAGGTTCATACTAGGCTATCTGCCCTAGGGCATTTATAAGCCTAGCCAGAATGTGTTTGGCTTTCGCCACCCATTTTAAATTTATTTTGCTACGCCCTTTTTCGAGGTTAGTATACTGTGCCTCTGTCTAACAGTGACACAGAAGTGATACCCGGGGTAAACCTACGATCTCCCATCCACTCATCAAGATTCCTCTTGAAGAGAGTCAATGAGGGACTCTGCCTAACCTGGACTGGGATTTTATTCCAGAGTGAAGGGAGCCTCTGGGTTATGAATCTGTCCCTCCAGCATGTCCTATTTATTTCAGTGCTGAGGTTCAAGTCTCTCGAGCGTGTAGCTCGATGGGATTTGGATTTTCTGAGGTGCAGCATGTCCATTAATTCCGGGTTGGACATGGCTTTATACGTCAGGCACAGATCACCTCTGAACAGACGGTATGCCACTGAGTAGTGCTGGAGTTTCTTTAACCAGGCAGCATATGGCATCTGTTTGAGCCCTTTGATCCTCTTGGTGAGGTACTTTTGGTGTCTTTCCAGTTGCTGCAGGTGTCTGGTAAGGTACATCCCAAAAGGGGCATTGTACTCAATTATGGGCCTGATGAGGGATGAGTAAAGAGGCATGATGACCTCCCCTGATCTAGATGTGAATCCCTTCATGATTAGGTGGGCTATATAAAATGTTTTTCTAACCACTTTGGCCACGTGGTTGTCAAATGAGAGATTGCTATCAACTTGGGTCCCCAGATCCCTAATTACTTCTTCTGTACTTAATGGATTACCACCTATGTGGTAATTTGTGGGCACTTTGTTTTTGCCAAAGGGGATGACTATACACTTTTTGGCATTTAGCTTGAGGCCATGGTTCTGGCACCAGTTGTTTGTTTCTATGAGGCCCTTTTGGAGGATGCTTGTGTCGGCTGGAGAGTCGATTATGGCGCCCAGTTTGCAGTCATCTCTGAACTTGGTCAGCCACAGTACTTCCGTGTTGGCCTGTACCTCTGAGAAATATATACCGAACAAGAGAGGTCCCAGGACTGAGCCTTGTGGGACACCACTTGTAACTGGTTTGGAGTCTGACATCGCTCCAGCAATTCTAACCATGTGGGTTCTGTCCTTGAGCCAGTTTGCAATCCATCTAGTGACATAGGGGTTTATATTTAAGCTGGTGAGCTTATCTATAATGCCCAAGTGGGGTATTGTATCAAAGGCTTTTGCGAGGTCCAGGTAGGCTGTGTGGACCACCTTCCCCTCGTCAATGGCCTTGGTGACTGTTTCAAAGAAATCAACCAGGTTTAAGAGGCAGGATCTGCCCTTAACAAAGCCGAACTGGGTAGGATCCAGTGTTTGCAGGTCCCCAATATCTTTATTTATGAGGTCCATGATGATCCTTTCCATAGCTTTGCAGACCAAGCTAGTCAGGCTTATGGGGCGATAGTTTCCAGGATCCGTTGAGGCACCACCTTTATGGAGATGGACCACTGTTGCTGTACGCCACTCTTTGGGCACATATCCTGTAGTAAGGCTGAGATTGAACAGTAGTTTTATGTTTGGGTTTAGCTCTTCTTGGAGTTCATGTAGGACACAGCCGGGACACCATCTGGTCCCATTGATGCTGTGTTTTTGCTTTGGAGAGGCGGCTCTTACCTGAGCATCTGAGATGTCAGGGGCAGCACTCTGCTGGGATAGATATTTGCCCTTTTGGTGGGGGAGTTTGCGCTGAACCTGTCAGCTAGGATGTTGGCAATGTCTGTGGGTTCGGTGTATTTTTGTCATTTTGGACTAATTCTGAGCATATCTGGGAATTACCACCCAGGTTCCTAACATAACTAAAGAAAGCCTTGTGATTATCCTTAGTGTCCTATGCAATTTTTCTCTCGAAGCTGGCCTTAGACAATTTTATGTGTGCCCGTAGTTTTTTGCTAATACTGATCAGTGATGCCTTCCCTTTTGGGATTTTGCTCTATCATTTAGTAGCTTCCTCCTTCTATTGCATAGTTTGTTTATGGCTGGGGTCCACCAGACAGGACGTCTGCCTTTGGAGGATTGTGTCTTGGTTTTATTTGGGATCGCATGATCCATGCATTCCTGAAGGTGTTCATAGAATGCGTTTATAAAGGATTCTGCGGTCTGGGCCGTATTTTCCACAGGCCCGGGGGCTTTGAAGGATTCCACCTCAGTTTTGAGGAGTGTGAAATTTGCTTTAGAGAAGTTTTTCACTGTGGTTTTCTGGGCAGGGGTGGGGTCGGGATGTGAATATCCAGTGAGATTAGTTTATGGTCTGATCTTACCAGTGAGGGATACACTTCTGGTCTGGAGCATAGAGTCCCCATGTTGGTGATGATCAGGTCCAGTATGTTTTCCCCTCTTGTGGGAGTGGTAACAAGTTGTTACATAGCATTTGAGTTTATAAATTCTAGGAACCTTTGGGCTAGGGTGTTGAAGCTAGAGTAATGCTCCCAGTCTATGTTTGGGTAGTTGAAGTCGCCCAATATAATGGTGTTTGGAGAGACCTTCATATTTTCCAGTGTTCTCAGGAAGGCCGAGTGGGGTTTCTGGGTTTGGGAGGGTGGTCTGTAGCAGGCTATAAACTGGAAGGCAGTTTTACCCACTGTTAGTTGCACATGGATAGTCTCTGATGCTTAGTGCTTTGCCACCAACCTGGAGGTGTGGGTATCTTTGATGAATATCGATACTCCCCCTCCTTTTGTGGTTCGGTCCAAGTTTTGGGGCCGAAAAGCATGGTATGAGGTATAACCTGGTAGTGCTGGGGTGCTCTCGGGAGCCCTGAACCAGGTTTCTGTTACTGCACAGATATCGATGTTCTCCATGGTATGGAGAGTTTCGAGTGCGTGCATCTTGAGGTTTAGACTTCTGGCGTTGAGTAGCATTACTCTTAGTTTCTTATCCCTTGTGATACCTATGGAGGTGGGCTTGTCTTTTGAGCCTTGCCTAAAAAAGGCACTATGGGGGTAGCAAGAGCCTTTGCCAATATCCAAAAGCCCAGGGGTGACAGGTGCAAGCCGTCCCTAGTGAAGCATCGTGGCTTGTCGAGCATATCATCCCAAGCTGACAGGCATTGGATCCCCTTTGAATGACACCAGTACTTAAGCGAATTGTTGAAATTGATCATCTTGTCTTCATATTGTGGCATCATTCTTGGTGAGGGTAAGATGCTACTCAAGGTCAGGGTCATACCGGCCTGGGCTACATGCTCAGAGAGCTCCTTTATGTCTCTTTTCATGTAGTCCAGGGAGGTACATCTCAGGTCATTCACACCAGCATGGACAATGACTGAGTCATATTTGTACTTGCCTTGGAGTGACCTGAGTGCTTGTGTTATGTGGCGGATCCTAACGCCCGACAGGCTGCTCACCGTGACCCTCTCCTTGTTCAGCCTGGTGAGCGGGACATCAGTGTGCCTGACAATAGAGTCACCTATTACAAGTGTATCAGGTGTGTTGTGGCCGCTTCTGACAAGTCATCATCATTCCTTTACAAAAACACACAGAACACAATACATAGAAGATAGAACAAGCTAGCTACACATGAAATTTAAAAATGTTCTCTATACTCACTTGTATATTTGTAAAAACAGACAAGTGAAGTTTAGAAGGCTCTACAACAGCATGTTTAATATGACAGAGTCACTTGACTTAAACCATTACAGGAATGGAATCTGATTTCAGAACAGTCACAACAGCAATTATTAATGGCAGCCACGGTGGTGCAGCGGTTAGCCTTGCCGCCTCACAGCAAGAGGTTCTCCGATTCGATTCTTGGCTGAGGTGCCTTCTGTGTGGAGTCTGCATGTCCTCACTGTGGTTGTGTGGGTTTCCTCCCACATCCCAAAGACATACAGTAGATGGATTGGACACTCTAAATTGGCCCTAGGTGTGAGTGTGCACATGTGTGTGCCTTCTGTGGAAGGTTGGGCGCCGGGCTGGCAACTCGACACCATAAAACTTCACTGCCAGTCATGAGCAGACAGATGATCCACAGTGATGACCCCTAACCGGGAAAAGCCAAAAGAAGAAGAAGAAGACAACAGCAATTATTAAAGCAATACTAAAGAACTTTATTATTGTCAAATGCAGATAGGCAAGATAGTGTTTCACTAATTTAATGCTAAATTGATCAAGAATATAAGTTGGTCACAAAAAAAGGCCTCAGATAAGCATGACACTTTTAATGTGGTCAAATCCTACAGAGAGCTGCATAGGACTGTAAATAATAATCCTGGGGATGCATAGCATAATTTAAGGTAGTACATGACTTGGCATATTCATTCTTAAGTGAGAACACTACAGAAACAATCAATACTTCAAAAGCTCACTTTGTTAAAACCAGGCATGTTCTACAATTCTAGGTAATATATCAGTTCAGTCATTCATTCTCATGATACCTGCTTTCCTGCTTTATCCAGTTCCGATTGCCAAGAGGAGGGAGGTGGAACCTATTCTGGCACTTAGCAGGTGTAAAACATATAGAATGTATCCTAAACAGGATGGTAATCCATTGCTGCACATACTCATTGTTAGCATGAATTCATTTCGTACAATTTCTTTACTCCATAATGAAGTATATAGTGCTTCTGGGCTGCTTTTTATTTTATTTTTTTAATAATTCTTGGCTACATATAATTCAGAGAAAATCTGTCTATTATATGTGTAGGCTGAAGACATAAACTGATGAGTTTGTGTATGCTCAACCCTTGTGAAGATAGCAAAATGTCACCCACCATAATATAATGGGGCATCAGGAATTCTTCCTCCAAACCATCGGGCAGAAGCTTAGACTACTACAACAAACAAAAACTAGAATTCCTGCTGTAGGGCTTCTATGTCGGGAAGGAGGGTGAGGGACCCATAGCAGTAGAAAAGCAGTTATCAAAAATGAAAAGCAGAAATTTAAATGAGAGATACCCATTAACTGGGCACTTAAGAATGCCACCAAAGGGGAAAAAGAAATGTTAGATGATTCCAACTTGAGATTTGTGTGTGACATAAACATGAAATGAATGAAGTGGATATAAAGGGATAAGAATGCAAATGGAGCTGAAATCTGTTGAAAAATTGTGTACAAATTAAGCATTTGTGCTAAATAATACAAACACAAACCATATTCTGCATTTCAGAAAGGTGACAATGTAGATCTTTCATTCATTTTCTAGTACATAGTTTATATTTTTCATTTCAGGCGAGCCCATGCTTATCCCAACAGTCAATGGGCAAAAGGCAGAGGTCTAATCTTGGACAGGACACACATCTATCACTGAATGCCCATGAGTGTATGCGTGAGCGTGCATGTGCATGCACACACACACACACACACACACACACACACACACACACACACACACACACACACACACACACACACACACACACACACGACACGTCTACAAGCAGACATATACATTTCTCATCATAGAACTACTCTTACCTTTAAGGTATGCTTGTTTCACAAAGCTTAGCCTGAAGAGCTCAGTATGAGACTATTTGGCCAGAGTACAGCTTATTACATTTAAAAAGTTTTGAGAAATCTGCTGGTATGCATTGCAAGTAACATCACTGGCACTTAGCTGATAATTAATAATGGTAGTGGCTTACCTTCTCAAAAATGCAAGTAAAATATCAAAACTTCTATTAGCAGTTGTTTAGTCAGTTAATACAGTTAGCAAATCAGACATTAACAGTGTATATTATAAAAATAGGTAGCCGAGAAGCATATGCTGCCATCAAAATGAGTTCCTAATTTAAAAAATAAAAAGATAGTGGCACTCATCACCTTACAAAAGACCACGCACTGGACTAATCCCCCCACCGTACTTGTCATCCTGCACCTCCTGCACTATCACTCATCATTCACAGTGTCACTCAATCTGATGGTTGCCAGTCCAGAGCTCAATACCTGCCTGCTACTGATTTTTCTAGTTACTCTTTTCTGTCCTTCTGTCAAAATCTAGTAGTTTACGAAAAAGAAAAAAAGTGCTGCTGTTTTACCAGGTCCACAAACAAGAGAATGATTCAAGTAAATTACTGTTTGCAACAAAAAAAGCCACACTTTTGTAATACATCAATCATGTCAAGAGATCATCACTGATCAGGTAGCTGTTATAGTTGCTTAACTTGCTTGCTAGCAAGTTCATATTTATCTCTATGACAAATAATTTACTTATGGAAAAGTTTTGAGCTATTAAATAGTTCACTTGACTGACACACTACACAGTCTGAGTCAGTACTAAACGTTGAATTCTGTTTCTAAGATTAAGATGAGTTAAGTTACACTACAGTTACAGAACAGAGACATGCTAAACTCTTAGCTAAATAAATTAACCGTTCAGCATGTTTTTAAAATTGTTTGGGCTTCCTGTCACTGTTCATTAGTGAAGAGTCTGTCTCTGATGGCAGCATAAGTATGTTGCAGCTTTTATTTTAAAACTTTAAGTTTAAAGCACTTATCATTCTAATTTCCCCACTTTTTCTCTGACTATTGTAGGACATGGGTGTAGGCTCAGACACACTTACTTCAAAAAAATAAAGAAATGAGCTAATGGAGTGAGTTTGAGTTGAGACTGTGTCCGTTTCTAACCATCACTCAGTCACGACTGGAGGCTTTTTTTTTCTCACAACTGTAGGCTTATTTTTCTTTTAAGTAGCTGGCTGCTGATTTGACTGTTAGTCATACAACAAGGACTCGGGAATCCACTCCAGAAACTTTCATTTCCTCTCCGAACTTGCAAGCAAGCATCCAACCCAAACAAAATTAGAGATAGACAGAATGATAAATTAATTAATATTATTAGCAATAGACTGAGCAACAGTGTGGCACTGTAGTGTAGCCATGTATGTACGGAAGCTAGCTACAACAAGAGCAAAAGAAAGGCAAAAGTATCTGTCTCGTCCTGCATTGCCTCATAATACTGATTGTTTCCCACTCTCTTCTTCAGAAAGAGAGCGAGAACCAATCAGTAGTCACCCTGCCATTCACATCACGTACATGACTGCGGACATGGCAGTCCACCCCCCTTCCACTTTACTGTGCGGTTACCGCACGGATTTCTGGGCATCACACACTGATGCAGAACTCCCCATAGTCCGGACTGCCTTTACAGCAGTCAAAAACAGTCCAGCAGGCAGTGAAAATAAAAAAAAACTCTGGAACTCGCCGAGCAATGAGCATGTGCAGTTCGAGTTCCGGGACTTTGCGAGTCAGTCGGATTCATTTTTATAGCAGACCAGTTAGTTTTCTTAATTTAAAAATATTTTATTTTAGAAGTTGTGCTTTTCTTTTTACTTCACACAACTGGGGGGGCTGCAGTCCTGCAGTCCAATGCCATGAGCTACCACTGGTCTGCTGATAAAAACTTGCTCAAAGTTATCAAAACCTACAATGGTTACGATGCTTCTTTGTACAGCTACTCCATAGCCAAAACTTGGAATTCCCTTCCCCAGCATTTACTGTCTATACTCAATAACCTTACCTTCAAACAGCTCCTTACAAATTATTTCTCCAATCACTGGCTATGCTCCTGTACTACCACTGGCTTAGCAAGCACACTTCATAGGTTCATAGATTAGTACTAGGCTATTTGCCCTTGTGGACCATTTTAAGCCTAGCCAAGTCCCCCATGTGAGAATCAAACCCTGCACCTTGTGTCTACAAGGTAAACACCTTAACCATTCTGCCATCCTCCCACCCAATACCTATTGTGTTTCTTCTACCTATGAAACTCTATATTGCATTGATTCTATTGTTGTTTTGTTATCATATTTGACTTTACTGGTTTTGATGTGTGTATTTTTAA
>NC_056733.1:333426639-333576639 GCF_019279795.1 Protopterus annectens | reverse complement strand
AATCTATTAGTCCATCAACTGTCTAAGTTTGTAAGAGCAATATTTAAAATCTGTCCCTATTTTCTCCCCATCATGTTAGGCTTTGTCCAGATTTTTAGCTCTAGGAGGTTGAGAGGTATGATAAGAATACAGACAGAAGCACAGCCCCTATAATGGTCCAACACAGATAATGTCCACAATGGAATGCCAGTGTACATGCTGGAATTCCAAATATGTAAGCATGTTCATTAAAGGAACATGTAAAATAATACCACCTGTATGATGTAGTTGTCCAGATGTCCTGCTCTAAGAGGAAGAAAACAATGTGCATACCCCTAAAGTAAATAAAAATAAAACACGTTTATTTTATTTTTTTTCTGTCCCCAATAAAGTATAAGTGTAGCTGAGCGGGTGTGTGCATCGTGCAGCTGTGTATAGCATAGCTGAAACACCAGAAGGAGCTACATAGAAACATACAGCCAAAATAGTCAAAGTGAAATAGCGTACTATGCAGTCATTTATGATTCGAGCCCCAATGCAATCCGTTCATTTTCGGATGTGAAAACAGCACTGAAAGTATCTTTTTTATAAATAGGTAGTGAATAATATATATTTGTTAACCAGGGTAGTGTAGCAGGTCCAAATGTGAGGTATCAGTGTAGTACAGATGTGAAACCCCCATATAAACACAAGTGTCCCATACAGTATAGCCACAAAAAATATAATGTAATGAAAGCACATAGGGGTTTGTTATGGAAGGGAAACATACATATCATAAGATGTCATTAAGAAGTAATCAAATCTACGGTCCTGGTAGTCCATAAAATGAAAGCTAAGCAACACTAAATTGTGCACAGCTATGCTTAGCCAGAGTAAGCATTGTGTAAATTTGTATGCTTAGCAATAATTAGCGTACTTAAGCAGATTTGCACACTGGTAAGCAGTGCTTAACATCTACCCCTTTAAGCAATGCTTATCTGTGCTGAGCGGGTTTGCCCATCAAAGGGTGGAAACTCAGCCCTATTTAAATCCTGCAGATGGGAATACAACCATAACCAGTTGTAGCTGAACACTGCAGGCACTATGGCTGGTGTTGGTGAAGGTGTGCGCTTTTGGGTGCAGAGCTGGGCCATTCAGGAGTACAGGGTCATAGGATGACTCCTAGTAAAAGACCATGAAGGGAGGCTGCTGCAGGGCCATTACCAGGGATCCCAATATAAAGCGGAGGCCTGTGACCATCACACACTTGATCTCACCAGTGCCACTGGCATCCCTTGGACTGGTAAGCAGGTCCGGCACCACTTTGCTGACTTGAAGCATAGGAAGAGAGAACTCTTGGACAGGTGGGTCCAAGATGCATGGGTGAGGTATGTCCCAGCTGTGTGTAAGTATCAGTATCAATAAGTATTTTCCAAAGTCCAGCCTGTGTATGTGATGGATAGGTATGCATAAGTGTTTCTCTATCTCCTGTACAGCTGCAAATGAGAGGGCCACAAACATGGACTCCCATGCCAGCAGGCTGCTAAGGCTGCATTGCGAGGCTGGTGCATACAAATCTAGCCTATAGTATTCATGGCAAATAAATAGAAAGGAGTAGAATATCACCTGTCAGTATTTAAAAATGGGTATGGTTTGTACTGAATAAACAAGACATTTGCAGAGTAATAGTGATGTACAGGGTATATATCAATAAAAGTGTCAGTACCTGTTAATAAAAGTCAAAACCCTGGACTGGTTGTGTTTACTTTGGTATGTGATGGTATGAATCGAAATGTGTACAGTTTCTGCACAGCAACTGTAGCTCTGAAAACATTAAATAATCAAGGCTCATCTGACAAAGATTGTGGAGTTGTAATACATGAGATTAACTATATGAAATGTTCCATGCACCAAGATCTGATACCTGAATAGTAATGTTGTATTAACCAGTGTTTTCCAGAATGTGCTATGTCAAAGTATGAATACGCAGTATAAGAACTATCTGCCATACATGAATGTCAGAATTACAAGGTCAGATTATACAACCAAGAGAGTATTAGGCAGAAAACAGTCAAACAAGAGACAGTAGTTTCTTAATAGATCATTCTGATGAAACACAAACTTTGTTGTACATTTTGCACAAACAGACACGGTTCGAATCCCAGGAGTGGTAGTAAGCTGTATGCATAATTTCACCCAGGAATATATTAATATGTGTAGAAACAGTCAGGTAGTGTTAACAGAAATTTCCCCACAGGTCTGCCATATAAGAAAAGGTATACCTTAGCTGTAAGAAGACTGTACTTATCCACTGTGTACAACACTCACTGTCCAGCTGCAAGGCTGCAAATGACAGCAAGATAAGTGCATACACCAAGTATTATCCTCCAAAAAATATCCCTCAAGTGACACGCTGTCCCAGCTAGTGGTCACTGATGCCCACACCCAGGGTGACTGATAGAAATCAAGGCAAAGTATGGAAGTACTGCACACACACACACACACACACACACACACACACACACACACACACACACACACACACACACACACACACACACACACACAGCGTGATTGCAGATATGTAGCCCTGACTATGTGAATATGGGTAGAAACAGTCAGGTAGTGTTAAAAGAAACTTCCTCCACAGGTCTGCCAGGTAAGAAAATGTATAAATTAGGTGTAAGAAGGCTGTAATTATACACTGTGTACAAATATCCCACTGCCCAACCCAAGGCCACCTGGAGAGTAATACTTAGAGCAATGATCATTAAAATTGTGAGCAATTGAAGCCTGTACAGTTTTTAATTGACATCTCTCCCCCCTCCCTATCTGCACCAGTATTCTAAACACATAAATCAATGGGTATGTTTTTCACCAAACCTACTGTTGGGACGTGTCCTACTGTTCTACAAATATTTAAGCATTTGACTGTTAATGTCCCCTGTTCAAATACTATCATTAGTGGCCTGTTGCTATCAATGTAACCTCCATGATGCTATAATGCCCACTGTGATTCCATATATGCATGTGTTCTGTTTGCTATGCAACTGTTCCAAATTTGTTGTTTTGGGTTAATGGGAATATCTATGCATGCTGTTATAACTAATTCTGGAATGTGTTTTTCATGACTAACCAACATATGTTATATAATTGCAACACCATAGCATGTCTGGGAAGGCCGATCCCAGCGGATCCACCTGTCCCTTCTCAACTGGCTGTGGCAATGGGCCCCAGCATGTCTGGGACCCAACTCAGGACTTCCTCATCTGCTGGTCCTGCACCACCTTCAGGTAGAACCATCTTAGGGGATGGGCCCCCCCCCCGTGAGTGGGCACAGACAGGATACTGTCACCTGTTGTCAGGTCCGGGGTCTGCTATGTAGCATGCTTCGAAAGGAGTTAGGAGATCTACTATGTCAGCTTGAGGACCATGTGGCTGCCCCTCCTGCTCAGCCCCAACAAAAGCCACCTTTGAGGTCGTGAAGGTGCAGTGGTGACTGCCCATGTGTGGGGACCTCAGTCCCACTCTATCCATTTGGGGGCTCGTTGGCATCCGATTCCCAACCACCCTTCCCGTCCAAGTTTTTTACCCCCCACACATGTCATATACTGCCCCTATCTGCTGTCTTGTCTGTCTTGGCTGTCTTCCTACTCAACGTACCTCCCCAAATATACCTACTATCCTTCCCCAACATCCCACTCTCACCTTAAAAAAAAGGGCAATATATTCCCACAAAAAAAGTCACCCCATACATAGCTGTCCATCTCGCACACGTGTCCCCTGAACACATGACATCCAGTCTAATTGGCTTAATAACACGTTACTGTTGTCCTCAACCCTCTGTCAGGGGTTTGAGTGTCCAAGTTCACCTCCAAATTCTGTACAAATGCACAGCTGTTGCTGTATCAGAAATAGACAGCTATAGACCTTCCCTACCCCCATCCTGCACATCCCTAGCTATCTGTCACATTGTTTTTCCCTCTGCGTGCCCCCTTTTTCACCACTTTCCAATCACCCATTTTTTTTCTTTTTTTTTTAAAGAAATTAGTGCTGGGGTAAGCAGGAGTAAGCTGCAGTAAGCAGCAGTAAGTGACAGTAAGCAAGTTTGTGTGATGCTAAGTGATGTCTACACAGATTAAGCAATTTCCCATTTAACCATGTGTTGGCATCGCTTACCATCATGCAAACCTGTGCAAACCTGCTTACAACTGCTTAAAACTGCTTAAAAGTGCCTTAATCACCTTCTCTCCATCAGCCACTATTCTGCCCAGCAACAAAATAATCAGCCCTTCCAAATCTTAAACCCAGGACTCTGTACACCATAGTCATGGAAATTTGCCATTACACCATCTGAAACTTAATAATGAATGCTGTTTTTTCAATTATATCATTCAGTACAGGTATAGAATAGTAGGGAACAAACACAGTGGAATCAATTATGTTTAGTATACATAAATATACACATATACATGTGTATGGTGATAGATAAATATTAAAAAGTATATGCATCAGATATATGGAGCTATACATATAAAACAAATATGTATAGAATATATATTGTTATATAAACATATGTATAGATATCAGACAAAAGAATATATACATATATCAGTATATATATATATATATATATATATATATACCCATAACATGCAGTAACATGTAGTGGCGTCATATCCAGCACCATACCTCTACACCTCTTAGTGCAATAATTCTGGACAAAGGCTGTCAAAATGGGGGGGACAATGGTCCAAGAACAGGGGCATTATGTACATACTGCAGTTATAAATGTAGAATGTTCCTACAGTAACAGGGTTTGTGTCTGCATACATGTCCAGAAGGATGTGAGTTCTGAAACTGAAATGTATGTCATCATTTACAGACAGAAATCCTCACATCATCACAGTGATTTACCACAGAAATGAAATAATAATTCTGTGGAACAGAACATACATATGAGCAATAATCCTGGACAGTCTGAAACAATCTGGCCAGTCGAGAGGTATGCTCAGAACACCCTCCTGTCTGTTGTACCATATATTGACAGGAATAGCCCAAGTCCAAAACCAATAAACATCTTCACATCATCCCATTGATGTGTCAGACATACACAACATGTGTGGGGGCCATGCAACAGTACATCTGATAAATATCGGGACATAACATCACAGTAGGAAAACTACACTGAGCTGCTAGTGTCTAAACTACAGGCAGACTGACACAGCACAAACCCAATTTTGCTTTGGGAGAATGCACATGTAATTGCAAATATATCAGGCACTACTGGGATGTAACAGCACTGACCAACAGACACCAGCATGAAAGTGCATACCCAGAAACAATCACACCACTTTCAAAGTGACATACTGGTAAGCCACAGGAACAGTTCAGTATATGGACTGTGTGAACAAAATCATCAGCATCTCTGCCACTCACGCACTACCCCTATATATACTGGACCAATTCACAGTGTAGTCTGATGCTGACTGTGGTATGGGATATGCCTCAGTCTGCCCCTACAAACATATACAGCTGATAGAGCACCAGAAGCTAGAGCAGCATTCAAAGTCAGATAGAAAAGGACCCTCAACACTTTCGTCTACACCCCCTACACAGGCCAAATAACACATTCACAATACAATGCTACACAATCCTGACAGTCTTTCAACAATTGCCAGAAATACACAGTCCTTTCAACTGTATAGAATCCCACAGAACGTCCAGGCTTCATCCTCATATATAAGGCCTTCTGTATGTAACATGTCTAGCAGTCCATGTCTGGCAGTCTGATACATCACTGCGATGATATCTGGAATGAAGTCACTATATAATGATATACTACACCTATACAACTCTTACAGCATGACATCTGGACTAAGCCTGACATATTTGGGGGAAGAGGCCTAAACACAGGGTCATTATTGACAAATTGCTGTCATAAACCGAGAAGGTTACTGGTGTAACAGGGTTGTTGTAACATATCTGTTCTGAGGGATATGAAGTCAGAAACTCACATGGATGTTACCATTTACTGACTGCAATCCTCAGAGTATGCTACTGAATTTCCAAGGCCAAAAAATGCGTGAGTAACACACCAAATATAAGAGTCCAAACACTGGCCAGTCTGCAGATAATCCTACATTTGGAAGTTATGTCAACCACATAACACTATCAGACTTAAATTCATGCAGAGCAGCCATATTCACACAAACCCTGTCAAACTAACATTAGCTCAACTATATAACAATAATAGTTACATTCTGTCCCTGTATCTGGAACATTTTCCCCCAGTTTGTTGGACTGTCTCCACAGTGTTTGTCGTAAGAGGTATTCCCAACTACACTCTGTGATGCTGTTTGTCACACACACCTCCATGAAGTACTCCTCCCAGGCAAGGAAAAGGGGCAAAGGTTTCCATGCTATTGGGTATGAGAATGATATCACAGCTGTTCCACATGCAATTAGCAAGTGGGGGACTCCAAGTGGCGCACAGACCATCATCTGGGCTTGAGCATTACCTACTAAAGGAAAGATGCTGCCTATACAAAACAGATGTATATCCTACATCTGTCTCAGAGAGAGAGAGAGACCCACACACATTTACACACACACACACACATACACACACACACACACACACACACACACACACACACACACACACACACACACACACACACAGACACACATAAAGAAACAAACAGACAGACAGACAGATGCACACACACACACACACACACACACACACACACACACACACACACACACACACACACACACACACACACACACACACACAGACTGATGGAGTATACCAACTGAACTTGAAAACAAATAAACACAGCTATGTCAAACAATCAAGCCTATAATGGAATGTAGTATGGGGCATGCAAATGTGGAAAATATGAAGTTCAAACAATATTATGTCTCAACAACACATGCTCTACTGATATATTGCTGAGCAGAACCTATGACCATAGAAACTGTGTCTGCAGTGACACAGAACATAGCTCAGGGCACTGAGTCACGCCAGGAAAGGATGGCTCACATATCACCACTACTGGAGTGTGTTTTGCACAATATCGACTCTGACACTGCTAGGCCACACCCAGTGCAAATCATGCCATCAGTAACTTTGCTATGTCCAGCTCTGACTTGTGCCTCTTTTTTCAATGCCAATGTCCCCAACCCACATAACATAGCTGGTCTCACTACCCTCTTGTAGACCTTCCCTATAACTCTTAATGGTACTTGTCTGTCACAAATCCCACATGACACTCTTCCCCACCCCACACATCCTGCCCGTACTCATGTCATCACCTCTCCCCCACACTCACCATTATTCTGAACTGTTGTTCCCAAGTATTTACACCTATCCACCTTAGCAAACTGTACTCCCTGCATCCTCACCATTCCTCCATCCTCCCTCCCATTCAGACACATATATTCCATCTTAGTTTTGCTGACCATCATTCCTTCCCCTCTAGACCATACCTCCACCTCTACAGGGTCTTCTCAACCTGTCCCCTACTCTCAGTACAGACCACAATGTCAACTGCAAACAGCACAGTCTAGGGGGACTCCTGTCTGATCATGTCTGTCAACCTGTCCATTAGCATTGCAAATAAGAAAGGTCTCATAGCAGATCCCTGATGTAATCCCACCTCCACCTTAAATATACCTGTCACTCCCAATGCAGACCTCTCTGCTGTCATACTAGCCTTGTACATATCCTGTAGCATTCTTACAGATTCCTTCCTCACTCCTGACAACCTCATACAATGCCACAACTCCTCTCTAGTCATCCTGTCATATGCTGTCTGTAAGTCCACAAAGACACAATGCAGCTATGTCCAACCTTCTCTGTATGTCCCCATCAACAGAGCAAACATTGCATCTGTACTGCTCTATCCTGGCATGAAACCATGCTGCTGATCAGTAATCCTCACCTCCCTTCTTAGCTTAGCTTCCACCACCCTTTACCATGACCACTTGCTGTGATTGATCATTGTTATCCCTCTGTTGTTACTGCAGCTCTGCACACTACTCTTATTCTCATAATCAGTACCCAAACACATTTCATCCACTCCTCACGCATCCTCTCACTTTCCTAGATTACAGTATACAATCTGATTAAATAGACTGCCGCCATTTGTCCTAAACACACCCATGCTTCCACAGGTATGTTATCTGGACCAAAAGCCTTTCCATTCTTAAACCTCTTCATAGCTATCCTTACTTCCCCCTTGATAATCTTTTGCACATTCTGATTCACCATACCCACATCATCCAACCTTCTCACTCTCTCATTCTCTTCATTCAAAATCCCATCAAAGTACTGTTTCCACCTGCTGGATACACTCTCCTCACTAGAGAGTGCAGTTCTACCATTATCCTTTCTCAACCTTATCTGCTGCACATCCTTCCTAGCTACATGCCTCTGTCAAGCCAATTGGTACAGGTCCTATTTTACATCCTTGAAGTCCAACCTTACATACAACCCTTCAGATGCCCTATCCTCAGCTTTTGCCACCACTCTATTTGCCATACACCCCATTTCCCTATACACCTGTCTACTTTCTGCACCTGTCTGACAATCCCACTTCTCCTTGGCTAACCTCTTTCTCAGTATACTCCCCTGTACTTCCTCATGCCACCATCAGATCTCCTTGTCCTCCTTCCTTTGTGCAGGTGTCACACCAAGCCCCGTTCTACTCATCTCCCTTACTAGCTTGGATGTAATAACCCAGATATTTGCTAACTCTTCACTTCCACTCACTGCCTGTCTTAACGCTTCCCTTAACTCCATTTCACAATCACCCTTTCTCAGTATCCACCATTTGATCCATGGTGCCGGCCTCACACTCCTCCACCTCTTCATGATCACCAAATTTGTCCCACACACCAACCTTCCATGCTGCCTAAATGCACATTCCCCTGTCACCAATTTATAGTTACCAATCCGCTTCAAACAGGCCCACCTGCATAGGAGATAATCCACCTGTGTGCATCTTCCTCCACTCTTGTATGTCACTCTATACCCCTTGGTCTTATAATACTATGTATTCACCGCACCCATGCCCAACCTCTGTTGCAAACTCCTTTGCTTAACACCATACCTACATTTCACTTCTGTATCTCCTATGTCCCCTTCACCAGAGCGCCTATTAAAATCTGCTCCAACCACCACTCACTCACCCTTGGGTACACGCATCACCACTTCATCCAACCACACCAAAGTACATCCCTCTCATCCATCACACACGCAATTAGCGGAGCATATGCACTAACAACTGTCAGTATTACACCATCAATTCCCAGCCTCCTGAACATCACTCTACCCAACATTCTTATCACCTCCACAAACACTCTTGGCATAATGTTCCTTCAAGTTAACCCCTGCACCATTTCCCCTCCTATACACACCATAATAGAACTATTTGTACTCAACTCTGATAAACACAGCTGTACACCCGTTCCATCTGGCCTCTGGCACACACAATATATCCACCTTCCCTCTGTACAGCATATCAGCTAGGTCTGTCCCCATACCAGTCATACTCACAACATTAACAGTTTCTTCCCTCACTACCACACACCTAGCCTTTCACCTTTCTGCCTGCCATATGAGCATCAGACATCCTCCGGGATATGTCTGTGAATGCAAAGGCTACTTCACTATCAAATGACATATGTGTGTTACAGCAATATGAAGAAAGTGTCACTAAATGCGGCCCATAGCCCACCACGTGTGTGAGTTGTCCTACCCTAACAGGTTGACATGACTGACTGAGCCATAAGACTGTCATTATAGTGTGCCATACTGACACAGCACAAAAATGTATAGCAGATATTGCCTGTGCATAGGTATGTATGGGTAGATGTACCTGGCTGCCTCATAACAACTGACATGGGATGCAAAACATCAGGTAAATAAGCTGTACATGTGCATGTGTGTAACCTTAGTTTCTGTGCATTCAACAGAGTTACACCTTTACAGCTACTGGTGGTGTCATTGCCTTGACACAGACATGGGTAGTATAATAAGCATGAGAGTCACTTTGAAATTGTAGAGGTGGTCAACTGTGTCCTGACCCTGTGTCCATGCCTACTACAAACAGGTACATAACCACCCACATAGCTGTATGGCCTCAGCAAAACCTTACTTGTAAAACCTGTCTCCACCTAAATAGAGAAAACCCCTTTGCTGCACAGCAGCAATGCACAAAGCACATAATGTGATGCTATATTGGTTGTACAGGGCAAAGAAGGAGCAGGCACCAACTGGGCAGCATGTCAACCTTTGTCAGAACGAGCATAATAGGTCACAGGTGGATTACTGTAAAGCTAACTATGAGTACAAATTGGACACATCCACTAAGGGCAATCACAAGGCCATCTTCACATATTTCTGCAGTCTCAGAGGCAACAACCCAACCCACCCTGTAATAGTGGTCAATCACAGCACATACACACACCATAGCTACAGCCAACCTGCTGCAGACAGGTTAAGGGCAAACATCGCCACCCTAGATCACCATCAGTATAGGTGGATATGCACAGCACACACACCCCTGCCCTCATCATCATGGATCAGGTGCAAACTGCCTAATCAAAGTTTACAAAAACAAGTCCCCAAGTCCCCTTGGGGCCTGATAACATTCCTGTCTGCATCCTACATGAACCCAGGCATATGCTTCCATCTCCAATACACACTGTATGCAAGCAAAGCCTGAGCACCATTGACATCCCAACTGCAAGGAACATGACCCCTGTCATCCCTCTACAGAAACATGGATGACGAATGGTGGTTTATGCAATGTACTGGCCCTCACTGGGGGGAGGGGACATGACACACCAGGACCAGGAGTACAATGCATGTCCATACAGTGCTGCCAGGTACAGGGGTATGATGTGTTTGTAAGCTGTGTCTAATGATAGTCCATATGCATGTGCTGGCTTTGTAAAGAACTCTGGGCAATGTCTGAGGTCCTGTGATGTGTTTCCCTATGTATGTCCTCCAGGTGCCATGCAGCGGCAAATGCCTTACATTGATGTGGAGACAGCAGCCATCACAGAAGCTGTAATCTTAAACTATGCAATCCTTTCTGGCCAGCAAAGCCTGCATGAGCAGACTGCCCTGTTGGATGAGATTGTCCACAGAGTGAATGTGTTAGGCTACCATGTACGCACATACGATCAGGTCAGGCATAGAGCAACTGACATGATATGTCATGCTCGCAAAGGGCTGCTGCTGTAGTGAGGGACTGTACTGCTAACGGTGGGGGGCCAGTTGCACAGGGCCCACTTACAGTGATAGAGGAGCTCCTTGCCAACCATGGGGTAGCCCCCACATAAACTCAAACACAGGAAACAGCAGTTGTGTAGGTGGGTGGCTCTCAGGCAACAGGCAAGGAACATCCAGGTAAGGCCAAAGTGCACATTGATGTAATGAGGTAGCATTTAAACTATCTTCTATACAGTCTCTAGATGCATATGTCAGTGCAAAATGGATTAGTGGGTGGGGTGAAGTAATGAACACAAATGCACATCTATAGTGAAGGACAGCAAATTGTGTAATATCATAGTGTGTACTGTACCAGTGCAGAAACATGCAGTTCATCTTGTTGCACTGCCTAATGTGAATCTGCTGACAATACCTCTCCCTCACAACTACATAGGTCCCTCTGGTCTGCACATGGGACAGCAGCCTGAACCCAGTATGTATGGGGTTTCCTGTTGTGGCTTACCAGTACCTCAGGCATGACAAAGTTAATACATGTGACCATGCACACAACTGTTACACCCAGCCATCTGGCAATATCTGCATGTTCAGCTGTGGTGGTGTTTACTGCATTGCATCATGGTGGTCATGACAAGGGCCTATTTGCAGGAGATGTCACATATCTGTATCATACCTCACAACCTGTCATTGCAGGACACTGACAAAATGGGGGGACAAAGGCCTAAAACTAGGGTCATATTGTAGAAATGAGTGCTATACAGTGCATATAAATGGTGTACATGCCTGTTAGAATGCCAGGTATGTGTGATATACAAAAATGAGTGCACAACAGACAAGTTGAGAATACTGCCAACCTTTCATATGACCTATAACCTGTACAATTCAATTGTAAAGCAAACAAATCTGTTAGGGGAACAATAATGACACATAATAGTACAACAACCCAGATGCATATGTGTGCACAGGCTGAAGCTAGTACTGTGTTGAGGCAGCTTTCAATATAACTACAGCAGTACATCTTATTGGGTACACAACAGCCATCAATTACAGAGACTCTTTGATTAACAGCAACTAACGGTCAGCTGTCCTACCAGGATTATCCTAACATATACCCAGTTGCCTGCTACAGCAACAGCCATGGTTCATATAGAGCTGACAAAGCTGCTAAGGGACCACATGTTTGAGATGTATCAGTCTGGAAAAGGGTACCCAAACATTTCCACAGCATTGCACATACCATGGAACACAGTGCAGACAGTCATCAAAAGGTGGTGAAAATATGGGGCTACAGTGACATTGCAAAGAACTGGACATCCCACCAAAGTCTATGAGAATACAAGACCAAAACTGACCAGGGAGGCTGCCAGGAGCACTTCAGCAACAGTGAAGGAGTAGCAGGAATCTCCAGCAAGTACTGGGTGTGTACTACACATCACAACAACCTTCCATGGTCTCCATATGTCCTGCCTATAGGGTAGGGTTGGAAGACGTCAGAAGTTCCTCACACCAAACAATATCCAGGACTGGTGAAAGTCTGAAAACAATACACCAGGACTCCAAAAAGCAAGTGGGAAAATGTGTTATGTTAATATGGGACCATGGTTGTACTCATTGGCCACAATTCTGACAGGTATGTTTGGTACAATATCACTACTGCACAACACCACCCCCACAGTGAAGCATGGAGATGGCAGTGTCCTGCCATCCCCATCTTTCACAGTGGGGGTGAAGGATGGGGAAGCATGGGGATGGCAGTGTCCTGCTTTGGGGTTGCTGCTCACAAGCTGGAACTGGGGCTGAAGCCAAGTTAGAGGGGATTATGAACAGTTCCATACACTGGTCCCTCATGGCTCCAAAATGTTCTGGTGTCTGCCACATAGCTGCGGATGGTGAGGAATTCCATATTTCCACACAACAATAGCCCAAACCATACATCCATATCAACAAAAGGATGGCTTCACCAGAACACATGCAACATTCTGCACTGGCCGAGTCAGAGCCCACACCTACATCCAATAGGATATATGCATGGCGACCTGAAGAGGGCAGTGCACAGGGGATGCCCTTGCAATCTGATATAGTTGGAGGTGTTTTGCAAGGGAGAGTGTGCAAACATTGGCAAGCTAAGATGTGCCATGCTGATAGACACTTTCCCAAGAGGACTGCATGTTATGATCAAATCAGACATTGCTTTAACTATTACTTTAAGGTTGTGCACACTCATGCAACCAGCCTATTGTACCTTTTTCAGTTACCAGATGTTACCTGTAACTGATGTGTATGTTCTTCATTTGGATTGCACAGGTCATATGTCATATGAAATGATGGCAATGTTATTGTTATTTTATTTTATTTTACATTTGTTGACCGGGTATGTCCAACTGAGCTGAGGGGCCCTTTTTCAGTGTTGGTCCGGGGAGAAAAGCTCCATATATTAGACAATTATCAGATAACTAAACAGTTAATTAAAAAGCTAGAACATAATTCATGCAATGCCTCAAGGAAAACATTTAGAAGTGAGTTCAATAAGAATGAAATGTAAATTAATTATGAAATGACATGATGCATTAGAGATCAATTTTACAGATTGTAGTTAAGGATTAACATGGACCATTGAATGATTTTCACAAAGGCATCGGGGGGTAGGTTTCGAAAACAGTTTAAGGATCCTATTGGGAGAGGCAGATAGTGTGAATTGTGAAAGGGAAAGAAGAGAGCAGGAGGTGAGCTTTCTTATGTAAGGGGGAAGGAGCTCAAGGGGGGTGAGAACAGTGGCAAGTCCAATGACATTTAAAATATTATTTGATGGCAGCCTTAAACTGTTTAGGATGAGTGAGGGTCCTGATTTCAAGAGGGAGTTTATTCCAAGCAATAGAAGGATGGTAGCTATATATGTTGCTTCCGAATTTGGTCTTGGGTTTACTGATATTTAGTAGGTCTTGGGTAGAGTTCCATAGGGGTTTAGTAGGAGAATAGTGGGAGATGAGGGAGGATAGGAGTGGGCAGAAGGAGGGCTGGAATAAGATAGAGTGGATGATCTGGAGCTGAGACAGGAGAAGTAGATGGGGTAGCTCGAGCCAGTTTAAGCTTTTTAGAGAGAGACAGTGATGGGATTTGTAAGGTTACCACAAAATCCACCAATGCTTTTCTTGGTGGATTTTGTGTTTTTTTTTGTACTGTGGACACCTGGGCCTGCTTGTGTGCTGCCTTTCTCCTTTTATGGGATTTTTAAGGTTGTTGGGTGGCAAACCTAGCTATTTTATTATGGGTAGACTCTAATTTTGATAGTAGAGAGGAGCTGAGATTTGTGATAATTTGGGATTTATATGTTAGACTAGGAAGGAGGTAAGTGTGGGAAAGAGTGATCCTAGCATCTGTGGTCAGGAACTTTTTGTTTCTGTACAGGAGTCCTAATTTCTGATGGATTTTTCTGATGCAGTTATTTACATGTAGGTCAAATTTAAATTGATCATCAATGATGACACCGAGGAGTTTTGTACTGGATTCCACTTCAATGGTGGTGTTATTAAGTGAAAGTATGGAGAAGGTGGGTTTATTATGGTTAACATTTTAGGGAGAAAGAGTAACAGTTTTGTTTTTTTTAGGTTGAGGATGAGCAGATTATTGGTGAGCCAGGTTTCAACTGAGTTAAAGGGTGTTTGGGTAGCAGATAATAGCTCAGAGGGAGAGTTGGCAATGGTGATGACTTTAGAGTCATCAGCATATTGAACTAGGGAAGACCGAGAACAAGAGGTATGGAGTAGATTTGTAAAGATATTGAAAAGTAGTGGCCCTAGAATAGATCCTTGGGGAACACCCATTCTGACTGGGAAAGGAAGAGATAGGGCAGAGTGCCATCTCACTGATTGCAGTCTGTCAGCGAGGTAGCTGGAGAACCATGCAACAGTATCAGAGGAGAAATTAAGGGTAGTCAGTTTTCCAGTAGAAGAGAGTGAGAGACAGTGTCAAAAGCATTTGAAAGGTCCAAGAATAAGCAAAAAATGAGTTTGTGGTTGTCTCTGGCTAGAGAAATTGTGTTAAGGAAGGATAATAGGGCTGTGGTAGTGCTATGTTTAGGTCAGAAACCATGCTGAGTGGGTGTGAGGAGATTATCCTGTATAAGGTATTACATGACTTGTTTGTGAACACATTTTTCCAGAACTTTAGAGAGAGGGGAGAGGATAGCGATAGGTCAGAAATTGGTGATTTCTGAGGAGTTACCACCTTTGTGAATAGGTAGTATGTTGAATTGTTTCTAGATAGAAGGGACTTTTGATTCGGAGATGGAGTGATTGATTAGGATAGAGACAGGGAGAACGAGAGAGTCAGCTGCTATTTGAAGGAAATGTGAGGGGATGTTGTCTGCTGATACTGAGCATGGCTTAAGTTTGGAGAGTAGAGATTTGATATAGCTGGTAGATATTGGTTTGAGGGAAAGGTAGGGGCAGAGTTAGCAAATAGAGCCGGATCTGAGGAGTTTTGAGAGTTAGAATTAGAGGAGCAAGGCTTAGTGTTGAGAAGTTTGGCTATGGATTCAATAAAGTAGGTGTTAAAGGTATTGGTTGTGTCATCAGGAGTTTTGTCTGGAAAGGGATTGCGTGAGCTTGGATTACCTGGGTATAGAATTTGATTTATATAATTCCAGAATTTTCTTTGATCTGATTTTAATGCTATTGGAGGATTGAAATAGAAGGTTTTTTTTGTCTTTATTAATGAGTTTTTTTCTCTGATTTCTGAGTTCATTGTATCTTTGCTGGTCTGCAGGGAGATTTTTTATTTCCATTTCACCCAGGCCTTGTCTCTAGCTTTCATTAGGGTATGAGTAATTTTGGAAAGCCAAGGAGATATGTTAGATTTTATGCGTACTTTGTGAGGAGGAGCTAGTGAATTTAGGATGCTAAGAAAGGTAGAGTTGAAAGTTTGGACTGCTTTGTCAAGTGGGAGTAGGGTGATGAAATTCCAATTAACTCTAGTGAGGAGGGTTTTATAAGTTTCTGGATTGAAGGTAGATAGTTTCCGGCAGGTAATACATCTATGTGGTTTAGGGAAATGGGGAGTATATCTGACCACCTTTATTGGGGAATGATCACTCTGTGTTTGGTAGTGTTTCTGGGTTATGGTATTTAGAAGGATTGGAAACTAGGATCGAGTCTAGAAGAGTACTGGGTGTGTGTGAGTTATTAGTATAGGTTGGTAGGGTGATTAGTTGTGTAAAGCCATATATGTTGATGTGATGCGGAGAGTTAGGATTACTGAGAGTCAACCAGTTAATATTTGCATCTCCAAGAAGGATGTTTTCATTGAGAGTGTGATGAGAAAAATATGAGAGAATGATTTCCAACATAGAATTGTTATCTCCTGGTGGAATGTAGATGGCTGTTACTGTGATGGTGGTGTAGTCATTGAGTTTAAGGTTAGCTGTCAGTAATTCAGCAGGTGGGAATAATGGGATTGATTGCACGGGACTTGAGAGTGTGAGGTTGTGGGAGTAAATAATGGCAACACCACCACCTTTTTTTGGTGATCAAGGCAGAGAATATTATATCCAGGGTGAGAATGTCTTTGTCTTGGTTTTGGGGTTTTAGCCAAGTCTCTGTTAGGGAGATTATATCTGGGGTGTGGTGAGATATCCATGCATGAAGCTGGCTGACTTTGTTTAGAATTCTTCGGGTATTGATTGAGCAAACGGACATATATTTGTTTGGAGTGGATGGGTGGCCTGGGTTTGGGGAGGTATTGTTACTAGCAGTATGGTTTGGGGTAGGTCCTGGGTTAGGATGCATGTCTCCTTATAGAAGCAGGATTTTTAGGTGGTAGTGGGAGTCAAATTTAAGTGGGTAGTATATACAATACTTTGTCTTATTTCTAGAAGTTCTGGAGTGGGAGGGATGAATTTTTATTTTAGAACATTGGGTATTCATAGTAAGAATGGATGGAATAGCTACTGACAGCTTAGGAGAGGGGAAGCTATTGGTGTGAGGATAGGTAGGATTGTTATGGAATGGAGGCAAATGTGTGGTAACTGATGTGAGAGTTGAAGGAGAAATAGTGGAGGTAGGAGTAGAATTGAGATGGTTGAGATATTCATGGTTAATTAGAAAAAAATGTTATGTTGGAGTAGTAGGTGGATGGAGATAGAAATAATGAAGGGGTGTTGTTTGATTTGGAAATTAAGTAGGAAGAAAAAGTAAGTATTTATGTGTAGGAGGAGGAGTGAAGATAATTCACTGATAGGAGTGACCTAGGAGGGAAGTTTGTGATGTAGACAGTAGGGGAGGAGAAAAGTTTAGGAATATGGTAGGAAGATAGGAAGGGGTGTGGATTCAAAGGTGGTCTGATGAGATGGCTTGGTATAAAGGAAATGGTATGGGGGTTGGATGGGAATGGGGGTGGGAGGAGAGTGAAGTGAGCCCAAGCATAGTGATTTCTGCCCTGATTTATGACCTGATTTCTGAGCTCATATGTGATATATCATGAAAACCTGGCATGTTAACAGGTGTGTATACACTTACTATATCCACTGTAAGTTTGGGAAGTTGCTTGAGAAACTGGCTTTGTTTTAAAATACATGTACTGAAGGTTATGCAGTCTGCACCTCCAATTAGGACATTACTTAGTTGCACCAATCCACAGGCCAACACAGTAATGTATCAGACAAACACAGGAGTTATTAGGATCAGACCAAACATATGAGCCACACATGTAGACATACAGCAAAACCTTGTACAGTTGGGGGGTATGTTCTGTAGGAGTTGCTACAGTGCTATACAGGTGAACATCAATAATTTACATGGGTGCAGTGTTTGCTAGGTGAAGGGCCATCACCTACTAACATCACTCACATATCCCAGAGGGGTATATTAGTAGTAACGGTAATTGGAAAAGTCTGCACTGCATGATACTGAGGGTTCGTCCAGAGTGTGTATGTTATTGTTTGACTGTGTGTCATGAATGCCTCCAGTCAGCTAATGTGAGGTCTGTGTAATGCCTCTGAGGCACCTCACCCATCTGAGTGTGTGTGTGTGTGTGTGTGTGTGTGTGTGTGTGTGTGTGTGTGTGTGTGTGTGTGTGTGTGTGTGTGTACCAGAAAATGTTATAGTGCCAGTAGTGATTTACATATCTTGTTTTTCCCTCACAGGTGGACATGGTGTCTGCAGTCCCTCCAGCTCTGATACCAATGTCAGTGTCTCTGCAGAATCTGAACATGATGATACTCATATTGAGGCACAAGTGGGGTTGTCAGGAGCTGATACTGTGCCATTGGTTGACATCCCACTATTGTCAACTCCATCCCAGCACACAGTCACAGTGCCTACACATACCCCGTCACCAGTGGCCACAGATAATGGACAATTGGAGGGTGGTGGCATGGAACAGGCTACTGTGGTGACTATGGCAAGTGAGGGTGCAAGTACTAGCCATATCCAGAGTGTTGGTGAGGTCCCACACAGGCAGATCGACAGGGGTGCTCAGACGAGGATTGCAGCCCACCTTGTCCCTGTTGCAAGTGCCACAGCAGCAGTCACCAGACACATCTTTCAGGCTGTCATGGGGGCATAGGCATGTAATGAACATAATACTAGACATATACACAGGGTCGTGGATGAGCATATCCCTGGTGTCTGTGGCAATATGAACTCACTGCAGCCATCTGTGAGCATACTGGGGTCATGGATAGATGGTGGAGGGAGACCTTGACAGTCCTCAACCATGGAATATCTGTGCCTGAGCATTTGGTGGACACTGGCCAGCAGCCATGTGGCTGTAGGGCAGCACCACAATCAGCTGAGAGTCTAAACTTCCATGCACCATCGCATTCCCATGCTGGCAGTATCACCAGCACTACTGAAAGGGATGTGCTGTCCATGCCACGATGCAGAAGGCCATGGGCATGTGATCCTGGCTGGTCCCAACAGGGATGCAGATTCAGAAGGCAGTGGTCACCAGTGGGGAGTAGTACTGCATGTGGACTCAGCCCTGGTGGTGCCAGTGATACTCTTGGCAAAACTATTTCCAGTGTCCATGGCCAGAGATGGTGAACTGTACACCCTGCCATGTACGGCCTACAGCTGTCCCAAATACCCCTGTGTAGGGTGCACACATGGCATGACTGTGTGCATACAAACACACACACACCATCGGAAAAGTCACACACACACACATGTACCACCCCTGCACTGCCCATTTAATGAGTTCCCCCCCAAACACACACACACATGATGTCAACCATGTGGCCCAGCCCAGGCTTCTGGTAAACCAACACAACACCCTGTACATATGATGATACCTGTGCCACATCCATGCCATCCATGCTATCGATGCAGGGACATGCTTATATGGGTCTGATGCACAGGGTGACTTTAGTACAGTGTAGCTATTTAATGCTGTATAAGGTGTTGTCATTTGGCATTTGTAATGAGTATACATCAAAGTGTGTGTGTACCTTTTCAGCCATGATGCATTATTGGTGTTAGTAACACTAAGTAAATGTGTTGTCACATGCTGTATTCTGCTTGTGTTCCAGGTGTCTGTGTGTCAGCAGGATGTGGCCCTGCAGACATCACCAACAAGGGATATGGCGGTGCAGTAACACATCGACCATTTCATTGTCGGGGTACAGCTGTATCTGTACACATTTCTCAGGTCTGTGTAACAGTTCTTGCATGTGCCTCACAGATTATAGGGCTGAAGGGTTGTATCTCAGTCTATGGTGGTTGACATCAGCTCTAGTATAGTGGACAATGGTACGTGTGGTGGGTGGAACACACCTCAGATTGCTAATGCCCTCAACCCCAGAGGATATTGTGTTGACCAAACAAACAGAGAATACTGTTCACACACACACACACACACACACACACACACACACACACACACACACACACACACACACACACACACACACACAGATACACACAGATACACACACACAGATACACACACACACACACACACACACACACACACACACACACACACACACACACACACACACACACACGTACACAGGATCACAGTTACGAGTGTTTTGTTTGGAACTCTTACCCAGCAAGTTGTGGTACCACACTATTATATGGTTATTGCAGGTGGCACAGGACTACTAGTGTGATGGGTGTTACAAGGTACCTGTAAGATGAATAACATCATGTGGCCTTGTGGGGCATGGCAGTGGTGGCTGTACTGGGTGTGTGAGTACTCATAATAGTGTCACATGCAAGTTTACACACTCACAGCCACTGCTATACAAACCAATGTGCACATGCACACACACACACACACACACACACACACACACACACACACACACACACACACACACACACACACACACACACACACACACACACACTTGCTACTACTGACATTAGCAGACCGACCTATCTTGTTATTCATACCCTTCTATTCCATACTGTTGCGCCGGGGTTATAAGGCTGAAGATTGTCTACAGACACTACTATGGTTGATGTGAACAGAGGACCTCATACAGTAGACTTAGGAATGTGTACTGTGTGTACCATGGCATGAAATATAAATCCATGCCCATCCAATGGATGTCATTCGCACACACACACACACACACACACACACACACACACACACACACACACACACACACACACACACACACACACGATACTGTTCTCTCACACACATTTTCCAGGACTGGGAGTAGAACTCCTACCTATCTATTAATTGTTACTACACGGTTATGCATTTATTGCATATGCCATGGAGGTTATGGGGTGCCACTTGTTCAAAGGTACCTATAAGGTGAGGGACATCACCAGGCCTTGCAAATGATGAACATGGGTGATGTACTGGGTGACAAAGGCTACAAAATACTGTAACCTAGTCATATACACACTTACACACAATAACACACACACACACACACACACACACACACACACACACACACACACACACACACACACACACACACACTCTTGCCAGGACACACATTAGAACCCCTAGCTATGTGGTTATTAGTATTATAGTGTTATGCAGTTACCGCACACACCACAGAGCTTATAGGTTGTAGAGTGTCCCAGGGTACTATATAGTGATTAACATCTACAGCACTTGTAAGATATGGCAGTGGTAGTTGTACTGGGTGAGACGGGCCACCACCTACTTTCACCCACATGTTTACACACTCACAAACACTTTCAGACACACTAATGCATGACCACACATTCATCAGTACTGAGATCCATAGGTTCAAAGAGTCACAGGTGTGTAGATGGCAAATGGCCATAGAGGCTTTACAAGGCTAGCCCATGGGAATACACTGGCATCATGCCACCTGATGATACTCCCCAGTGTGTTCATTGCATATAG
Source organism: Protopterus annectens (assembly GCF_019279795.1). Classification (NCBI taxonomy): domain Eukaryota; kingdom Metazoa; phylum Chordata; order Ceratodontiformes; family Protopteridae; genus Protopterus; species Protopterus annectens. The sequence goes on along the minus strand of NC_056733.1, from coordinate 333,555,092 downwards.
TCACTGGAGTGATCCCCAGGGTGGGTATTCTATTCCCCATCCAGTCCTCCTGATTTCTCTGGAAGAGGGCCAGTGATGTGCTCGGATTGACATGTATGTGGCATCTGTTCCATGTCATGGCCAGTCTCTGGGTTGTGAACCTGCCCCTCCAGCATTTCCTGTTGATTGTGAGGATGGGGTTGAGGTATCTGGGGCATGTTGTGTGGACAGATTGGTGTCCTCGGATGTATCATTCCTGACATGGTTGGGTCAGACATGGCTGTGTATGTCAGGCAGTGATCGCACCTAAGTAGCCAACATAAGACAGATATTCATTGCAGTTGTTGGAGTCTGTCCGTATGAGATCCTCTTTGTGAGGTACATTTGCAGCATCTCCTGTCATTGCTGGTGTCCAGTTGGGTACATGGAAAATGGGCCATAGTACACATTGATTGGCCTACTGAGGGGTGTGTACAGGGAAACACTGTCCTTTTACTTCCCAGATTCAATACTCTGAGTCAGGAGAAGTGACACATAGAAGGACGTTTGGAAGACAGTGGCAGAGTGGTGGTCACCATACAGCTCACGGTCAACCTGTGTTCCCAGTTCTGTTATATCAACATCAGTGTTCAGTGGACTACCATCAATGTATTACTTTATGGGAACCATGTCATACCCAAAGGGGATGGTGGCACATCATCTGGCATGAGCTTATGTCTATGGTTCTGACAACAGTCATAGGTCTCAGAGAGGCCTTTGTGAAGGATGTCAACCTCACGTGGGGGTGGGGGTAATAATAGCACTCACCTTGTAGTAATCTGCAAACATTGTCAGCCAGGGTGCCTTTGTATTGGGTTGGTCCTCAGAGGTGTGGATCCTAAACATGAGGGAACACATATCCACAACCTGTGTGACTCCACTTGTGACTGTTCAGCAGTCAGACATGGAGTCCACTGCTTTCACACTGTGCATTCTATGTGTGAGCCAGTTTGCAGGCCACCTACTGATGTAGGTGGGGCTGCCCACCTGACTGTGTTTGTGTATGATTCCTGAGTGAGGAGTGATATCCAAGGATTAGATGGGCAGCCTATCTTGTTATCTATTCCATACTGACACATTGTTATTGCACATGGCACAATGCTTATAGGGCTGCAGTGTGTCTACAGGTCCATGTACAGTGGATGACAACTGTGGGCCTTGTAATGTGGACACTGGGACATGTACTGGGTAGCCAACAGCAAAAGTAGCAAATTCCACCCTCCCAATGGTATGGTACACACATACACTTGTCCGGATTGAGATTAGAATCCCTACCTATCTATTGCTACTACAGTGTAATTCATTTATCGCATCCGCCATGGAGCCTATAGATTAAAGTTTCTCCAAAGGTACTTCTCAGGTGAGAAACATCACCAGCCATTGTAAAGTATGACAATGGGTAATAGAGGCCACAAAGTACTTTAAACTATACATATACACACTTACACACACATATGTGCCAGAAATGGGATTAGAACTCCTACCTAGCTAATTATTTGTACTATAGTATTACACAGTTATTGCATGCACCACATAGTTTATCGGGCTGAGGTCTGACGAAAGGGACTTTTAAGGTGACTGATATCTGCAGGACTGCTAAAGTAGGGGAAGGGGAAGTGTACTGGTTTTGAATGGACCCAAAAGTTTTAACTTGTAAACACACACACACACAATTTTACATTTGCCAGGACTGATATTAGAACTCCTACTTAGCTAGTTATTTGTACTATAGTGATACGCGGTTATCACACGAACCACAGAGCTTATTGAGCTGAAGTCTGATGAAAGCCACTTCTAAGGTGACTGATATCTGTAGAATTGCCAAAGTAGGGAAAGGTGAAGTGTACTGGGTTGAATGGACCCAAAAGCTTTTACTTGTAAACACACACACTTCTACATTTGCCAGGACTGAGATTAAAACTCCTCTCTCACTAGTTATTTGTATTTTGTAATACACAGTTATCGCATGCACCACAGAGCTTATGGGGCTGAGACCTGACGAAAGGGACTTTTACGGTGACTGATATCTGCAGGACTGCTAAAGTAGGGGAAGGGGAAGTGTACTGGTTTTGGACAGACCCAAAAGCTTTCACTTGTGAGCACACACACACACACACACACACACACACACACACACACACACACACACACACACACACACACACACACACACACTTTTACATTCACCAGGACTGAGATTAGAACTCCTATCTAACTAGTTATTTGTACTACTGTATTACACAATCACACGTGCCACAGAGCTTATAGGTTTAAAGCCTGATGACAGGTACTTCGATGGTGACAGACATCTTCAGGACTGCTAAAGTAGGGCAATGGGAAGTGTGCTGGGTGGGGAAGGCTTGTATTTTCTGAGAGACTACTGACAGTTCTTTAAGTGTATGAGTATGCCCAGTGTGACCGTATGTAATACATGTGGGACTCCATTCCAGGGATTGTTGTACTCCACTCCGGTTTGTTTTGTGCTACAGCCATACCTCTCAACCTGTTGCTGCAGGATATCTGGAGATAGCCTATCAAAATGGGGAGACAATGGGTCATATGGTGATTGTGACTATTTCTCTCAGTAATGTATGGGTTGGTAAGGTTACAGGGCTTGTTTTAGCAGACATCTGACATACATGCCATTTGGCACTGTCATATATTGTTTCAGTACTTCGTGACATACCTCCTCAGATCATCACAGTGATTTACCAGAGGAATACAGGATGGATGCTGCACAGACCAGGATTATGGGCTAAATGCTACGCATTCTTGCATAATCCAGCCTGTTGAGAGGTGTGCCGACAAGCCATTGACTGCTGGTGCTGTGGAAATGGTCCAGCACCTTGGTGATATATTACAATGGTGGAATCTCTGTGCATTTCTATTCTGGCTTTGTCTGATTTCCAGTCTGTGGTTGGGTAATATAAGTCAGACAGGTTTGGGGTGACAGGCAGACTCCAGATAGATTTGTAGGGGATAAGATATGTGGTGGAGTATGTCCTGGGTCAGATATGTTTGCCTATAGCTACCAGTACTTTGCATAGGGGTCTTCTCAATGGTTGACTACACAAAATAAAGTTAACAGGAACCGGAGATTGTACCAGGAGAAAAAGAGCATTTCCACCTTAAAACTGGCCTGCAATGTTTCAGAAGAGCTGACATCATCATGGCGTACAAACGTACAGGAGGAGGAAGCCAACAGAGAGGATTGGGGCTACAATGGTGGAAAAGAAAACAGAAATCAGAGGTCTTTTTTATCTCTTTGTCGCTCGAAGCATTTGCAGGAGAAGAGGGGAGTACAGGTCAATCGTTGGGAGGCTCCTGTAGAAGTGAAAAGAGGGATTCCACCATGGTAGAATTGGAGCAGTCATAGCAGTTTATCTGCAGTGCAGGTAGTAGAACCTGCAAGCCAAGTAAGTGTTTACCCACTTTTTCGCAGAGACAAGAGGTAACAGTGGCATCTAGTATTCAGTACATGCCTATGACTTTCAAGATTTAAAATTTTGTCTACCAGAGTTTCACAGAGGCAGAAACTGATTTGTTAAAAAAGGTTTTAACTTTGTGCCATCTAGAAGGGCTGACATTGTGGACACAATAATAGATTTCAAAGCTTACACACGTAAACATAATTTGAAGTTCATTATGGGGAATCAAGAGGGCAAACCTAAAGGGGATTTTATTCTACCCGGTGTTTTCAACCCACCTTTGCATTCAACAATCAAGGCTTTTGAAGACTTATGTGAGGTGGAAATTAGAGATTTATTAAGTAAAAAAGTAAAAGAAAATTCTTCAGTATGACTGCATTTGAACAAAGTATGTTTAACTCTATCAGCAATGATTGTTGCATTAGAGTCATGCATGCTGACAAGGGGGGTCTATGGTAATAGTGAATACAGAAGATTACATTAAGGGCATCTATACTTTGTTAGCAGATGAATCTGCATACAAAACAGTATCAAAGGCAGATGTTTTTAAGGCATACAAAAGAATAGATTCATGGTTTGAGGATGCATTCACAGGAGGTATTATTTCTAAAACTGTTTGATTTTTTCAAGTTGATAAACCCAAGATAGAGCATCTTTCTGGTGTCCCGAAGATACACAAAGATGAGCAGTTTCTTCCCTATAGGCCCATTGTTTCTTCACCAGCATCCAAGTTAGAACCTTGTTCTAAATTTATTGACAGGACTTTGCTTAAGTAGGTTCAGAACACAGAGTACTTTATTAGGGATTCTTTTTGATTTTTTAAATAAAATTAAAAGCATTAAAGTAGAAACAGGATTTTTTTTGTTACAGTGGACATGGCACCATTATACACTTGTGTTCCTCATGAAATGGGTTTAGAATGGGTGGGTTACATGTTGATTCACAGTGGGGAGTATGATTTGGAAGAAAGTAAGTTTGTGTTGGAATATATTGACAATATTCTTTTGTACAATTTTTTTTGTTTTTGACAAGTATTTTTTGCAAACAAAGGATGTGGTGATGGGTGCAAGGATGGCTCCATATTATGCCAATTTGGTAATGGCGTACTGGGAGACCAACATCATGTCTAAGATTGTCAACTGGGAAAGGATTGTAGCTTATTATTGCTTTATTGATGAGCTCTTTTTTATTTGGACGGGAACAGAGTCTGAACTTTAAAAATTTATAGAAGATATGAACAATAGTACCTCTTTTTTAAGATTTACTGGTGGTTGGAATACTTCAAAAGTTTGTTTTCTTGATATAGAAGTCTTGAAAGAAGAAAGGAAGGATGTTGTGGGCTCAGTTATCAGTTATAAAAATGTAGCTAGTAATGGTTTGCTGCATTACTCTAGTATGCATCCCACTTATGTCAAGTATAACATCATTAAAGGGCAGCTAGTTAGATTAAATAGGCTCACAAGTGATTAAACAAAGTTAGATTCTTTAGTGGAAGAGCTACATTGTAGGTATAAAAACAGAGGGTTTCCCCCTGAAATAGTCAATGAGGTGTTGAACATTAATTGTAACAAGGAGGCCACACGAGGTAACACACAAGGTAATCAAGATTGGGTTACTTCTATGTTCACTATAGATAGTAAAGAAATTAAGGACACTATATCCAATAATTGGAGAATTTTAGCATCCAACAGTGACTTAAGGGCAGCTGTAGGAAAAGCACCCCTTTTGTAAACAAAAGAGCTTAGAATTTCAAGGAAATGTTGGAAAGTGGGCATAATAAGGGGGTTAGTAAATGTGGAGGTACTTTTAAGTGTAAAAGTTGCAATTTTTGCAAATACATTTCAGAAGGGGCATATTTTGAAGTTTGCAATCAAATAAGAAAATGGAAGGTTCCTGGCAACTTCAGTTGTAAATCCACCTACGTGGTATACATGGTTAAACGTTCAGTCTGTTCTTCTTTCTATATTGGAAAGACCAACAGGCAATTAAAAATAGAATATACGAACATTATTATGCCATCAGAAAGAATAACTTGGATAATGCCCTTTACAAGCACACCCTTACTTGTGCAGGTGACAAGAATGGAGTTAAATTTTGCTTTGGGGTTATTGATCATGTTCCCCAGGATTTTAATGGAGACAGAGATGGGGAACTTGATTATAGGGAATTTAAATAGCAGATTTTGTTAGATGCATGCAGGGCACCAGGTTTGAACAATGGAGTTAATTACAAAGCAGTCCTAAAAAGAAAGGCCTATTACAACAAATGCAAATAGAATGTACATTTTAAATGTTTTATGTTAACATTTTATTTAAGTAATATGTTGTTGTGTGGTTACCCCCCCCCCCCTTTTTTACTTGAATTGTTATTGTAAATTTTTTAAGTGAATAGTTTTAGGTGAATGTTTTTTGTAATTTATTAATTGGAATTGAGATGTGATTGGTTAAGATTTCTAACCATTTTATATAAGAGGGTTGTATTAATTGAGTTGTTTGTTCTGAAGAAGGCCAACGTTTTTGTCTGAAAGTGCTTAACCTGTGGTATTAAAGGTTCATGCAAAGGATTCAGTGACTCCACTTTTTCTTGTGTTTTTGTTTGGATCTGTGTCAAATTACACAAGCTTGAGACATCTGGGGCAGTTTCCATTCTATTATTATAGCATAATTTCAAAGGTGTCCTTCTCTTTGGACCTTTTTCACCCCATTATTCATGGCTTTGTCCAGATTTCTAGCTGTCTGACACTGGCGGGTTTTTCTCCTAGGAGTCAGCAGCATGGCCTTTCTTTGCATTTTGTAGACTGAGTTATGTTGGTATTATGGACCCCTTGACACTCCCTAACAGGGCACTGTAGGTGAGACATAGGTATTTGCTACAGGCCGGTAGGCCAGGTGTGACAGATGCAGGCCTTCTGTAGCAAGGCAGTGCATTCTGATGATCATATGTTCCCAGGTTGCCAACAGTGGACATCCCTGGTATGGTACCAGTAAGTTGACTGTGGGTGTTACTGACAATTGCTTTCTCTTTGTGTTGATGCTGCTTAGGGGTAGGGACATGTTACTGCATTTCTATGGGACTATGGGGAGGTGACACATCTGTACACAATACACATTTGTAGAGACTGTGCTGATATTTGCTTAACATTTTGGTCTGATTTAGTATAGTGATGTGCCCTATTTTTGAGACTAGAGGCATAACAGTATTGACCACATGTCAGATTGTTCTGGCATAAACATCTGTAGTTTCAGACTTCTTACCTTTCAAAGCCATACTGCCACTGCCAGACCTGCTGTGATATCACTGTGTAAAGGTCTGTAGGTGGGGATTTCATGGATGTTGCCATGTATGGGCCTTTGCCAGACATTTCTGTATGGTTTTCTACAGCTGATCTGTTGGATGAGGCTAAGAGTGAGTATGGGACCCCCACTTTAACATCCATGCATGTGACCTATGACCCTCCCCCCACAGTTATTTGGCTCACCACATATACTGCAGTGGTATTTGTCAACTAGGGTGGTACTGCATGGTGTGAGTAGGCCAGTGCTGGGTATACACTTCATGCTGACTCACAGAGCTGTCAGTTGTCTACTTCTGTCCCAGTAAGCCACCCCATTCCCTTGCATACTTGAATCAATACCATAGATATGCTATCAGAACATCCCACTCCACTCATTTATTTTGTTAAGGAGACTCACTTACCTTGTGATTAAGGCTGTTGTGAGGATGGTGCTTGAGGGCTGACTATGTCAGATGCATGCAGTACACTGCCTATACACTGTAAGATATAGTTGGTGTGATGTTTGGCATCCATTTTACTGTGTGTGCAAGTCATAGAGAGAGAGATCAGTCCCTGGGTCCCAACAGTGTCAGTTTATGTGCTATGCATTGCCTCTTTGTCAAGAACAGGCATACTGGACACGCCTCCATCTGCCTACAGGGGCAGGCTCAGGATGTTCCTCTGAGTCCCTCTGTGCCTGTGGAGAACTTGGTAATGGAGGGGGGCTGTGTGGCCCTTCCCCGTTTTATTCCTGCTGCAGCTGTTTCTGCAGGATCATATTGTGTAGCATGGCACATACTATGAACATGTGTGCACATGTGGCTGGAGAGTATTGGAAGGCTCCGCCAGATAGGTCAAGGCAGCGGAACCATGATGTATAAAGATCGTGGTTTGTGCGAGTGCGTGTACCTCATTATGGCATTCTTTTGTGGGTGTGTGTGCATTTCTGATGGATGTCATCATCTACAGCTCCACTGCATAGTCAGCATCCCCCACCAGATGGCCATGTGGGATGTCCCCAATAACAAACGCCTGGTACAGCTGTGATGAATGCCAGATGTGGGAGCCGTGATAGCTTCTAGGACTGCCAGCACACACATTTATGATAATGCCCTGGGCATTGCGTACAACCTGGCAGTTGATGGAGTGGAACCCCTTGCAGTTTAGGTAGACCATACCCTGGTCACTGGGTGGTGCTTTGATGTGGATATACATGCAGTCTATGGCACCCAATACCTCCGGGTATTCTGCTACACACTGGAAGAAGGACATATTGCTGGTCCTCTCCTCACAGGTGATGGGGAAGTAAATGTGCTCAGCAGCATGTGGTCGCATGGCATCCAGGAACTGGTGGAGTAGCCTGGATGCAGATGCCTGTGAGACCCCCATGATATCCCCAGTTGGTCTTTGGATAGTACCTGTAGATAGTATTCTTAATGCTACACATACCTTGGTATCCACTGGGATGGGTTCCCCTCTGTTGGTTCAGGGTCTGAGGCAAGGCCGGCACAGTTCAACAAGTTGCTGAAGTATATTGCTTTACACCCTGTACTGCTCTACTATCTCCAGATCATGTAGTCCCTGGTATGTTACCCTGAGTCTGAACACTCTTCTCCTCCTCCTCGGTCTAAATTGGTTTTCCGCATTATCCTCCTCACCAAACTGAGTCTGTAGCATATACTGACAGATCAGAGGAACGGCAGCCCCTAACATGTTTTGTTAGATTTGTCAGTTTAAAATTCCCCCAAATTTGTACACCAGTGCAGTGGTGTAGAGTTTGTGGGAAAAACCAGACTGAAAGATGTTTGCATAGTTTATAGTAGTGTGCTGGGCTGCTGCCTGTGTAATTGGCTGATTCTGATACATTCCACCTGCCAGCTATGGTAGATCTCCTTGATTGCCTTCCTGCTGCTGTTTCCCCTTCCCATTTCCTCCCGTTTAAGCCCTGATGCACGCCTCACATTCCCGGTGCTCAAATGTAAACAGTTCTGCTATTCCCTGTATATATTTTTTTAGGCCCGGTGCTTGCTGCGCACACCCATTTAGTGAAGGTAAACAGTTTTAAGCAGAAGTGGCCCTCTCTGGACTGGAACACACTCTGCATTTCAGGTAACATGATAATACAGACTCAGACACACACCCTTCCTTAGCTGTGCTTAGCTAAGGGCAATCATGGGCTACTGAGCTCCAATGTGCTTACAGCAAGCATGACACACCCCTTTTCATGTTAGCTGCTCCTCCTGTCTACACAGTGGTGTTAGATTACCTACACAGTTAGGTGTAGCCTGACACTTAGAAGAAATTTGTGATTCAGTATAAATCCCCTCATTTGCATATACCACTGCCTTACTCCATAGTTACCACACTTAGGCTGGGCCTTTCCCCTTAGCAACCAGTATTCCCTGGTATTGTTTTCATTCTGCATGCCATTGACTATAATGGCAAAATGCAGATTCTGTAAAAATTGACCCCCCCCCTTTTTTTTATTTTTGGCATGATCCTGTTTGTGCTTTGCTGCCCTATGCTTAAACGGCTAAGATCGGATAAAAAAAAAGTTTTATTTTAAAAAATGAAAACTATTTTTCATGCCAGAGGCCATATATTTGGCCATTGGCATGCCTACTAAATATAATACATGCTTTCTTTCGAGCTGTCATGCCTCCATTTTCTCATTTGCAGAAATGTATTCCGTTAGTAACAGAATACATTTCTGCAGGCTACACTATTCCTGCACAGACACCTGCCTGCTTGCTGAATTGCTAATTCAATTCATTTGCATGGTTTTCACCAGCAAATGAAGTAATTAGCATAAGGCAGTGCTGTCCGTGCAGGAGTAGTGTAGGAGCGCTTGTGCACGTCCCGGGAGCCCTTTGCTAAATCACTTGGTGGGCATGTTCCATGCAGTAGCTGCTGCACTATTCCTATAGTCTGTGTAGGGTTTAATGAATCCCAGGGTGTCTCCTACAGTATTTTTATATCAGGAAGATTTAAGACTGCACTCTAGTTGCAGTTGATGGTAGCCTGGCCCTGAGCTACAAATCCCTGTAGAAAACCTCGCAGTATGTTGTTTATGATGAGTCAGTGGTCTAGTTTGCTTGTTTAATCATTTTTGTGACTGTATGAAGTTGTCATGTTTGTGTGATGCTTGGCATTGTCAAGCGACAGTTAGTAGTGCCTTATATAGACACAGGCTCTTAGAATCTAAATTTCACTATGAAAAAAACTGCCTTAGATAATTTCTTTAGTACCTATTTGTATGGTGAGCACTTGGTTTGCACATAGAACAGCAGTATTCTGTGAGACAACACTAACAGTGTAATTTTTTAGATGAATAGCATTCAAGAAAACCTGCGGAAGAAACCCTACACTACCTCACTATGGTGGTTTAATTATAGAGAAACATCACTCCATTGGTCCTGCCCCCTTGTAATCTACTTGAAACCAGGGATGGGCACTTGCCTTCTGTCTCTGCAGCCAACTTGGTGAATACAGACATTCTGAAACACTGTAGCAGTTGTCTGATATTTATGGACAACTATCTAATTCTTAAACAAAGTGTTTGACAGATATAATTCTACACTATCACTGGAGGTAAGGCTCTGTCATACAACTGCTACATCTGCCAGAGCAGGTCATTAAAAACACACACCATTTTCTACCCACCATTCCTACTATAACAACTCACCACTCACAATATATTCTTGATCAAGCACACAGATTTACTTATGTTGAGGCCCTAAATATAATCTCCAAAAAACACAAAGGCATCTTACATGCAGCAATAACATTAAGGTTCCTCAGCAACCCCACAAACATTATACTAAAGCAACACCCACCATGACACACTGCTTCAGTGCTTGGTGTCTCAACTCATAAGTCCATAAGGCAAACCTCCACACAAGTTTAATGTTCTAATCATAGGTGACACCATTGGGAGACAAAAAGATGTTCTGCTCACAAAGCTGCCCAAGGAGAGGGTCATGGCCAGCTGCCTATCAGGGGCCAGGATTTGCCAGACCATGCAAACACTCACGTTACTGAACTACTAGCACTAGTATGACTCTGTCATTGTACATGTAGATGCAAATGACCCACGATGTACCGCTCTGGACTTTATAAAGAGTGACACAGGATGGAGCTGTTGGATTATATGTCCCAAGCTGATATGAACCTAGCATTGAACAGAATTCTACCTTCTCTGAGGATGATGCCACAATATGAACAGCAGATAACTGACTTTAAGCATTGGATTAATTTTTGGTGTCATTCGACGGCAGTTCAACATTTGTCAGCATGGGTGGATATGGTTGACAGACCATGCTGCTTTGCCAGGCATGGTCTGCACCTAACTCCCTAAGCTTTTGAATATCGGATAAAACAGTGTCCACACCCAAAGTGCCTTTCTTATGCATTGCCAGCCTGGTAAACAAGCACAGAAAATCAACAAAAGAAACTCTAAAGATGTTACTGCTTAATACCAGGAGTCTAAACAAGAAACTTCACTCTCTGCAAGCTTTACTCACATTGTATAATGTGGATTCCTGTGCAAGTTACCTAAACATGGTTTAAAGCCATGGAGAGCACACCAGCAGGACTATAATGCATTGAGGCAGCTGCACCGAACCAAAACAGGCATAGTACTAACTCAAAGAATAACCACACTGGTAGAATTCTAATATCAAGAAGTTATATAATAAAAGAAAGAAAAAACATGCCCGATAATGCAAAAAAAAAAAAAAAAAACTCATCAAACTAAATAAGCAAGTCAGGAGTCTTACCAAAACCACCAAAGTCAGATATGAGTTAATGTTAGCCTCACAGGCAAGGGGCAATCATAATTCCTTCTTAAGTTAGCTACACAACATCAAAGGTAATACATAACAATGTGCTGAACTTCTTGTAAACAGAATCACATATACAGAGTAGTAGGATATATAAACCTACTAGCTTACAAGTTTAGCTCCATTTTCACCCTACTGCCCTCCTCACTCTTCCCAAGAAATGTGTTTAACCCTAACTCTACTGGCTATGATTAGTGAACAGGTTCTTAATATGCTCTCCAATGCAAGCAATACAGTATCTATGAGCCCTGATAATGTAGACCAATATGAAGGTAGCTATCCTGCTGAATGATACCACACCAAACTAAAAAGACTGAATACAGGATACAAGTGTAGTATCAAACGCTTAGAACCATCCAAAAATACAGCAATGTTGTTGAATACCAATCGAGACACACTGGTAGCACTTGTAGAGGACAAATCTTTTATTTGGAGACGAAAAATGAGCGCTTTCGCGTGGACACCCACGCTTCATCAGATGTTTTAGTGAAGATGCCTTCTTAGTTTAAATACTTGTTCAAAAGGCGGGAAAATGCTCATTAAACAATTAAACAGTTAATACATACAAATCAAGAAAGAATCATGTCACTATTAAAAGGGATGATAGTTTTGCACAAAGGGATTAAAACCATATATTTTAAAATTACATGTTTTATAACGGTATATAAATAGGTACCGTAGTATATATATATTTTTAGTGTTGTTGTTTTAACAAGATGTAAGAAACATGAAATATGGTTGTCATTTTTAGTTTAGTTTTGTTTTTGTTTTAGTGTGGATGTATCCCTTTTAATAGTGACATGATTCTTTCTTGATTTGTATGTATTAACTGTTTAATTGTTTAATGAGCATTTTCCCGCCTTTTGAACAAGTATTTATACTAAGAAGGCATCTTCACTAAAACATCTGATGAAGCGTGGGTGTCCACACGAAAGCGCTCATTTTTCGTCTCCAAATAAAAGATTTGTCCTCTACAAGTGCTACCAGTGTGTCTCGATTGGTATTCAACAACATTGCTGTATTTTTGGATGGTTCTAAGCGTTTGATACTACACTTGTATCCTGTATTCAGTCTTTTTAGTTTGGTGTGGTATCATTCAGCAGGATAGCTACCTTCATATTGGTCTATTTTTCGTTTTTTGGTTCACGCTATCCAGCACGCTATGGAGCCTATCACTCACTTGGATCCGGAGCCGAGGGATGCTTCATCCTTATGGAATGGATTAACACATTTACAAGACAACCCTTTATTGTCTCTGGATTTTCTAGGAGAAGCCAGACCTGGCGTTTCCACTACCAATGGTGAGAATCTGATGGAATTTCATTCTTCATTAAGAACAGTCGAAGATAATCTCTATCAGCTACAGAGATATGCCTGGCAAAGGCTACACTTGGAAGCATGCATTCATTTCAGGGTGGTCCCCAGAGGCATGCGGGTGTTCTGTATGCCCACCTATGGGGACTCGCACCCTGAGCTACTTAAACGCTGGCAGGATTTAAATATAGAATTAGGGTTTAAATACGCACAGCTAATGCTGGACTATTTTTTGCCCTTAGAAACTCAGCTAAGGAGCGAGACTGACAAACTATATCAACAATTAACTGAACGTTTCACCTCAGACTATTGTTTAAGCAAAGTTAATTACACTTTGTCTCAAATCAACAGCTTCAGTGATAGATTAAGAATCACTAAGCAAAAAAAGCTATTACGTGATTACCAGGACTTTCAAAAGGGCCAAGTTTTCCTTTGGCCGAGACACCAGACTTCTAATCAGGAACATTTGACAACACAGTCAGAAGTTGCCACTGCCCAACCATCAAAGAAACCTACTTACAAACACATTGCAACATCAGCGTTACCATCAACGCCTGCCTCCATGGTAACCAGGGAAGCGGAAGTGATATCACCTGCAGAACACATTACGATTGAAACTGGACATACTGACACGCCTCCTCCTAACCAGGAGGCGTTAGTGCTGCATACCACCTCAACATCAACGGGAGCTAAACCGAAGAACACATCTACTGCTCTACCGTCCCTGGTGAATTTTTTACCCTATCAGAAATGATCTATCCCCTACTCGCAGAGGGGACGATCACACAGCAGGGGTTCTCGGAAGAGGAAGAACTCAGCGGAATCACCAGGAATGAACAGGAGGAAAAAATATTGACTTCTGGGTTACTTTTCAATTTTTCTAGCACTACTCTGGATCGGACTACAGAACAAATATTAAACAGAGGGTTGAGTTTTATACCGGCTACGCCGGCAACTCTAACTGGTACGTTGCTTGACCTAAGATTGTTTTGTAGAAAGCTTTCGCTGAAACTGTTATTTAAAAATGATGTGACATATGAACCAGAGAAAGTACTGTTTAGAACACCAAGTACATTTATTCCTGTTATACCTTTTCACATAGAATGTTTCCTCAGGGCATGTGAAGATCAGTATTATACGATTTTCAGCAAGGTAAACAAGAAAGGGAGATATCACAATTTTACACCACAGGAATATCGCTCCCTTAAAGAGCTGAAAGAAAATACCCAGATTGTAATAAAACCAGCAGACAAGGGAGGGGGAGTAGTAGTATTAGATAGTCAGGAATACAACGACAGCATGACTAGTATGTTATCTCAGACTGACACATATAGTTCCATCACCCCTAAAGAAGTAGTGAATATCATCAAGATGGTTAAGGACGTTCTGTATGATCTCCTCATGTGCCGACAGGTTAGTCAGGAAGCCTATGAATTTCTGCATATAGAACATCCCATCATTCCTACGATAAAAGGCATACCCAAGGTACATAAAGGCAGATACCCAGTCCCTTTGAGACCTATAGTCTCGGGAGATAAATGGATAACTGCACATGTCTCCCAGATGATAGAAAAGCTTCTGAGACCTGTAGTGGAACAATCATCTACCATACTTAAAGATACTTATAATCTTCTGGAAGACATAAAAGAATTAACCATAGATTGTGCGCAAAAACATCTCTTAATTACCTTGGATGTTAGAGATCTTTTTACATCTATACCTAATGATATAGGAATGCAATATATAAATGAACTTTTATCACAGGACACAAATTTCTCAAAAGATAGAATTATACTTATAGATCAGCTACTGGAATTGGTGTTATATAATAATGTATTTATGTTTGGTGAGTCAACATATCTACAAAAGTGGGGGGTAGCCATGGGCACCCCCTGCGCTAATACCTACGCCAATTTGGTAGTTTTATGGTGGGAGAAACTTTACCTGTTTACACATGAGGACTTCAGACATATTAAATTCTACAGGCGTTTTGTGGATGATGTCATTGTCATCTGGGAAGGCACACAGACTTCTTTTGAGTCCTTTATGCGATTCCTAAATAATACTACCACTTTCCTAAGGTTTACGCAAGAAATCTCTGATAAAGAAATTGATTTCCTAGACGTCACACTAAGATTAAATAAAGAAGGCAAAATAGACACAATGCTATATAGAAAACCCACTTGGAAAAACTCCATGCTCAGCTTTAATAGTATGCATCCCCGACATACTTTTCAAGCTATTGTTAAAAGTCAATTTACTAGGATTCATAGATTGTGCAATAGACCTGAAGATTTAGATAAGGAAGCACAATACATGGAGGAACTGTTTATAAATCGAGGATACAGCCCTTCCATGGTTAAGGGCATTAGATCTGAAGTCCTGGATCACACAGATCAAGCTGACATATCACATTCCATCTTGAGGCACAGAAAAGATAACTTTATGCATTACAATAAGAATGAGGTTAGAGACAACCGAGTCAATTATATTATTAGCTACACCAGTGACATCAATAAGATACAACAAGTTGTCAGTAACAACTGGCATATTTTAGCCACGGACCCTCAAACCAAAAGCATCACAGGGAGATATCCGAGGTTCATATATAGAAATAGCAAAAACCTCAAGAGACTATTGTGTCACGATACACATTTCAGCAGACAACATGCCAATCATATACAAAATTCCATCAATATTAAAAAGTTTGGCACTTATCCCTGTTATGATTGTAAAAGATGTAGCTATATTACAAAAATACAGCATTTCCATCATCCTACCAGTGAATATGTTTTTAAACCACGTTTTTGGGCAAACTGCAATACTTCTAATGTGATATACCTTGCAAATTGTAACAAATGCAAGGCATTCTACGTAGGGCTCACAAAGAGGAAACTCCACGAACGCATTTATAACCATCTATACGATATACGGAAGTCCAATGACACCAACGCTTTAGCTAGACACATTATAGAGTTTCCAACGCACACATTCTGTTTTAGAGTTTTACAGATAGTTAAACAGGACGTTAGAGGTGGAGACAAGGAGAATCAACTCGCACTCACGGAACTCAATTGGATCCTAAGGCTGGCTGCACACTTGGAGCCAGGTATCAACAACCAAGTGTCAATTAAACCAGCCTTAGTATCTGAAAGATAAGTAATATGTCTGCAGTACCTTTCTGGTACATTTTTTGGTATCATTATTTATTAGTTATATATTCAAAAGTTTTTGTTCTATCTATTGACTTTCACATCAACTTTATATATACAGATATACATATGTTCATTGAAGAAGTAAGTTAGCCTTAAAGATAGGACAAACATACAGACTAAAGACAAAGGTTGTTCTTTATGTATAGTCGTTTGGCTGACACATGTATATATATGTTTTAGTGCATATTCTGTAGCACTTTTCTACAGAGTATATTTAGCCATTAGTCATTAATTTTATTTACTTGCATATATAACATATGATCAATATCTGTGTTTTATTTATATATATTAATTTCATTTTGAATGCATCAGTGATATAGCACCGATGCCAACTCACTAATTAAATAATAATTTTTTGATAACTTGTTTATATATATCAGGATGAATCAATATGACGATATATATGTATTCTTGATGCTTTTTACAACATCACAAATATGCTATACATAGTGATCAAATTCGTTCTGTTCTGGTTTGTTTTTGTCTACTTATATAAGCATGGTTTTATGAGCTTTATATGTATTTTCATTCCTCATGAGAAGTGCCTGAAGGACATGCACATTACATTCACGGTACACCTACATAATCAGGTTCACTTTTTGGTGTTTGAAGTTACTGTCTATCGTGCTTCCATGAATCATGTTTAATATGTCATATTCATGAATATAATTTTAGTCATTATCACCATCATTATAAAATCTTTTTTAAAGGTTTTACATATATTTACACATGAGTGAAAGAAATGATAGTTTTGCACAAAGGGATTAAAACCATATATTTTAAAATTACATGTTTTATAACGGTATATAAATAGGTACCGTAGTATATATATATTTTTAGTGTTGTTGTTTTAACAAGATGTAAGAAACATGAAATATGGTTGTCATTTTTAGTTTAGTTTTGTTTTTGTTTTAGTGTGGATGTATCCCTTTTAATAGTGACATGATTCTTTCTTGATTTGTATGTATTAACTGTTTAATTGTTTAATGAGCATTTTCCCGCCTTTTGAACAAGTATTTAAACTAAGAAGGCATCTTCACTAAAACATCTGATGAAGCGTGGGTGTCCACGCGAAAGCGCTCATTTTTCGTCTCCAAATAAAAGATTTGTCCTCTACAAGTGCTACCAGTGTGTCTCGATTGGTATTCAACAACATTGCTGTATTTTTGGATGGTTCTAAGCGTTTGATACTACACTTGTATCCTGTATTCAGCCCTGATAATGTCCCGGGTTGCCTCCTGAAATAGAATCTATCTGGATCTTTCGGATCATTGTTCAACCTTCGCTCCCAAACTGGCTTTGCGCCTATTGAATGGAGAAATGCATCAGTTATCCCTCTGCACAAGGGCAGGATATCTACTGACCTGGGTTAATTAAATAGGTGAATGAGAACTCAAGAAGATAATATCTGGATCAAACTCCAAAAATGGTCAATGAAAGAAAAGGTTTTCCAGATACCAAGGATGAATCATTGATGACAAACACAAGCTTCACACAAGCAAAGCTTTCTCTACAAGAGCTTTCTCAAATGTCAGTTTCTGTTGAATATGTGTACAAGAAGTCTGCATATGGGAATCAACCTCCACCAAAAGGTTAGTCACCAGTGGAGTCCCTCAGGGCTCCATGCTTGGGCTTCTTATCTTTGGTATCTAATCTTTGAAAGTAAAAGTTAATGTTAAAGAACTCTGATTAACCAAGTTTACAGGTGACTGTAAGCTTTACATGATTATAGGGTCCCCCAAAGACAATAATAGCCACCAAAACAAGACTGCCAAAACAGTGACTTAAAGCTGATGACCAAAAATGCATAATAGTGTCTTTTGGAAAGTCCCCCCCACCCAGAAATTACTACATAGACAAAACACCACTAAGAGAAGACCTAGTGGGTCAGGGACTTCAGAAAATATGTAGACAGTGACCTGGCCTTTGACCACAATGCCACAATACATCTACTATTGTAAGGAAATCATTCTATTACTCAACCAATTAGCAAAGATATGTTATCCATGTCCAAAGATGTTTGCTGATATAATCAGCTCCCATTATACCAACCATACATTACAATGTTTCCTTCAGTATGCACCGTACCAGGCATATGCAACAAGTGAAACACCCATAGATGGTCTTTATAAAATGAATATAGAGACCACAGCAAAGCCTTGTCATTATACTCAGTCTTCTACTGACTGCTGAGATGTGATCTGTGTGGCTTATAAGGCATCATCTAATCCAGCACTGAGGGACTTGCTGCAAATCATCAAGTCTAATAGCATATGAAATACCAGATCCAAGGACCTAGAGCTCATTTGCAACAGAAACAGAACATGCAACAGGATATGTGTCACAGAGACTGTTCCTAGTTTGGAACAAACGTCCATAAATGTGAAACATTCACTTACCTTGTTCAAATGCAATCTAAAGCAGTGGATTGGAAATTGAAAATTTACCCATGGACTTGCACCTATCATCCCTATTGGACACAGGGAACCTATAACTGCCCTGCCATTTAAAAACAACTGTATGCCCCTGGGTAATTTATCCTGTCAGTTTTATATGGGAATACATGGCTAGGCTTAAAAAGGCCTCTTGAGGGCATTAGCCCAGTAATCACTTGTGAACCCATGAACCTAGTAATAAGTAAAATGATGAATACAAATTAGTAACAGAGAACAGATTGTTCTTAGAAATGTAACTAGATATTTAAGAAGCATGTTAATTTATACAGTGTATGAAATGCATTTATTTCTGTATGTACATATAAGATATGAAAAAAATGAGAAAATAAAAATAGGAAAAGGGGCTGTGGATGGCTGGGTATAAGATATGATAATCCTACCAGTGATTATGAATCACTAGTAAAGTCTGTTGATTTTGAGTAACTTGAGTTGGTGTGCTTTCTCATGTCCCTGAAGCAGTCACATGAGTTTGTATTAATTTGGTACTTTCTCTTTTCTGAATGCTTTTGTTGTTTTTTGATTTATACTTACCACTTGGAAGTAGTTCCATGCTGCAGGGACCAGTTTAATGAAAGCCCTTTTATGAACCACTTTGTCAAAAGGTGGTCTAGAAGGTTTTAATCCATCTTCACTGGCTTCTCTTAGTGCATATGTTTGTTTCCTGATGGTGAGTAAAGATCTGATCATTGAGCAACAGTGTCCATAATCCTGTAAAGTAGGGCACAGAAAAAGCTAATAGTTTTGGCATATAGGTTTAGCTAATTTAATTTTTTTAGTGAAGTATTTGCTTACTAGCTGGTAGGGCAATTCAACAGATTTTTGTTTTCTGAAGATTTTGTGATCTGGTGGATAAGTATAAAACAATAAGAGGGATGCCATCATCTGGTATGGCAGACCTCTCAGATGTCTAGATTTTTGCCTCATATTTTTGATCTATTCCACATAAAATCTGCAACTTTCTAGAAAGTCAGTGAGGACTGAAATCAGCAAATAATGATAGACATTTGAGTTTCAGACTTCATATCCTTTAGAAAAATGTATGCTAACACAAATCCTTTTATTCTAGCAACATTCTAAGTTTGTAAGAGCAATATTTAAAATATGTCATTATTTTTAGGTGTTTTTCCACTGATTGTTTTTGGCATTGTTGAGATTTGTTGTGCTAAGAAGTTGAGAGGTATGTGGTATGGGAAGTAATACATTTCTGGCTATAGCTTGCCTAGAAGATGAAGCAAGTAGGCCAGAGATTTTGCAACAGGGCTTTAGTTGAAATAGGATGTTTTTGAACAGCTGTCTCATTGTTTGAAGAAGATATTTAGGTTGAGTATTAATCCAAGATATTTTTGTTGATTAACATAGGATACATCTTGTATTAAGTATTTTATCAAGTCATTACTGGGTGGCAAATAACCTTACTCCTAATTTGGTAGCATTATGTGCAAGTTCATTAACTGTTTTCCATTTGACTAGTTTTGTAAAATTGATTTGGGTTGTTACAGAGAGCTAGGAACAAGATATGACTCCACATAGCATGACTGTATCATCTGTATAACAAACGAATTTGCGAGGTGGTATATCGTGTATCAAGCCATTCAAAACAGAAACAATAGTAATGACCCTTAAAATGACAGAACAATAGTAATGAAACCTATTCTCTTCCTTTGTATTTAACACTCTTTGTTAGGTTTCCATGATGGAGATAAAACTGACTCCTTAACATGCAAAGAATGGAATGTCACCACTATGCTTTGACATGATCTGACTGCAAGTCTTAATGTTGATAAAGGAACCTTGTAAACTTTTCACAAAAGAATATAAATACCCATGTACCCAAGCCATTCCAGCAGTCAATCAGTCACATATGCTACAGTCCAAATTTTCTCTTTATTTAGGCACTCCAATAACACAGACATTTTTCACCTTTCTTTATTCACTAAATTGAAAGTAAACATTGCTAACCTCTCTTGAAAAGTATTTACTTGCCTTGTCATCTTGGTAAACTGTTGCAGTGACAGGATGTCATCTGTTTGGTCACAGGGTAATATATGCATATTAGAATACTCTTGGATCAATAGGTATATAGTTTAACAATCGTACGCTTCAGGACTTGAGTAAAACAGTCTCCAGTGATACCTCCCCCACTGCAGCAAGGGCAGTAGTATCCACTCACACCTGTCAACTAAAAAGTGCCTCTGTTTTGACAGCTACCATTTGAACTCAACCACATACCAACTCCTAGCTATCTAGAGGACTATACTCCAAACATTACTATTTCAATGACTTACAGGCATGTGCAACTTCACCTCACTCTTAAATATAGTTTACAGTCTTTCTGTGAAGAAAAAGGAACACTTTTAATCATGAATTTAGAAATATTAACAACATAACAATGCTATAGGTTGCCTTTCCTTCTAATACACCAATCTTATGTTAGTGTCATTTAATGGTATTTCAATTTCTTCTATGTTCCTGGTGTTGACTAACTAATTTTGAGGTATTTCATCTTGTGAAATCTATGTTGCTTGTAGGTTTTCCAGTTATGAAATGAGTGCCTGTAAAGTTGTCATTATTTCATTGATGTGTTTTTTAAGTTGAATTGGTCAAGGTTTTCCTCCCATTTTGTTGGTTAAGAATGTGAATGATACGTTAATTTGTCCTATCAACCCTCTATAACCTGAACTCCTCTACTAAACTATTAAACTACACTTAACCTATCCATTCACATGTACAGTATGTAAGAATCTTCCACCTAATCACTGCTCCTCATTAACACACTATCCCATAACCACCTCTAAATACTCTATCTTTCACTAATATGCTAAACTAACTATACTGATTTTATTTCATGAATGCTAATATCACTACTCTTTCACCTATACCCTAACATAATCTAATACCCATTTACCACCCGATGAAATACTATGTTTCACTATAGCTCCAAATGTTTTATTTTCCTTGTACCCGACTGTGCATATAGTGTATGCTTGATTGCATGTACATGTATTGTATTTTTCTGTAATTTCTAATTTTTGTAATACTTTATTGCAATTCTCTATCACTTCAAATTTTTTGCAATTCTTTATGCGGTATGTGTATTGTATGTACTTATGTTGGAGCTTTTCTCCGCAGGCCTTCACTGAGAATGAGTTCATTTTGGCCCAGTGGACTTTCCTGGTAAACAAATGTAAATAAATAAATAAATGAACAAATAAATCAATAAATGAATGAATGAATAAATACATTGTTTAATTCTTATCTGTTTTACACTTACAGCTGCTTAAAATGACTGATTTTATATTAAACCCTTTTTAGGTAGAAGTACTCTTATCTGGCTGAAATGTATTAAAAATGTAAAAACTTATACTCAAACATGATTTAAGGTGCTGGCTCCCTGTGTTGTGTTTAAACAGCCAAGCTGGATAGAATATATTGCAATAAGTATCAATGAATGAATGAATGGCAATGCATTGAAATAAATGTAATTGCAGACAGCAAAATGTGGTCTTATCAATGTTGTGATATATATCTTATATATAGAATACCAAAAAATTAAGAAAACTCATCTATATAGAGAGTGCCATTTTGATTTAGGGCAATACAATGCTTCACAGCTAAATGATCAGATTCTGTTTAACTATAGCATTGATAATAGCCACAACTGCAGACTAAAACTGAAACTGATTTAATGTCAGTAGCCTGTTTATATTTGAGGAGCTAAACTCACTATTTTATCTATAATGTATGTTAAACATAGAGGTCATTAAATTTGGGGTAAAAGAAAAGCAATGTTTATGCTATTTTCACCATTAATATGCTAATAAACACTGCCCGATTATATGACTACAGAATGATTACAATATTGTTCACTTTTTATGGCGCATTCTCATATAAGGATATTATAATACTGTATCTAACTTGAAATTATTTTACTGAACTAATCTTACAGTTGTTCTGAAATTAATAAATTACTTCTTACAAAGATTATGTAATGGCACAGAAATCAGAGCATAGTTGGTTAGTTGTCACTTAAAATATTTCTGGATCGTGAAGTTGAGTTTTCCATGAAGAAAGTGATTAATGCTGACCAGTGTGTGCTAAAAGTCAAATCTTTTTTCCTATAAAGAATGTGTACCTTATATGAATGTTGCGTGCATCTATTTTTGTAGTAATTTTGGTATACTTCCTTCCGGTAGAGTTGTACGTATGAGGTGCTATTTCCTCTGAATTTATAGCTTAACTATTTTTATCCTGTAACAGTAGTACAGTGCAAAATATCACCAGCTGGGACAAAAGATATGATTTGCAATGATTCATTCTTCTGACATTCATTATGAGAAGTCGACAGGATGTAGGACTGCAGCATTTATTAGCATGAGTGCAGAAAAAGACTACCACTATATGGCTATCAGGCTTTTCAATCTGCTGGATCATATATACTTATTGCACAGCTTTCAGCTATGAGGAATAATGCTCTAGATCCCCAGGAGGCTACAGTTTTCTACCTATAATGAAAGGTAATAGACATTTTCAAACAGTGCGTGATGCCAAGACATCAATGGATGTATAACACAAAGGTAATTTTTTTTTTCTGAAAGGTACACAAAGGAGCACTGAATTTATTAATAGCATATTGACAAGACCATGACCTAGAGAAAAATAATATTATAGATAAATTTCAGCAAATGATAATGGATGAAAGAATTATGAGATAGCAGCATTAGTACTATCAAGAGAAAACATCAAACTTCAATGCTTTTACATGTAAACAGCTAAGAAACATGAGAAAGTTTTATTTTTTTTCTCACATGAAATATATAAGTATTAACATTTCTCACTGCAACCAGTTCCCACAGATACTATCAAAAATATCTCAAAAATTAAAACCTGCTAATACTGCTCCTAACAATCTGCCTGATGAATATCGTAAAACAGCAGTTGAGGCTATTGCATATTTAGTCCTCTCACTATGGAAAAAAAAATATTTGTTGTGTGAAACTTGGCTCTAGATGATTGTCAATGCTGAAGTGACACCCCAACCCCATATGTAAAATGGGAAAAGAGGTTATGGATGGATGGATGGATGGATGGATGGATGGATGGATGGAGGGATGGATGGATTGATTGTCCTGCACAAATGTGAAATCAGTACAGTCAAACTATAGGACAATTGCCATTTTAACTTTCCTATCAAAAATATAAGAAAAATGCATTCATGGGCAGCTTCTCAGCTATCTAATAGATAACCAGCTTCTGTCTTCAGCCCAGCACGGCTTCCATCCTCATCACAGAGCAACTACTGCTTTGCTGAATTTTGTTAATATTGTCAATGAAAAGCTTTTGATAACTGTTTCCCACTGGAAACTCTTGCATAAACTCTCATTTGTAGGGCTCACCAACTTTTCACTGCAGTGGTTTAATAGCTATGTTTCAAAAAGTGCACAATCAGTGCAATGGGCAATGATTTCTCCATTTCTTGCCAGTAAGTATTGGTATCCAACAACAATGTATACTAGGCCCTGTACTTTTCAACATATTCATCATTGACCTCTACACTGTGAAAAAAATGCTACCTTAGTTCAAAATACCAATGACTCGACCATAATCTGTTATGCCAAATCTCTCTCAAATCTCCAAGACCTTATATAACAATCTTTTTTATGGAATGAATCATAGCTAAATAATTCACAACTATTTCTAAACTCTAAAAAACAAAATTACTGCTCTTCACCCCAAAACATCTTTACCAAAATAACATTGTTCACTGTCATCTCTGCCAGCAACACCATGATAGAACAAACAAGCTGCGCAAAATAATTGCATGTTATCATGGATGATCAGTTGAAGTTTGGCCACCATATATCAACACTCATAACAAACTAGATACATTATACAGAGTAAATACCTACCTTACTGGCATAGCCATAAGATATATAGCCTCTACTTTCTTATTGCTATGTATCTTATATGCTGTCCCAATCTTCACTAAGCTTCAAGTTTCACAACTGTGCAAACCTGAGCAATATTATAATAAAACAGCTACATGTGTAGCAAATTATACCAAAAGAACACATCACTGCATAGCCATCAGAGAATTAAACAGGTTAGAACTATCAAATCACCTAGCTCTTTCTCAGCTCATTACACTACACAGATGTCCCTGTAAGCTAAACAATTAACAATCTTTTAACATTACAGTGCAGCACTACCCCCAAAATAATTTTATGTTCTAGAGAAAAATCACTAATCACTATAACCATATTATACTGCATTCAAATAGTTTAACCAGACTATGGAACCACATCCCACTAAAACTGAAATCATTCAGAATGCAAACTCATTTAATACACACCTAAGACTTCACCTATCAAATCAATGGATCTGATCCTGTACATTTTTAGGTTAAACACCAGTGTTATATTTAGCTTTCTGTCAAGTCGTTTATCTTCATTCTGTATCCTATGCTCACAACCAGTCTTCACCAATTAAATAGATTTAGTAACATTTTCCAGTCTTACCTTTGATATAGAGCTTTTAATAGCCATATATGTAATTGTCTCCTAACCTGCTTTATACTCTACCTCTTAACTACAATATTAATATTTTCTTCCATACCTAGTTCCTTCCCTCATCTCCATTTCTTCGAATTTCTAATCACTACTTGCATGATCTGTTATCTATCTGACAAACTCATTAATACTCACCTATTCAAATGTTCAGTGTTTCAATATCTGCTAATGCATGTGCATCTTTCTACAATAATAAAGTATACCGTATATAATAATTGCTTCTTTTTCATATGAAAGTAATCTAATTAACAAATGTGGGTATAATTGTTAATAAATATTATTGAGTATTTGTTCGTATATATTACTGAATATTTGTAATACGCTGGAGCTTTTCTCCCAAAGCCTCTGCTGAAGATGGGTTTTGGATTAAAGCAATTGGACAAATATTGTAAACAAAAGTGAAATAAAATAAATAAATAAAATAAAATAAATACACAGATAAATGGTAAGGTAGCATGGAAATTTGACAACACCAGCAGATACAAAAATATAATTACTTATTATGCAGACACAGCATAGAGAAAATCTAGTTCAGAGTGTAAACAACTGAACAGGATAATGGTTAAGCAGGCAATAATGCCCAACAGGGTGTGTGTTAATGTGCAATTAATGCCCGCTCAGGGGTGTTGTGAGGCCCAACACTGCAGGAGGAGGGCCTTTACACCCCTGGAAGGGCATTAATTACAGATTAACATATACCCTGGTGGTCATTGTTGCACTTAGAGAATGGACTCTCTGTAAAATTGTTGTGTTTTACTTACTTATGTATTTTTAAGTTCTATTTTATTTTTTTTATATATTTTTGATGTAAAATAGCTCCTCTGCCTAATGCTTCATACTTGCTGTAGTATATGTTAATGGTGTTGGAGGAAGCAGTTTACACCCAAAATATATTAAAAAAATAAAACCGTACTTAAAAATACATAAGTAAGAAAAACACAACAATTCTACAGACAGCCCATTCTCTAGGGAGTGGCAGAGATCATTCTCTCTTCACTCTCTCTCACACATGCTACTGCTACTAGGGGATCGTTGGTTCACTTTCACACTTCAGTCACTCAATCTGTCTCTCACACACACTCACACACACACAGTCTCTCTGCTTTCATGCACACATTCACTCACACAAGATTGGTATCACCCTCTTTCTCAGTCTCTCACAGTCTCCAGCTGCTTTCATACATACATTCAGTCTCACTCTTTCTCTCGATCTCTCTCACACAGTCTCATCTGCTTACATACATGCATTTACTCACACATCACTCTTGCTTTCTCTCACACTCTATCGATCTCTCTCACACACACACGCACACACACACACGCACGCACGCACGCACGCACACACACACACACACACACACACACACACACACACACACACACACACACACAGTGTCTCTGCTTTGATGCATGCATTTACTCATGCATGCAGATAGAAAGACACACACATTTGATCAAGCACTCTCTCTCTCTCTCTCTCTTACTCATACACACATACAATCTCTCATACATGCTTTATTTTATTATTTTTTTTAATTTATTTTACACTCGCTAAAAAGCAAAAGCACTACTTAGTGAGTGTAAAATAACTGCTCGCTCTCACTTTCACTGACATGTGTGTATACATTCACACACACACACACACACACACACACACACACACACACACACACACACACACACACACACACACACAAACGCACACACCTTTTTTGTCTTCTTTTTTGCTGCTGAGTATAAAATAATGGCATCCATTTTGTTTTCTGAGTGTGAGCTCTATGGAAGTTTGATATGCTGCCATGAAGCGGCAGACACATTTTTCTGCTGGCATTACTTGTACATTAATACCCTGCTGGAGAACGTTCATTCTCCAGTCAGGGTACTGATGTACAATAAGCCAATTCTCTAAGGACAAATAAGATAAGATATAATGTAACTAGGACATCAAACTCAAGAAATGCTGAGTTAATTTTATTTTAGAGGGAGCAAGTAAGTAAGGCAAGGTGTGGAATACTGTATTTGATTCTTAGAGACAATGTGAAGAAATTAGACACTGTTGTTTGTTCTAGCACGCCTGGCTGAAGTTTTGTATATAATTTCAGATTGTCCTGTGTATTGTATGTCAGCATGACTAGCTATAATATTGCAAACAAGTTCTTGCATGTTGATTTATCTGTTTGTACAGAGTGTTTTGGAGATTTGAACAGTGACCTTATACATTTCTAACTGTGCATGTTTGTGAAGAGATTCTAAAGGCAAACTGTCGCAGATTCAATCAGTGGATGATGTCATTGGAATATTGACAGCTGCTATGTGTTATTGTCAGAAGCTGAAAGACAGGAAGGAACTTTTAGAAAACAGCTGTTAGTTGAATTTAAAAAAATATGAAATGAAAATTGTAACTGGAACAATTGACAGTTAGTCTAGTCTATAAAAGAGCCTGCTGAAGACAGTTGACAGTTGTAGTCAGTTATCAGTTGTCAGTTGATCACAGATGTACTGTGCAGTGGATACCCAAAAAGGACTCACCAAGAACTGTAAGCCTGCCTTTGCTCTGTTGTAGTAATTTAGTTTAGATCAGGGACAGTGTTCTTTAGTTAGTTAGGAAATTATAACTAATCAACTAGATCAGTTGCAGTTTTTTTGAATGTTGGATCTCTATGCTACAGTATTGATTTCATTTTCCTGGTAATTGCATTCTGTGTGTTTATTGGGAATAAATGTTTTATATTTTTAATCATTTTGCTCAATACTAAATATTTTTATTACTTTACATTGTGGCTGGACAATCAGGGTTTTTCTTTAGGGATTTGAGAGTGCTTATAGTTGCCTTGATAACTTCCGGGGCCACTCCAAAAGAATGGCTGCTTAGGTTATTTGCTACCATTTGTTTTAAAATTTAATTTTCATAATTGGATACCTCTTTAGAAGGTCACTAAGACACTCTGACTGGTGGTAGCATTATGTGTTTGAGGATATTCCTGCAGATGTCCTGATAGGGAATGACTTTAAGGATGCAATACCTTGTGTACATGCAGTGACACACAGTCAAGCTTGGAAACAGGCATGTAGATCCAGTAGCCTGGGGGAGACCCAGACAAATCTCATACCTGAAGCTGGGACTGGTGTGGTGGCTGTTTCAGAGAAGGAGCTATCCTGTAGCAGTATTTCTGAAATTGAGCCCAAGCTGCTAGTAGGTACTGATGTTCCCTTGGACACAGTGACTGCAAGAATGGAGGTGAATGATAGTACTCAGATTGACAGTGAGGTACAGCTGTCAGAAGTTACTAGGCTTCCTGGGAAGGGGAACTTGGGAGGGTCACAAATGTAAAATTGAGACAGGCTCAACTTATGGAACCTAAATTACAAAGCTTGAGGGAGATGACTAAGGAAGCACTCGAGGCTCAAGGAAGAGGGGAGTCTGTATACGGGAACAGAGGTTTGTTGTATAAAAAGTGGACACCTAAGGGAGGGCTGGAAGGTGAAGTAGCATGGCAGTTGGTAGAGCCTAGAGCATACCGTCTGCCACTTCTAGCTATAGTCTCTAATATTCCTTGTGCAGGTGATATTGGGACAGACAAAGAAAGTTTGATGTATAGAAAGTGGATGCCTAAGGGGGGCAGAAGGTGGGGTAATGTGGCAGTTGGTAGAGTCTAGAGCCTACCATCTTCCACTTCTAGCTATAGCCCCTAATATTCCTTTTACAGGTGATATTGATGTAGAGAAAGTAGCAAATGCTTTGCTAGAAATTTTTAGCAGGTTAGATCTTCCGAGGGAGATACTGACTGATCGAGATGCCAACTTCATGTCAGATGTGCTGACTTTTTTATGGAATAGTTGTGGGGTGAAACACTTAGAGACCACCCCCTACTATCCCCAGACCAATGTTCTTGTGGAAAGGTTAAACTGTACATTAAAGACTATGCTACGGGCATTTGCAGACCAGTTTAAAAAAGCAAAGTTAACCATTAAAGCTAGTAAGTAAGGTGGGTATGACAAAGGTTACTTGCTTAGGACACAGAGAGGTGAATGGTAAGATTAGGCCAGAACATGTCAAAGTAGAGGCTACTCAAGTGCGGCCTGTTCCTGTTGCTAAAAAGCAAGTGAGAGCATTTCTAGTGACAGTGAGGTACTGTGGAAAAGTTGTGCCCAGTTGTGGTGCAGTGGCTACACCTCTTACTGAACTATCTAGGAAAAATACACAGGATGAGGTAGTGTGCACCACAGATTGTGAGCAGGCATTCCCAAAACTTAAGGAGATTTTGTGGGGACCCCCCTGTGTTGGCCAGCCCAGATTATAGTGAAGAGTTTGTTGTGTAAGTAGATGCTACGGATTGTGCAGGTGGGGGCTGTCCTCAGCCAAGTTTCCTCAAAAGGTGAAAAATGCTGCAGTGGGATTAATAATGCCAATGCAAATGGAATGCCCAGGAGAGAAGTGGGTTGATATTCCCAGACAGAATCATTTTTCTCAAGCGTCGTTTTTCAAGGGTCACTTGAAAACCATGTTTGAGTCATAAAGAGAGAGAAATGTGAAGAAATTAGACACTGTTATTTGTGCTAGCATGCCTGGCTGAAGTTTTGTATATAATTTCAGATAGTCCTGTGTATTGCATGTAAGCATGACGAGCTATGATATTGTAAATGAATTCTTGCATGGCATGTTCATTTGCGATCTGTTTGTACTGTTTTTGGAGATTTGAACAGTGTCCTTGTACATTTCCAAGTGCACATGTTTGTAAAGACAGATTCTAAAGGCAAACTGTCTCAGATTCAGTTGATCAGCACATGATGTTGTTGGAATGTTGACAGTTGCTATTTATTACTGACAGAACCTGAAACACAGGAAGGAACTTGTGGAAAACAGTTGTTGGTTGAATAAAAAAAAATGGAATGAAAATTTGAACTGGAAAAGCTGACAGGCTAGTATATAAAAGAGACTACTGAAGACAGTTTACAGTTGTAGTCAGTTGTCAGCTGATCACAGATGTACTGTGAAGTGGATACCCAAAAAGGACTTACCAAGAACTGTAAGCCTGCCTTTGCTCTGTTGTAGTAATTTAGTTTAGATCAGGGACAGTGTTCTTTAGTTAGTTAGGAAATTATAGCTAATCAGCTAGATCAGTTAGAGTGTTTCTGAATGTTGGATCTCTGTCCTGCAGTATTGATTTCATTTTCCTGGTAATTGCATTCTGTTTGTTTGTTGCAAATTACTGTTTTATGTTTGTAATCATTTTTTTCAGTATTACATATTTTTTATTAACTTACACTGTGGCTGGACAATCAGTGTTTTTCTTTAGTGATTTGAGAGTGCTTATACTTGCCTTGATAACTTCTGGGGCCACTCCAAAAGCCTGACTGCTTAGGACATTTTCTACTATTTGTTTTAATATTTAATTTTCAAAATTGGATACCCCTTTAGAAGGGCACGAAGACACTCTGATTGGTGGCAGCATTACTGTATTATTTTGGGGAAGGAACACAACTGGAAATCTTCATCAAGCTTTCCCATAAGTGTTTAGATGTGTGAGATTTAATTTACTTAAGTGTGAGTGTATCAGAGGTCTTAAACTGTTGAAACAAAACAAATCACACACAATTTTATTAAGACATGATGTTTTAAATATGTTTTGAATTGCTTAATTGGAAGTGACATCAATTGCACGTCACTTAGAAGTTTTTAAATTATGGGAATTGGCGCCCTGTTATTGCTGATGAAGCTTTTGTACTAACGGGAGCGAAAACGCTGTTATTTGGTGAAATAAAGTGCGTTACAATTATCTGAATTCCTGGCTTGTTCGGACACTTTTGTTTTGTTTCAACAGTTTACAGTTCCTGTTTTGAGAGAGGTCTTAAACTGAGACACATTGCTCTGAAGTATGTAATAAGGAGTTACATTATGGGTGGACAGAAGTATACAGTCCATTCCCAGGCTATAGAGCATGTTCCTGTTCTGCTCTTAGGGGAAAAGTGTGGAGTATTACTCCTGCTTAAGTGACAATCTCACACTGGAGTCAGCAGTGAGGATTGAAGTTCCTTAATTACTGACCCAGGATAGTAAGGGATGTCACATTAATTGTTAGCAATTTGGTGGGTTATTAACTCGATGTCACATTAATTGGTGGCAGTCAGGTGGGATATTAATTTGACTTCACAGACCTCATGGAAAAATTGAGGATTGTCCAAAAAGTAAGAAAGTTTAAATATCTGAGGTATAAGAGAAAAACTCAAAAAGCTTTAACTGTGCATACATTCAAAGAGAAAATAGAGCAAGGTGATGTATTATATAGAGGAACTCAGGATGCAAGTGAGTGGTGTGCAACTGAAGATGAAAGATGGAGATGTGGGCAGAAAAAATGCTTGACAGGAAATTCTTCAAGGAAAACTAAAATGGAGCTTTCCTAGGATAATGCGATAGGAACATAGAAAATATTACCATATTCAGTACCAGTCTGTAGATCAATGGAGGACTTGAGGGATGTCAGGTAAAGATGTATAATGAGATGAGACAGGTGTGCAGAAAGACAGTTGCATGGGGTCCAGGTACTGGGCAGATAATAGAGGCCACATGGCTTTTCCCATCAGCATTTTCACTGTATAGAAATAACTTAGAAACGTGATGCACAAAACTCTGTAAAGGAGCAGTGAGGCTACTCAGAGCTTGAAGTATTATGAACAAGAACATGAAGAGAATAGCATTTACTATTAGTGAGGTTTGTTTCCATTACATGCAATACAAAAATGATTCTAAGCACATTCCAGAAGAATTGCTGTGGAATTGGGAAAATGGCAGGTGACACAATGATGAGATATAATAAAGAAATGTGTATAGTTCTGACACAAAGCATTCTGACTTAAATGAATAATACAGTGAGACTACAGTCACCAAATTAAAGCAATTCCCAGAACTGCAGCATTTTTCAGTATTGTTACACACATTTTTTTGCCGTGTGCTTTCTATAAAATGTAAGTTCTTTCATTTGACTAGGTGTTACTTATGATTTAGAAGTGTCTAAGGAATAGTAGAAAAAATACAAATCATCGACTACTTGTGAATGCCAACAATTATCACTCCATTCATAGAGCAGAACATCCATCAGCTTCAAGCTGCTTCAATTACACAGCAGTCAAAGACAGAAGCCAAGTCCTTGAAGTAATATTACCTTAAACATATAACTAGGAAATTAGCTGTTGTATTCTGTGTGATCCATTGCTCCACTAATATTGAAAGAAGTTATTGATGTGTGCTGTTTTTATTAAATATTTCCTGTAGCTGAAAATCTACTACCTGCAATGTTTTATTTCACAGGAAAATTTCTTTGGCCTAATCACTCTATTCACATTTCTCTGGGTGGAGATCTAAAAGATGCATTCCACTCTTCAATTCATTCATTCTGTGAGTGACATTGCATGGCAGCATTTTATTTATTTATACATTGGTTCGTTTGCTAATTTGTTTGGAGAAATAGTCCTCATGAAATAAAGTTGTAACTCAGGATCAGCTGAAGTAAACAAAGAATGAATGCACATAAGCAGAAATAATACACATTCCTTAAGGAACCACCACTTACATGTACAATGAAGGCACATTTTCACTTATACATCAAACATTTTATGCTCTGGAGTTTAAAGCAATTTATGCTTAGGGAAAGGCATTGTCCTAACTTGTTTTGAGGAATAGAGGCATATGCAGTACTGTGACTATCTCTTCATAGAGTATATGCAAATCATAATATGCAAACATCTCTACTCCTGATTCTAAACCACTGTATGGTGACGCTTTTCTGTTGCATGGCAAAAAGTTTAAATTTGCAGGCCATACCCATAAAGTCAGATACGCTGTATGCATGCCCAATTTGAGGTTTTCTATGTATGCTAACTGCTGCCAGACACATTGTTAAAGAGGTCCCAGCATGGGTGCTGAGGGTATGTATGCAGCAGCAGGTACCCTTGCACAGTTCTCTTCTGAGTACTAGCAGGCATCTATGTATACTGTGATTCAAGTGAGGCAAACACTGTCAGTATCTGCCATACCTGTGCACATGCACATGTGCGTGTGTGTCTTAGTGTGTATATGTATGTGTGTATACATAAAATATATATATATACATATATTTATAGATATGTGTGTGTGTGTGTGCATGAACATAAAATTAGTTGCCTTAATATTGGAGAGTGTCATTAAGGTTGACTTTTGTTTAGTTGACAAGCTTTCGATGGTCGACGTTTGTGTAAGATCACTGCAGAACTGGAGTTGGGGAATATCCCCTTTTGCCTGAATTGTGTAGTCTTGGATTTAAAACATATAAATCGCATGGAAAGCAGGGGGGCTTGCTCCTCCTGCAAAACAGATTGATTTAAAGTTGCATAATCTGAGGTTATTTCTTGGAACATTCACATTAAGATTTGACTTCTTTTTAAATTACTTTTAGACAGTGTTATATACATTGACATTTGGATGTTTCATTGTTTTGAAGTAGATATAGCTTGAAAAAATATGTGTAAGCCTGGGAAAAACAGCTAGGCTGATGTTTAACAGGGAATATGTAGCAAATGAAGACAACCAGAAAGTTAATGGGAATTAGTTGATTTTGGAACTACATCAGGGCCATTACCTCTGGTGAAAGCAGATTCCTGACTCATGAGCTGAGAGAGGAATACAAGTTGTGTCACCACAGAGCAACATAATAACTGAATATCTCTGCAAGGAGAAGCTTTTGAGGACATCCTGGATAACAGAAAAAGTGAAAGTCATTCCATTATTTGCTGCAGAAACGGTTGAGAATGAATGGAAGTACTTATGCTGGTATATATTGCTAAGTAATCTTTTATTTTGGATCAAACATGCTGAAGAATGTCTTATGGAGTTATTTTAACACCTGATTGGATAAAGCGGCTCAACTTTTGTAAGTACTGTTTTTTTTCTTAATTGAGCAACTTAAATTCTGTGAAGTCTATTGAAAAAGTACATATTGCAATGCTTATTTTTTTCCTCTTTCTATTATTCAACACATTTTGGGAAGAAAGTTAAACTTTTCATATTCTTTGTAAATATTTCTAATAAAACATGGAGAACCACTTAAGACTGATATTATATTTATTATATTTATTTATTTGTGATTTGTTAACTGGGTAGGTGGGCAAGTCTTTTGTCCCTTTTCAGCTATAACCCAAGCTTATAGATGAGCAATAAAAGGATGAAATAGTACACTAAAGAATAGTTCAATAAAAAAAAACATTAAAGAGTGTTGTACAATGCAAAACACAGGGTCTCACAGGAGTACAAAAGAGAACCACAAATCCAAGAAAGCACTGTGTATTGAACACTTTCATCTTAAGTTTTATTCAGATTTCATTAGAATATTTAAACACAGTAACATCCCCTTTTTAAGTGTTCAGATAATTATATAACGAGTAAAATTATATAATCAGTACAAATATTAATAAAAATGTCTGCATGCATACAGCAACCAATATGTTCATCATTCATGTTACACAGTAATCATCCACAAACCCATAAAACTCCTGCAATTACATATTTTTTATAAGAAATGTCATCATAACATGGCAGATCTCAGCTTAAGAACAACACCTAATATTTAAGTTCCTTTGAGGCCCAATGATTTTTTTTCTGGTTTGCTATTATGTGTGCTTTAGTCAGCAGTTGTTACCCTTATTTTGGGCTATTGTGTTATACAGTATGTTAGCATTATTTAATAACAAAATATACAGTACAGACAAATTGAATGCATATTTAAACATGGTGCAAATAACATGATGTATTTGTTAAATAACAACATAATTGTTGCAGACTTTCATGTCATCATTATATGTTAGCAGAATGTTTTATTCTGTATCTCAAAAATATTTCATGCACACTATTCTTGCAGGTGCTCTTTCAGCTCTGTTTTGATTTATTCAGGTGTGTTCTTGATCTGACGAACTAAGGTTATTGAATACATTTTTACCTAGGATTGATGGCCTTTCTAATAAAGTGACACT
Source organism: Protopterus annectens (assembly GCF_019279795.1). NCBI lineage: Eukaryota > Metazoa > Chordata > Ceratodontiformes > Protopteridae > Protopterus > Protopterus annectens. The sequence continues at coordinate 333,519,981 of NC_056733.1, read as the reverse complement.
CTATTGGCTAAACCTTATACTATATGTTAATTGTCTGATAGTGTCTGCAGTTTTTAAGGGGTGACAATGGCTCAGCATTAAGTATTTTGAATGTAAGAATGCTTAATGTCATTGCAGACTTCACCTGCATTGGTATCAATCAGAAAGTCCTCAGCAGGTCACAGTGGTAGGCTCTACTGTGTGCTAGTAGCAGGAATGTCAATATTTTATTTTCTGTCACCTGATGTTTTTGAGTATTAGTGCCTGATTTATAAACTTATATCTCAGCTATAATCTTAGCCACTGTTATTCAAGGGTAATAGCTGCTAGCTTAGCTATTAAAATACTTGCTAGTCTTTATGCCGCCAATGATATGTGTTGTACCATTTAACTAACTACTTAATTTCATTTTGAACTATAACTATTTACTACTATTGTTAAACAAACCTACCTATACTTCTTGTAACTTGTAATTAATTGTTTTTAATTGTTGTTTTTATTGTGGAGCTTTTCTCCCCGGGCCTCCACTGAAAAAGGACCTGTGTCCAGTCCGATTTTCCTGGTCAACAAATGTAAATTAAATAAATAATAAATAAATGCAGGAGATGAAGAAGTTACTCAGTTTTGAGAATTAGCGTACCTCTGGCAATGGAATGACATACAGTTTGAGATAGGAGCTGGGATATTTTGCAGCAGCTTCAGTTTGGAATGTTTCTTGCTAACAGCTGCATCTGTGTATGATATAAAATATAAAGTGGGGTCAAAATGTATTCCAGGGCATTTTTGCTGGATGACATTTGCAATAATAGTATTGTTATTGACACTCAATATAACAGGTGGTAGAGTTCAGATTTTATAAGATCTAAAAAGCATTACACTTGATTTATTTGCATTAATTATTAGCCTATTGTTTACAGTCCAGTTGCAGATGGAGGAGAAATTGGTTTATAAGATTTGCTATAGTGTGGCATGAGTTTTATTGGATTGCAGTTTAACAATATCATTAGTATATAGTATTACATCAAACTCAGAAAATGTATTTGTGAGGTCATTTATGAAAATGTAAAATAGCAGTTACCCTTTTATGGAACACCAATATTTAAGCTACCTGAGGTTGAGTAGGAATTTTTTTTTTTGGTCCCTTCAGGCATCATCATTAAAGGCCTTGCTCCCAGTACTCAACATCCATGCCAGGTCTACCAGCATCTTTCCAATTGCACTTGACTTGCTCTGTTTTTGCTGGGGTCAGTCTTGTATCCTGAGGGTGTCCCGATGCCTTGGCTCATCTATGCTTCCATCCAGAAAGGATTTTTTTTTTATCACCAACCTAATTCCCCTTCCTCAACCACCACACTCATTGCTATGTCTCCCCTATGTTAAACTCCCCACCCAGCCTAAACAATGACCCCTACTACATCATATCTACTAAACCTAACAATCCTACTAACCTCCCTCACTTGTCTTACTTATCGTACACAACTCCCTAACACCTCCCGTACTGCACCTTTACATTACACAACCACTTTCCAACATACTTCCACACCACCCTTCATCTCCATAACTCATGAACTCTACTCTTCAAACCCAACCCTACTATTCAAACACAAAATCCTACATATCCCACCCTCACATAACACAACCCTCCAACCTCACACCAACAAATATACTCCCTATCACCACTCAAAATCTCCATCCACATTAAACTACCTTATACTCATTCTCCACTGAATTTCCCTCTCACTGTCCGGTGACATCCATTCCAACCCCAGGCCCACTGCCACCACACAAACCACTAATTCCACTCTCACACACCCTCAAACTCCAAAATCTATTTGCCTCACTACATTCAATGGCCAGAGCCTTCAAAATAAAATCCCTAACCTCCATGCCTGGCTTTCCCACAACCACCCTGACATAGTAGCCATCTCAGAGACCTGGCTTAAACCCTTCATAAAAGACAATGAAATTCTTCTACCAGGCTACCAAATGATTCGCAATGACAGACTTAACAAGAAGGGTGGAGATGTAGCTGTAATCTACTCCTCCTCCTATACCATTAACCCATACACCAGTCACATCTCAAACTTCACCAATGTCAAAATAACTATAACTCTACTAAAAATTAATAATCACAAGTCCATGTGCATAGCTGCCCTCTATATACCCCCAGGCAATAATATCCCAATACTAGAAAATATACTCTCCTAGTTTTCAACTAACATTAAAATGAAATCTACAGCCTAGATAACATGGACATTAACTGGGCCACTATAAATTCTCAAGCCCCATCTCACATAGTCAGCCTTTTCAACGTTACCCAACTAATAAACTCTCCTACCAGACCAAACAAAGATGTGGCCTCTGGCACTATCATTGACTAGATCTTAACATCCCATCCCAACCATATCTCATATACAGGAATCCACCCAGACCCTCTCAGTGACCACCTGCTAGACTTTGCTGACCATCACCCCTCTCCTCTTCAAAAGCAACATCACTGCATTCAAACTTGCAATTTCTCTTACTTTAACTCTAAAACTTTCTCCGATTGTCTAAAGCTTACTGACTGGACCCCCGCTAAGGACCCTGACCATTGACAATACCATCACCTACTTTAATGAAACTTTCTTTAACCTACTCAACAACCACAGTCATCTAAGAACCAAACGTGTCAAAACTAAAGCCTCTCCATGGCTATCAAAGAAACTAAACTAACCATGCTCCAAAGAGCCAAAACATGGAAGCAATACCAAAGAAAAAAACAACCTAACTCCCTACTTGAATAAAAAACAACTCCGCAACTCCATAAAAAAAACTAATAACTAGAAACCATAACACATACTACTCCAAACTTCAACCTGAACACTCAACTAACCCTAGAAAATTCTAGAACACCATCTCATCCTTTCTCCAATCAGTAAATAAAGATAACCCCTGTCCCAACCCCAACTTCACTGATCTTGAAACTGCCACACTGTTCAACCCATTCTTTGTGGATTGTATATCTAAATTGTCCTCCTCCTACCCTCACCCCCCAATCCCAACCCCACCTGCCCCCCATCCCTCTGATCTCATACTTCCTTCCTCCCCCTTCAACCTAAAACCCATCCCCACAAGTACAATAAAAAACTACTCCAACTTAAAAACACCTGATAATCAACCATCAGCCTTCCTCAAAATATCTGCTGATAGCATTGCCTTTCCCATTTCCATCTTAATAAACAGATTCATCCAATAATCTTATGTCCCTTCTATCTGGCCACATGCATACATCATCCCACTCCATAAGGGAGGTAAAAACACTGACACCACCAATTTCAGGCCAATTGCCATCCTTTTTCCACTTTCTAAACTCCTGGAAAAATGTATCAATTCACAACTGATTCCATACCTAACACACAGTAACCTTGTCACCCACTCAACACAGCTTCCGCCCCGGCCATAGTAGCATGACTGCCCTCCTTTCCTTTCTCTAGACCATTAACCAAGCATGTGGCTTTGGCATGGTTTTATCTACACTGTTCCTAGACCTGTCCAAAGCTTTTGACACTGTCTCCCACCCCTTACTCCTATCTCAACTCCCATCTCTCAACCTCTCTCCTTCCACCATAACCTGGTTCTCTAGCTACCTCTCCGAATGACAACAAGCTGTACAATGGAAATCCTCAACCTCTCCCTTCCTGCACACTCCCACTGGTGTGCCACAAAGTTCTGTTCTAGACCATTTAATCCTCGATATATTTATCAATAACTATCACCACACCATTCCAGATTCCTCACTAATCCAGTATGCTGACAATTCAGCAATCATCTGCTCAGCATACTCTCCCTCTGACCTACTTCTAAAAACCCAGTCAGCCTTCTTTAAAACTGAAACCTGGATACAAAACAATCACCTAGCCCTAAACACAAATAAAACTAAACTGATGATCTTTTCTCCCTCTAGAAACTCCCCTATTGACAAAAAACTCCTCTATACTCAGCCAGAATAACATCTCTATCAAAATTGTAGCAAACACTAAACTGCTCAGTGTTATCCTTGATGAACATCTAAAATTTGACACCCATATTCAAACTATTATAAAAAACACCAAAAACTAGGACTCCTGTACAGACACAACTGCTACCTCACCCCTCTACCAGAAAAACCTAGCCTCCTCCTACCTTCTCCCATCTCTCATGTACAGCGCTCCTCTACTAAGCAATCTCCAACTTGGCCTACAATCCAAACTAGAATCCTGCTTCAATAAAATAAGCAAATTTGCCACCAATTCAAAAAACTCATCCCACCGTTGCCACTCTCTCTCTGTACTCTGCAATGACTCGAATTACCTAATTACCTGAACTTCCTCAAACTTACCACTGCCCACAAGCTCATCTTCAAACCTTCCAGCTGCCCCTCTCTCACTACCACCTTAACCCCCTATATTTCTAACCACTCACTCAGATCAGAAAACCAAAATCTCCTACAAATCTACAAACCCTCATGACCCCCTGGCCACCTCCTGCTATCCTACTCCATATCTAAACTATGGAACTCTCTCCTTCCCACCCTTTGCAATACTCCAAACTACACCAACTTCAAATCTCTCTCGTTCTCCGGCCTATCTTCAAAATGGGCATGCCCGTACCACTCTCCAAGATAACTTCCCCCTGTAGCTACTCTCATTTCCATCCCCTGCTACACCTACTTCTCATACCATTACTTTGTTTACTACTACACTCCATTAAACCAATACTGGACAGCCATCTGTTGAACCTTGGCTAACCATGTTAGATTGTCTTATATCAGTAAATGTATCTAACTTTGTACATACAAAATTTCCAACTATGTCCTATTATTTGTATATCTTTGCATGATTGTATTATACCTCATATGTATTATGCTGTATTTCCAGCCTGATTTAGATGATTATACTGCTTTGTGTATGCTTGTAATTGTTCATTGGAGATTTTGTTTCCGGGTCTCCACTGAAAACGGGCTCTTCTTGGCCAAGTGGACTTCCCTGATCATCAAACTGAAAATAAAAAATAAAATAAATAAAATAAATGCGTGATGGCAAATTCTCTCTTTGGACCAGACCCCCATTAGGGAGCATATCAATGAGCATCCTCCCACATGGGATGGGGACACCCATCCCTTCCCTGTCACTCCATCAGGTGCCCGAGCCACTAATTGAATCTGGGTTGGCTAGGCTGCAGTCGGGCCTTTATTCCAGTACACCACTGGAGCAACTTGATATTAAGTAGGAAATGTGGGTGAATACCAGAAAGGTCCTGTCTTGCAGATAACTATGAAAGCACTGGATGGTATTTGGACCGAAGTTAATCGTTTTTATAACTCATTCAGTAGAAGAGATTGGTTGACATTTTTTCATGCCCTTTTCATATCTAGGAATACTACTGCTAAGATCATTCTTTTATTTATGTGATTGTGAATTTGTCACTCAGGCTGTATAGAGCAGTCATGGTACTGAAGCCATTGTGGAAGCTATGTTGCTGGTTGCAAATGTGCCCTTAAGAATTTATATATTCAAATAGTTGCTTGTATAGTTGTTTTTCAAGTAGCTTGTTAGAGGGCATAAGTTGTAAATTGGTCTGTAATCACTGCAGTCTTTGGGGGTGGAGATGTTTGATAAAGTGATAATAATAACATGCGTGAAAGAGCCGGTAACTATACCAGTGGTGAGCTCAAGCTTGTAAATATAATTCAGAGATTTGACAAAATGGGAAGGTGCCATCTTTAGGAAGGCAGTGTATAATTTGTTGATTTTGTCACCTGAACTGGTATTTAGATTAAATAGCTGCTTTTTGATTACTTTGGCAGATATCTCTTTGAAGAAGAAAATGACATCATAGCTGGTGAGGGTATAGAGTTGGGAGGCTGTAAGACTAGAATTTGAGGCTGGTGATGCAGTCAGTGAGGGAAGAGAAAACTAGTTAGGTTGTGGATGATTGAAACTCAGAATTGTTTGCATTTGGATGGAAATGATACATTCCTGTTATCTGAATTAGGTGAAGCACCATCAGGTATCCGAGCCACTAACTGAATCTGGGTTGGCTAACATATGTGATTTGTCCTGTTAACAAATTAACTGATTTCCACATTTTTTTCCAGAAGCCAAATGGGATTCTTGTTATTTTCTTAGATATGTGACCTTGGCTGAGGTTTTTTTTTTTTTGCTTTCCTAGATGGCTTCTGTAGCATATGATAATTTTGATGCAATGTTTTATTTGAGCAGCATTGCTTCCAGAGCTTACATTTATGGCCTCTTTGTTTCATTTAGGTCTTTAAATCCATAGCTGGTCAAGGACAAAATTGATCTCTAAGCCTTTGTCAGGTTAGGGGAGAAATAACATCTTCTTCAGAGCTGAACTTGTTCATAAACTAGTCAAGGGCTGTGGTACTGTCAGTCTGTGAGTACAGTGGGGATCGGTGTATGGTTTGTAGAAGGGTATTATGTTTGGGTTTGTTTATTGTTCTGGCTGTGATGGTTTGATGTGGCTTTTTGTACATTTTGAAGGACCACAAGGACATGAAAGCAGAGTGGTCACTAAGGTTGTTATAGAGGACATTGGTCTGAAGTCATCTTTGCTTTATGTTTGTTAGCATAAATTCTATGATTGAAATGTTGCCTATATGAGGGTTAGCTGTGGTTGTTTGCTTAACAAGTTCGTTAAGTCCAAGCAGATGATGTTTTGCTGTAAGTTTGAGTGGATAGGGAGCCTGAAGCATTTATATATCTATGTGATGACTTGAGATCCAAAATGGATGGATGTTATTTATGGTTTTATGTTAGAATGTTAAGGAGGAGGGTTGGAATATATAGATATGAAGACAGTAAAATGATTAGTAACATGCACCCAGTTTGGACCTCAGTCATTGTAACTTAAACATTTTGAGTGTTTCTTTTTATTTGAAAGGAAGACTTATTTTTATTAGTGAATGTATTTGACCACCTGATCTTAGCCCCTGCATATCATCATTGAGAATGGTATAGTTCGCAGAAATGAAGTGTGATGAGCAAATATCATCCTTATGTCAGGTATCAGTTAAGGCTATTGTATGTGGCTGCTATGTTAGTTACTATATGTCTGGAGTAGTCCATTTGCTGTTTATGCTTGCAGTATTGATTGACGGAATTTTTATCAGTGAACCTGTGCATTCATTTGGGTTTATGGAGTTATGGGTTAAAGTTTGAGATCCTGGCTTGGTATGCCTATAATTGGATCTAAAAGTTGTATGTAGTATTTGATATAACATGGCAAGTCATTTTTTTTTTAATTGGGTGCAGTGCCTTAGTGTTCTTTTCTTGCAGCAATGTTTATGTCAAGTATTTCTTGGCATTGATTGGAATTAATGTTAATGCATAGTGTTTTGAGGATTGTAAAGGCTGTTGCAACATATTCAGAAACAATGTACTGTGTAGTTAGTTTGTTGGAGTTGTGGTAGATGTTTAGTGGTAATGTGTCTGAAAGAAGCAGACAAGGTATTAGTAATGTAACTGTAGTTACAGGAAAACATAAGATACTGTGATGGGCCATGTTGATTGTACACTCATCTGGGTAACATAAGGCAAAGGAATATAGGCAGTATATAGGATAGATAGTGAAGGAGTCTAATGTGACTGACTGGGCAATGACACACACACACACACACACGCACGCACACACACACACACACACACACACACACACACACACACACACACACACACACACACACACACACAGGTAGATAGATAGATAGATAGATAGATAGATAGATAGATAGATAGATAGATAGATAGATAGATGCTTCAGGCCCCCTATCTACTCACACTTACAGCAAAAGATTATATTCTTGGACTGGAACAACTTGTTAAGCAAACAACCAGAGATAAACCTCTTATAGGCTGGGTGATAAACAAATGGAACTTGAAGTGTGGCTGAGTTAGAAGGTTGTCTGTTGTAGGTGAATGTTTTTGGCTAGGTACAGAGGAAATCATATTGGGATGGGAATAGGATTAGGGTAAAGAGCAAAGTGAAGCCACACATAATGCAGATGAAGGGAGCAGTAATTCACCCCACTTTTTACTTAAAAAAAAATTATGAGAGGAGGAAGTGAATCTCAAGTACTGACAACAGGAGAGCAACCAACTAAAGTTCTACTATGTACAAAGTTTACTAATTGCAGAAAAAAGTGTGAGAATTAAGTTAAAGCCTATACCCCAAGTTTTGTTCAAGATTCCAGGAAGAATTCCAGGGCATGTAATTCAAAAGTTATAAACTAAATGCAACTGCAGCCATAGTGCTAATACACTGGAGCAGCTTACTGATATCTTTACGGTGGAAATCCTTACATACTTCAGTCTAAAAAAAATAAAGCATTCGGTAAGTCAATCAAGTAACAAACAAGGATATAGTTATGGACTTGTGCTTACTTAAAACACTGAGGAAAAAGGCTTTCTCCAGAGGTTACTTGTGTTTGGTAATATCTGTTGTCTGAGACTTGAAGCAAGGTGTCTCCATTTCATTCTGTTATGAAGATTGGGAGGGCAGTGTATCCTAAGTTTAGTGTCTTAAATTCATGCTCCCTGTTGAAATAAATGTGCACACACAAGAAAAAACTTCTCTGAATACTTAGAAACAGTGCCTATTACATGTTAAGTTTTTTCTTTTTAATGAGTTTTTGTATAGCTGATAGTTTTGCACATTAAGAAGGACTGAAAAGTAGCCACTGAAAAAAACTTTGTTTACATAAGATAATTAGTTAACATCTGCACAAGGAATGTGGTAAGGGGGCAGAATACAATCAAAGAATATTTACCTAATTTTATTTTAATTATTTAGCAGCGGTTGTGTAAAATCAATGTACTGTCATGGAATTTCAAGTTGGTGTTTGAATAACATTGCATTCACTGATTATACAGCATTCCTTTGTGAAGTCAGCAAAGCTGGTAATGTTTACTATGTGCAGTATACCTCTATGTTGACCTACTGATCTCTCAAGGTACTAGCTAGCATTCTGCCAAACCTAAGAGATGAATTTTAATTTAAAAACCGACAACATTACATTCCTTTACGAATTATGAGATTCTGTATCATAATTGATCAATATCGTGTACTGATTCTTTAAGCATTTGCAGGTAATAAATGGCCATTATGTAGTTTTGTATCTAGGAGTAAGTAAGTAAGCAGTGATGTGAATGGAAGAGCACCATGCTTAAAACATTGTAGTGCTTTAAGTTTAAGTGGCAGGAAGAAAGTGATGGCCTCTGTTATTTGGCACAAAAGGTCCTATTAAGGAACAGAGCTTTGACTAGTGTGCTAATTAAAGAAACAGAGGTTAGGCACTGGAGGTTCCTTTTAAATATTGTATCCAGAAGATACCATTCAAACAGGTTTTGGCACTATAATTTCAATTCTAAAAGTTTTTTGTGCCCAGAGCTTAATTAGGGGAGAAAGTCGGAATGCACTGTGTACACTCAGATAGGGGGAGTGTGTTCGCCTGAGTTAGTCATATACCAAGGCCAAGGAGCATAGTTGATTCTTTCCCCCAGAAAACAGTTACTGTAGCCAGATTTTAGATGCTGTATACCAACTATTAATTACACTTACCCATGCAGAGAATAAACCTTAGCATCGGAAAAGTGTCTGACAGAATCATTTGTTGTGATTGTGTAACAGACGACAGTAAGCATTTCAGTTATACGAAGACACTCCAACAGTTATTATAAAGCAGTCCACATTTACTTATTTATTTTATTTATATGAATTTGTTAATTATGGTAGATCACCGATCGCAAATGACTCATTTCAGTCTCAGGTTGGGGAAAGTACAGCAATAAATTAAAGTGTAAAGTACAGACAGAGTTAATGAAATACAACATGTGCATTGAGGTTAGAATAATGTAACAACAAGGTAAGTAGAGTTAAACACCCACTATGAGAGATTCTTTACATTATACAGTTGACTGTAGTTCAAATAAGCTGATGCAGTATGGTGGTTATATATCTATACACAAGAGAGTCAGATGTTAAGGCCTGATCTAGTTATTAGACAATGAGAAAACATGGTGTGATTAAGTAATGTGAATAGAGGTATAACAGTGACATTTAGCAAGTTTCATAAGATGTGTTTCTATTTATATCTGGAAGAATGGATGCGCGGATATTTCTTTAACACAGGAGTAATAAATTCATAGAGTTTTGGATCAAGAATAGAGACAGTGATCTGTACAGTGAAGTTTTCTTTATGGAGCTAATAGTAACTGAACTGAATGGTTATGTTCTTGAGACTAAGATGGAGAAAACATTTGTTTATATAAGTCAGTTCTTTGCTTGGCTGGGAGACATTTTGCTTTTCTTCATGATTTTGCTGTCGTGTTCATGGTTGTGGAGAGAATGATGTACCTGCTGATTTTATTGGTGATCGATTATATGTGCGCGCCATTTGTCTTTGAAGTAGATGCTACCAAGGGGAGGCTACATGCCATTTAATAGAGGAAGACTTATTTACTGATGGCTTATCTGGATGCTTGTTGGCACATAATAGCTCTGAGTTAACCATTTTCATGTTTTTTTCAAGAGGCAGCATGAAGGTCAGAGACTGGTTTAACCACAGACAAAGGTAGTCCAGATTCAATAAAGCCTGCCTAGTGTACTAAAACCATGAACTATCATGGCATGACTCGCACACGATAGCACACAGTTCTGTATTTAGTAAGTGGTTCTACATGACGAGTAGAGCCAAGCAAACACAGTAAACATTCTGGCATAGTAATTACAGCATAAGCAGCTGAACTGTATGTTAACCAACCAATCCAAGATGGAGTAGCTATTCAACAAGCTATAAAGCAACCATGTAGACTCAGTGCTAGTTTTCCTTGTGAATTCCAAAACCTATTGGAATACAGCCATGGAAACTAGGCCACAAGGAAAGAATGTTAGGGGTTTCTGTGGCTTTTATTCATGTGTATGTGCAGAGGGCCCATGTCTATGCCGCTGCTGCTGCTAATAGACCATGACCAAGAAGGAGAAGGAAAAGAGATTTTAGACCCCATTTAACTTTTTATGATTTGCATGAAATGGATGTTATAGACCACGAGAGGGTAGATAGAGACCCACTACAAAAACTCTGATACCTCTGGTATCCTTAACTGAGCGCAAGGACAAACCAAGGGGAACCAATACCAGTGGAGACTAACGGTTGTGTAGCACTTAGAATTTTAGCTACAGGAACCTTTCAGAGATCAACAGGGGACATGCTGGGTGTGTCACAGGCATCAGCATCTGGAATCCTCCTTCAATTCCTGAATGCTATACTGCAACATGCCAGTGAGTACATATATTTTCCCCATACAGCTGAGGACAGAGCCAGAACTATGCAGGAGTTCTACCCTGTAGCACACTATCCTGAAGTCCAGGGTGCCATAGACTGCACACATATAGAAATCAAAGCACCACCTGGGAAACAGGGAAGGGTGTACATAAATAGAAAGGGCTACCACTAAATTAACTCCCAGGTTGTGTGTAACACTAAGAAAATCATCCTGAATGTGTGTGGTGGCAACCCAGGCAGTCATGACTCACATATCTGGCACAATTCCAACTGTATAAGATGTTTACTTGGTGGGATATCCCACAGGGTCATCTACTGGAGGATGCAGGTTATGCACTCGAACTTTGGCTGATGAAACCCAGGAAGAAATGCACACACATCAAATGAAGAATGCTATAATAAGGCGCATGCTTAAACAATAAATATTATAAAGCATGAGTTTGGGCTGCTGAAGCCACAGTTCCGGTGCCTAGATACATCTTGTGAAGCCCTGCAGTACAATCCCTGTACATGTACCGAAATATTCACTGTCTGTGCCATGCTCCACAACATTATTTTGAGAAAACAGCTTCAGCAGGAATAGCAGGGATAATGGCCATGCACCCCACCAATACTGGCAAGGTCACCACAGCCATATGCAGGTGAGGTGTCAGAGGGGAGCCAGCAGCTGCTGTAGGTGTAGACTGATGTAGATGTGCACAATATAGCCTCACACTGGCCACAAGGCAATGGATAGCACACATGCTCACCACCTGTGGGGCTAAAACCTTCATCCTACACAGATATATACAATAACGTTGATGCCAGGCAATGCTTACAATTTTTACTTACTTATGTAATGGCTGTGTACTACTAGCATCAGACAGAGTCAGTATTGAACTAAAACTGTTGCAACTGCTGGATTTCCAAGGTAAGCATTGAACCTGGAATAGAAAAATAAATCACAGGATCATAAGAGGTTACTAGGCTAATGACCTTGGGGCCCTTACAAGCCTAGCCAAGAGTTTATCCCCAAAAAAACAACCTCAGTCAGCACCTGTCACCTCTGTCAATGAGGGACAAATGTGGAACCCCTGGGACAAATTTGTGGTTTCCTATCTACTCATCAAGGTTGTACTTGAAGAGGGTTAGCAAAGTACTCTGTTTGACATGTATGAGAAGTCAAGTCCAGAGATGGGACAGCCTCTGGGAGGCACACCTGTCTTTCCAGCAGGTTTTGTTGATGTTGCATATTAGATTTAAGTCTATTGAGTGGGTAATGTGCAAGGAGTTAGACTTATGGATATGGAGCATCTCTAGTAGGGAAGGGTCTGATATTGCCTTGTAGTCGAGACACAAATCACCTCTGAGCAATCTGTATGATACCTAGTAGAGTGATATTTTTTTCAGCCTGTCCGCATAGGACAGGTGTTGGAGGCCATTGATTCTCTTTGTGAGGTATTTCTGTGGCCTTTCCAGTTGGTGCAGGTGTTTTGAGAGGTACATACCAAATGGGGCATTATACTCAATTATAGGTCTAATGAGTGAGAAGTACCAGGAGGTAATAACCTCCTTTTTTTCTGGAAGGAATCTCTTTACTTATGAGATGAACCAAGTAAAAGGCTTTTCTGACCACTGCCGCCACATTATGGTCGAATGTGAGATTGCTGTCAACCTGAGTACCCAGGTCGCTCACCACAGGTTGTGTGCTTAAGGGGTTACAGTTGATGTGGTAATCAGTAGGGGCAGTGTTTTTGCAGAATTGTATTACATTTTTTTGGGTTTAACTGAAGGCCATGACTATGGCACCAGTTATTTGTAGCTGTGAGACCCTCTTGCAGTATGTTAACATCTTTTGGGGAGTCAATGACAGCACCCAACTTGCAGTCATCCTCAGACTTGGTCAGCCACAGGTCCTTTGTCTTTGCCTGGACCTCTGAGAAGTAGATGCCAAACAGTAGGGGTCTCAAGACAGATTCCTGGGGAACACCACTAGTAACAGGTGAAGAACATTAGAAGAATTATGTGCTAGAAGAAGTGAGCATGAGACAGTTGCTACACTGTCTCAGTATGCCCATGTTGACCAGGTTGGCAGGGGAAACTGATGGGAATTTTTCCAGACATCATGTTCTGAATACATGCTGGACTTGTGGAGAGCAGGATTGAATAAAAACACACTGGTTCCACATGGCTGAATAAATATCAGAAAAAAAATTATGCCAAGAAAAAACAAGTCAGCGCTTTCACGGATATCATCCACTTCATCAGACTAGAATGAGAAATAGCATAAAAAACTTGCTTTTATACATTCAAATGAGCCAATCAACTAGGCTAATGAGTTAAATACATATTTAACCTCTAAAGTGCTGGATCACAGTGAAAAACTATTTATGTATTTAACTCATTAGCCTAGTTGATTGGCTCATTTGAATGTATAAAAGCAAGTTTTTATGCTATTTCTTATTCTGGTCTGATGAAGCAGATGATATCTGTGAAAGCGCTCCCTTGTTTTTCCTTGGAATAAATTATTTTCTGATATTTATTCAGCCATGTGGGGAACCAGTGTGTTTTTACTCAAATTTGCTCAACTTATCACATTATTTGGTTCCTTTATCAGCTTCAGAGATTTTTTGTCTTTTGCTACTTATGGAGAGCAAGGTTTGATAAGGGGTTCAACTCCAGTAGCAAGACCTACACGTATGGCAAGTGCACGGCTCCAAGATCAATTCAAAAGGCAAAACACATAAGCCAGCACAGGTTCTGTTATATAAATGGCTATTTTAATGTTAATAAACATAGGGCAAAAATACTCCTACATGAATCATCAAACCGGTTTCAACGAAAGCCTTCTTCAGTGATGAATACAAAGATGAATAAGCAATTTCCATTGACAGTAATTTATATGCAACACCCGCTAAGCAATGCGCAGCAATACGCAAACCCACACAAACCCGCTTCCAACTGCTTAAAAGTGCCTTAGTCACTCTGTATGTGAGGGCCCTTGTTCTGCTCAGGAGCAAAATAAAACACCTCTGTAAGTCTCAAACCCCAGACATTGCACACACTACACAACATGAAGTACCACTAAGCCACGGTAGCTATACATCAAGTTGGTGCTTAAACAAATATATAATGCATCAGAATGAGTGAATGTAAAGGAAAAATAGGAATACCATACCACACAACTTGTTCTGTGGATGTTGACCAACAGTTGTGGGATTACATTGCATGACTGTGATAAGAGAAGCAGCCATTCTAGCAGGAAATAATGTTACACCATCACTTTACAACCCCACACAGTATCACAGCAGGACAAATACTGGCATATCTGTGTAGGGCAGAGGCCATACCTCCCAACTGTCCCTAATTTTCAGGGATGTCCCTGATTTTGACACAAATTTTAGTTCTGTCCCTCTGAATCCCTTCAAAAACTACTGACTTTGGCCAGAAAGGTGGTGAATTACACTTAATGAATAATGACAATAATTAAGAGTTAGACACTTTTTTTACTTCAGAAAAGGTGTATTAATTCATATGCTCTGATTCTCTCAATGTCTCAGCTTAATGGCACTAATATTTTAAAGGTGTCCCTGATTGTCCCTGACTTTTTCTTGACTTTTCCCTGAGTCTGTTTAAATATATACCTGATTGGTTGAGAGGTCTGGCAGAGGCAGAAACACAGAGGCATATCAGCTTTGGAAGGAGTTTTGGAAGCATACCCTTATGTAGGAATACAACACTGAAATACAAATGGATGTAGCCATGTACTGGTAGCAACCAACTGTAAGAATGCCATTGCTCTATTGCTGAAAAGACCCGTGTGGTGCACAGACAAAAAATAGGCTATTCTCTGGCTATCATGTGGATAGGTCCATAATTGGGAGTTACGCAGACAGACTACTTGCCTTGATAAACTAACATGTACACAGCAACCCTGTAAGTCCAGTAAGATAAAATCCACACAATAGTACTTACACTCTCTGTACTTCTGCAACCCTACCCAAATGTAGAATATACCTGTGTGTGCAGGGTCTACCAAGGATGTAGGTAAGCATACTCACAGTACTGAAATGTGTCCAGTTTTTCTGAGCAGCTTGTGCTAATGTCACACTAAAACAGCACAAACTGTTTAGAACTGAGTAAATGACTATTCACAGTATAGCAGTTCGCAAACAATTCTTGTGCCAAAGGAATACATCTCAATAACTAGCTTTGGATGGCAGTTAATTGTAACAGTTGAAAAGAAAGTACATCTTTCCATGTATCTTGGGGTAGCATTTTGAGGGGTGAGTACATTTCTACACTGACAAGTGGGTACTGGAAGCAGCAACATTAGGTCTGAGTACAAAATGTAAATCTCAGGCTACACCCCTGGCTTCTGATATAAGAACTATACCAACCTTCTGTCTTAAACAATGATGTCCACAGCAAACAAGGATGACCTCCATCTTGGAAAGCTGAAATGGCAACGCCTACATGAGTCAGCAATTTATAGTACTGGGTTGCTATGACAGTGATTACTGCAATTATTACACAGCAGGCTGCATGCAATTAGCAAATGGTGGCCACTAATTGGTGCAGAGGCCATCACATGCTCATGTGCAAATTCCTGCAAAAGCAGGCTGCAATCTCTGCCAACAAACTCAATCACTCTATTGCAGAGACTGACAGAGAGAGAGAGTGAGAGAGAGAGAGAGAGAGAGAGAGAGAGAGAGAGAGAGAGAGAGAGAGGGAGAGAGAGAGAGAGAGAGAGAGAGAGAGAGAGAGAGCGAGAGAGAGAGAGAGAGAGAGAGAGAGAGAGAGAGAGCGAGAGCAAGAGAGAGCGAGAGAGAGAGAGAGAGAGAGAGAGAGAGAGCAAGAGAGAGAGAGAGAGAGAGAGAGAGAGAGAGCGAGAGAGCAGAGAGAGAGAGAGAGAGAGAGAGAGAGAGAGAGAGAGAGAGAGAGAGAGAGAGAGAGAGAGAGAGAGAGAGAGAGATATTACCAAATCATACAAAGGAAAGGTATGTGACACATATGTATTTACTGGCATGTAGTAGATGTTACTGAAGAATAGTCTACATAATGTGAACCATTCATATGTGGCAGCAGTACTTTTTTATGCACAGATGTTCTGCTTAACTACTGCTATGGACAATACTGTGTGTACCTGTGGGCAGTGGGACATACCTGTAAAATGTGTAGCTCAGCATTAAATGTCAAAGTTCTGATCCATGTTATCTGTGTTCCGTACAGTAGTGTGGCCGATGGCTGTTGGGGGGATTAGCGCTAACATTATATAAACATGGGTGTGACAGAGCAACACATGCATGATAGTCATATTAAAGTGTAGCTTAGCACTGGCAACTGCTGTAGCAGTCTAATATGCTTATCTAGCATCTGTTGCCATATATACCCCCCTAATGTTAGTGTGTGTTTATATGTGACACCTGTTTGTGTTGCAGCAATGCCCAACAGTTCAGCTGTGAGGTCCAGGGACTTACAACAGTGTGGACCTTGTGTGTGTATGCCACACACATACGGAGAAATATATATGTGTCATATATATTCACATCTGTATATGTGCATAGAGCAGGGGACATATTGCAACTGTTTGTGTAGGGGGAGATTTATATGTTGATGAAGGTTAGTATGCGCATATTTGTATGTAGGTTTTAGTGTGTGACAAACAAGACAGCATACAGTGCTGGTATATGACATGCAGTGGTTAAACACTGTGGGTGATTTGTTCAGTTTGCAATGCTGAATCCAGTAAGGCCTGCTAAAGCTACTTGGGCTGTGAACACCTTCAGTGCATTTATCCCAAGACTGTGCGATTTTATTACATTACTGTACACCTTACATCCTTTGTATAATTGATATTCTCACTATGAAAGGTGAAATGCATATGTGCCTACATATATATGTATATGTAGACCAATGGATATGTGTATATATATACATATATATATATATATATATATATATATATATATATATATAGTTATATATACTCATACACACCTACATCTACTTGTTGCAATAGATTCTCTGTACTGTTGACTTACTGTGATGGTCAATATGTTTGTGAATACGTCAAAGATATGTATCTGTGGGATAGCTTAGTGGGAAACTGTTTATGTCATGGTATTATGGGTCCTTGCTTTGATCCTAGCAAAAGCTGTGTATTCTGTTGCTAGGCCGAACAAGTGATATTGCATACAGTGTGATTAAGTCCCTTGATTTTAACTAGGGTGTGTCATTGGAGGCTAAAGCACTACATCTATGATTATTGATTGGTACCGATGTTGAATGCAAATCCTGTGTGTACTGTAGCACTACTTGAGGCTCTGGGCCTGTACAGCAAAGTATGGCGTATGCCCACATTGCTTGCATCCACTGTTTTGCGTGGTCCCTGTATTCATCACAGATTACATTTCTCAAGATTAAGGTTGTGCAAGTACTGACACACAGTACTGTATAGTACACACTGAAAGCTTATCTGGGTTGTCATACCTTTGTGTCCTGTAATTATGTCTGATGTGTGTGTGGGTATGTCTGTAACATGTCCTTTGACATATGTGTGGTAAAACATATAACTGCGTATCTAGCAACATTCATAGTGTACTACAGCAGTATGCGACCTATATTCCCAATTGTGCACATATTTTGGCCACGGGTTTGACATTAACAAGTTGTGTGGTATAATAGTAATACATTTACTGGACCTTACACTGATTGTGATGGATGGTATATTTCTTTACACATCAGCTTGATGTATATCTGCTGTGGCTAGGTGGTGCATCATGTTGCATACAGTGTGCCAGGTACTCATGTATAGTCTTATATAGTGATTTTACTTTGTTGCTGTGCAGAATCTGGATAGAGAGTGAGCAAGGCACTTTCAAGCAGTTGTGGGGTGAGCAGTGATAAGTGGCAGTTACAGTGTTTCACTCTAGGTTAGCTTATAGGTTGCTATATATGGCAGTTCAGTGATATCTGTACTGTATAATTTTAAATGTGCCATATGACTTGCTCAGACATATTTTTGTATTTATGTCTTCCAGGGATCATGGCCCATCACAGGAACCCCAGTTACAGTAGTGCTGAAAATGATATCATTACTAGCAGTATGATTCAGCACTACCATCTCATGTTCTCACGAATCAGCCAGGACCAGCAGGAGTTTACTGCATGTGGCAAGATGTTGTCCGCAGCATCAATGAGGTAGGCCTGCATAACTGGACATATAAGCAGGTACGCCACCACTGCAGTGATCTTCTCAGGCATGTCCGTCAGCGTGCTGCTGATGTGCATAGACAACAGCTTGCAACAGGAGGTGGTGTTAATATCCACCCCCCCTCACCAGAGTGAAGGAGCTGCTCCTGAGCCTGGTGGCACTTGCCCAACAACAGCAGGAGACATACACCATGATGGAGGTTGGAGCCACCCAGCAAGCACACATGGAGCAGGCAGGTAACATGTCATATCTGTAGACTACTGTTATCTGTATTGGTAGATCATGCATATGTGAGATGTGGAGTATGTCGTTCAAAGATGTGGAGCCTGTTGTTGTGCAATACTGATCATTTGGAACATAATCTGTAGCCCTGTGAATGTAAATTGTTGTTGTACTGTAAGATTGCAAACACACAGTAGCAATGCCACAGTTGTGGCCACTGACAAACTGTCTCATCTCTATGTAGGTCTCTCTGAGGTGACATCAAGGCAGTGTACAGATGCTGGTGAGTGTGTTCTACATTTATTGTTATAAATAAAAAGTGCATGTCATAGTTAAGTTGTAGGCCATGTACACATGTAACACACCTACCCATAATGCATGCTATGCATGTTTGGTGTAAGAGCACGCACATCTCACTAATGTGTTTAGCTGCCTCAAACAAATGCAATACCCAGACCATCTCAAACAAATGTGGCTAGACTGTAGTGACCATTGGATAGGCACAGTTGATACTCAACATGCACATAACATACACATCTATGTCATACACAGAGCATTTTAACATGCTACACATAAAGGATTCCCAAACCCTCTGTAAAGACACACTCCAGTATCCAAAATCGCATCCACACATTACACATAATATACCTGAGGGGTAGAGGCCTATCATGGGGCATTTAAACACTCTGCAACACAACACACATTCATGTCAGGGAATGCTCCTTATTGGCCTCCTTACAAACTCACGTAACAACTAGTTGTGAAATAGTGAATTTAGCTAAGGTAGTACAGTTCCGGCACATCATGATTAGTGTTGGTTTGTAAAACATTTGTAGCCTTGAGTGACCACCTGATGCTTCATGATGATGGCCTATAGTACTATACCCCATCCAGTTATTGTAACCACAATACTACACATAGCTTTCATTGCTATGCACCTTAATGTTGTGGGTGTGCACACATATGCACCTTTAAACAGTATGCATACCAATCACCATTTGCACAACTGACCCATATATGTCTTGTGAAGCTATTGAGTGGCTAGGTCATATGACACATATTGGGTATGTGCAGTGTTTAAATATGCAGTCGTGTTTTAGCATGCCATGTCATGGATGAGACTGGCATGTCCACAATATGATCTACACTCACCATAAGTACCATACATTGGGTATGTGGCCGAATGATATTCCATCAATTATCCATGCACCACTGATGATGTTGTGTGAATACTCATCATGCATGTGTTAAACATGTGTCCAAAATTATTTGCTAAAGACATAGAGGCTGTAATTAGCACTGGATACCTATCTGACACACAGATACACATCCAGCAATGGTATGTACACCTGTGAGTTATGGTGCACAGTACATTACAGGGTTGTGAATACCTGCACAGCAATGTTGTGTCCATGTATGCATTGTGTTCCAGGGGGAGGGCCATCACCTAATAACAAAACACATGCATCAAAGCCATGTATACTGTTAGTAACAAGGACTGACTACACTTGCGCTGCATGCTGTTGAGCAACACATGCCCTGCATGCTGACATGTGTGATATGACTGTTTTGCTTGTGATACTGTACTCCACCATCACCTGCTATTGTGTATGTTCTGTGATTGCTGGTGTTGTGTGTGTCTGCTTTAGGGAGGAGTGTAGTTTTGTGTGTGTGCATGTGTACTTGTGCATGTGCGCATGTGTGTATGTGCGCATGTGTGCATGTGCACGTGTGCGCATTTGTGCATGTGTGCTTGTGCGCATGTGCACATGTGTGCATGTGGTCTGAAGTCATGCTCAGGTCTTAAAGTGTGTTTCCTGTTTTCCTCTCACAGGTGCTGAGGTGGGGCTGGTTCAGTACAGCAGGGAACTTGATGTCACTGAGATAGACAGTGATGATGAGGATAGGTGTGTTGAGGCACAGGCAGGTTTGTCAGGGTTTGTTGTTGGGCCACTAATTGACAGTACACAAGTCTCCACCCCATCCATGCACACAGTCATACTGCCTGTTCATCCATCATCACCATTGCTCTTAGCTGAGGGACAGTGTACGGTTGGCACTGGCCAGGACAGTGTGGTATCTATGGCACATGTATCAGGACACAGCAGCCATAGCCAGATGTCTGGAATGGTACCACATAGGCAAATGCCCAGGGGTTCTCGTCAGAGCACTGCTGGTCATCATGCCCCTGGCAGACGTGCCACACCTCTTTTTACCACACACATGTTCCAGGCTATCATGAAGGCACAGAATTGAATGGAGCGGTACACTAGACAGGGGCTAAGGGCACAGAGGGCTCATTACACCTCTGTAAATGACAGTATCTGTGACCTAGCAGTTGCCATATGTAACTACACTGAGGTCATTGATAGACGTTGCGGGGAGACATTGGATGTCCTCCACAATGTCATGTCCATGTGTCAGGACAGTGCGGGATGGTTGAGACATCGATGTGGACATATGCCAGCAACATCAGCAGCTGGAGGTCGCCGTGGAAATCCAGCAAGTCACAGCCGCTCCCGTAGTGCCAGTACCAGCCCCGGCAATGTTGGGAGGGCTTTCCATAGACCGTCCTAGCAGACCACATGCACGTGACTCTGGCCAGTCCCAGCAGGGACCTGGATCCAGTGGACATATGTCAACCTCTTTGGATAGTACCCAATCTGGATTAGTACGTGATACTGTCTGTAGCACCCCTGCCAGGCACAGGTTCTGTATCCATAGCCAGAGATGGTGATCTGTAAAGCCTGCCAGGTACAGTCTGTAGCTGTCTCACAAATCCCTGTATATGGCAGCCACATGGTGGAACTGTGTGCATGCAGGCACACACACATAAACCAGAAACCTAGGGCAAACACATACCTGCACACATTACATCAACATTGGCCCATAACAGTACTCATGACCCTCACACACACACTCACACACACATGTCAATTGTATGGCTCAGTGTAGGACTCTGGCAAACCAACAACACACCCTGTGCATATGATGAAACCTGTGCCACCTCCTGTCATCTGTAACATTGATGCAGGAACAGGCTAACATGGTGCTGATGCACAGGGTGACTTTAATAAAGTTTAGCAATGGTTGGATGTGTAGCATGTTGTCAGCAGTAAAGTGTAATGATATCCTTGAAGGTGTAGCTGAGCATGCATGATGCATTAAAGTTGTAATTATCAATGTTGTATTATTTTCACCAGTGTTTATTCCAATTGTGTTTTGTTTGCCCATGTGCCACTTGGCTGATGTGTATAGTTGTGTCAGCATGCGTTATACAGTGGACAGTAAGTATGGGGTGTGTGCAACACAGGTTTGCAGGTATCCATTTGTGAACATGGCGGAGGTGCACTGTCTGCATGTACATGCATATTGGACACATGGGCAGGGTGACATGCCCTGTATTGGCCAGTGTTAACACTCCAGAATTTCTATTGGTTTCCAGTATGCATTGTACTACACACATTTTGGAACTTGAGTACGCATGTGTGTGTATGACACGGGTTGACACTGTGCTGTGGGTGATGCTGTTGTTGTTATCTGTCATTGGTTTGCATTACTAAGGTTAACACTGTCCCAGCTGCATAATCCTTTAGTAATGCACATTGTTCACCTGCAGGGTTGCATGGACCGTGCTATTACAAACACAAGAAATTCTCACTAATATAGTAAAAGTGCATTAGTTTCATGGACCCCTGCCATAACCTAAATATATAATAGAAGGAGTGAAGTTGTACCAAAAAAGAGTTACATACCAAGAAGGGATAACCTCTCTGGTCAGTATCATTGGGAAAATAAAATCCCTCAATAAACATACAAGGCAAGTTCCAAATACAAAATGGCAAGGATTCCAAACACAACGCTAAAGCTTTCTTTAGTGTTGTGTATAATCTACAGGGGACATTTCAGATCGGGTCACAGTTAATGTAAATGGTCACAAAGTACACTTATCTGACTGACATTACCAATTTCTTGTCAGACAGTTTGAATGCGGATTTCACCACCCTGTCGTTACACAAGGGCCACATTTCCAGACCTGAAGAATGTAAAACCTGATGATTCACAGGCACTCTAGTTAAAACATCTCTTTACCAAAGTCCAAACCACAGTGGCAATGGTACTGGACAGTGTCCCTGGCTGTGTCATACACAAGCTGACATATGAAGTCACCACTCACCTAAAAACTCTGTCCAGATGCAGCCTCTATACAGGTTACATACTTGTGGAATGACACATGGTAATGGTGTTCACAGTCCACAAGGGTTGAGCTACAACGTCTTCTTCTTCTTTCAGATGCTCCCATTAGGGGTCGCCACAGTAGGTCATCTGTTTCCATTTCTTCCTGCCCTCTGCATCTTGCACTGTCACACCATCCACCTGCATGTCCTCTCTCACCACAGCCATAAACCTCATCTTAGGCATTCCTTTTTTCCTGTTACCTGGTGGCTTCATCCTTAGCATCTATTTCACAATATACTCTGCATCCCTCCTCAGCACATGTACAAACCAACTTAATCCTGCCTATCTGGCTTGGTCTACTAACCTTCAAACCAGGACTGACCCTCTAATGTACTTATTCCTAAACCTGTCCACCCTCGTCACACTCATTGCAAATGTTAACATAAATTGATTAAGGGTAGAATTACAACAGATCCTGGAAACTCTCTCCCTATACACCAGACAAATGTTATTGGGAAGGCTATGGAGCACAGCATTATGGAACTCATTAACAGAGACATTATGAACCTGCAAACACTGCACCGTACCCACTTAGGTTCTCTAAAGGCTAGATCATGGTTCCTACACCTAGTAGACTTCAAGCCAGTTAACAAGGCTATAGGTGAGGGAGGGGAGGTCCACACAGCCAAGCTATAGCTCACCAGCAATTCATACCCATCCCACATTCTGGTATTATACATAACCTCAACAGACTGACCATAAATGATTGTTAGATGATGGATTGACAATTGACACACAGATGTAGGACACACAGCAACATTTGCAGCCTCCATGTACAATTCTATGCCAGTAACAAGTGGTATTCACCTGCACTCAGTCCTGGGACCACTCCTGTTTGGCATATAGCTTTCTTAGGTACAAGCAAACACAGTAGGGATATGTCTGCCCACGTTTGATGAAAATGCATACTGTAGGCTATACTTTATTCTCCAGATGACACACATATCCTCCAAAAGGGTATCATAGAGACAGATACCTGGTGTCAAACTCATGCTGTAAAGCTATAAGCCAATGAAAGCATAGTTATCCACTTTTAGAAAACAAAGTATCCCCAGAGTACAACATAGGAAGTAGCCCCCAAAATGTGGAATGGGTACTAATGTATACATAGAGCCATGTGTTTAGTCATCGCTCCTTTAATAATCACATTACCAAAGGGTTTTGGAAATCCCTCTGTGGAGCACATAAGCAATAAAGGGTGTGCATGCAGATCCACAGAGGTTGTTGCACACCTATAATGAGTAGTCATCTTTGCCAGACTTTGCTTGCTTTGGAACAGGATTCAAATATACCTCAAGCATAAACCCTCACTCACACTATTCAATAGAAACCGTGATGAGTGGATGTGAAACAGAAGACGTAGCCCAGGGATCACTGCAGTGGCTAAGCTTGTCACTAGCAGACAGAAGTGACCTAAGGTCTGGAAAGTGCCAGCATGCTCTGGCAAAGATAACAGATGCATTCATGGAGAAAACAGAGTACCTACCTATGAAATAATTGAGGTCACATGTATGTATATTGCTTTGCCCCACAGCTACCTTACATGTGTAATGCACATACAGTTGTCATTGTGATATGTCATACACTAGAAAAATCAAAACGCACTCCACATTGAGCAACACTCTCACACACACAGTCAGCAAGAGCGAGATTCAAACTCCTTCCTAACTACAGTATGATACTATGCATTTACACAACATGCTATACACATTACTGGCATTTTACATGTCCACAGGTATATTTGTAGGATGGTGACATCATCAGACTTGACAAAGATGAGTATTTTTTCACACTTTTAAGGTGTGTGAGTATTCTCCAAAAAGGTTGCTTTTCCCCAGGGAGACACACACAGTTGGCAAGTGCAAGATTCAAACCCCTACATAACGATACTACAGTAGTATGCATTTACACAACATGCTATACGCATTACGGGGATTTTTTCCTTTCCATAGGTATATTTGTAGGATGGTGACATCATCAGACTTGACA
Organism: Protopterus annectens; assembly: GCF_019279795.1. Taxonomy (NCBI): domain Eukaryota; kingdom Metazoa; phylum Chordata; order Ceratodontiformes; family Protopteridae; genus Protopterus; species Protopterus annectens. The sequence continues at coordinate 333,495,034 of NC_056733.1, read as the reverse complement.
AAGATGCATATACCACTTTTAAGGGGTTTGAGTATTCTCCAAAAAGGTTGCTTTTCCCCAGGAAGACACACACACATTTGGCAAGAGCTGGATTCAAACACCTACCTAATTATATTATGATACTGTAGCAGTACACATTTATATGACTCACTATACACATTACTGAGAGTTTGCCTTTCCACAGGTATATTTGTAGGATGGTGACATCGTCAGACTTGACAAAGATGAGTATACTACTTCTAAGGGGTGTGAGTAGTCTCCAAAAAGGTTGCTCTCTCCCCAGGGAGAGACAGACACACACACAGTTTACAAGTGCGGTGTTCTTAATCCAAACTAAGTCCGTCTTTAAACTTCAGCAAGCAATATGGAGTTACAGGGTGCAATACAGACATTACTTGCTGACAGTTTGCCCAAAGGTTTTTTCACATTTGCTAACCTCAGCAGGCTTATCATACTTGGTGTATTGTGAGTGTATTGTATGCATAGGTCATGACCATATCATATATGGGTTGATGCACCACATGCTGGCACACACAGGGTCAAACCAGTGGCTAAGCTCTGTCAACCCAATACTGGACAATACATTCAAGAGGAGTAGGGTCATACAACCACAACACCAACAGTTTCACATAGACCTACAATATAAGCACCAGCAAAACACACACATAAATACACATTACCATACTCAGAGAATACAAATATTAATCTGAAAAAGAGAGAGTGTCCTCCTAAGCAGACAAGCAAGCAACATGCACCTCCAAGCACACGCCAGAAAATACATAATACACCAAAGCAGTGTGCCTCACAACAGGCCCTAAGGCAAAACAACATACCCAACACACTAGTAATAGGTGACTTCATAGTCAGGCACACAGATGTTCCACTCACTCTGCTGGATAAGGGGAATGTTACTGTCAGTTGTCTGACAGGTGCTATGATCCACCACATAACACAAGCACTTACATCACTCCAGAACAGGTACATATATGACGTGTTCTTTGTACATGTCAGTGTGAATGATCTGAGACATACCTCCCATGACAACATGACAAGAGATATATAGTAGCTCTATGATCATGTAGCCCAGGCTGGTATGACCCTGACCTTGAGTAGCATCTTACCTTCACCTACATGATACTGCAATATAACAGAAAGACAATATACTTCAACAATTGGCTGAGCTTCTGGTGTCATTCAAAGGGGATCCAGTCTCTGCCTGTGATGACATGATAGACAAGCCTCGTTATTTCGCTACAGATGGTTTGCACCTGTCACCCCTATGCTTCTGAATACTGGCCAAGGCTCTTGCTGTCCCCATATTACCTTTTTTAGGCAAGGCTCAAAGTTCATAGGTTCATAGGTAGGTACTAGGCTATTGGCCCTGGGGCCTATACAAGCCCAGCCAAAAAGGTACCCTGGCTTTTGCCACCCAAGAAATTTATTTTCCTGTGCCACTGTCGAGCAGAGACACAGAAGTGATCCCTGGGGTGAATTTCCTATTTCCCATCCAATCATCAAGATTCTTCTTGAAGAGTGCTAATGAGGAGCTTTGTTTGATATATATAGGTAGTTTATTCTGGAGTATGGGAAGTCTCTGGGACAGGAATCTATCCCTCCAGCATGTTCTGTTTATTGTGGTGACAAGGTTTAGCTCCCTAGAGCATGTAGCTCAGAGGGATTGGGATTTCATTAAGTGGAGCATGCCCAACAGCTCTGGGTTTGACATAGCTTTGTATGTTAGGCAGAGATCACCTCTTAGTAGACGATATGTGACAGAGTAAAGCTGGAGTTTTTTGAGACGGTCTGTGTAGGGCATGTTTTTGAGGCTGGTAATCCTCTTTGTGAGGTATTTCTGCAGCATTTCCAGTTGTTGTAGATGTCTTGTGAGATAAATATCAAAAGGGGAGTTGTACTCTATAATGGATCTAATGAGTGATGAATAGATGGGAACAATGACCTCTTTTTTTCCGCATGAGAAACCTTTTGTGATGAAGTGTGCCACGTAGAAGGATTTCCTGACTATTGTGGTGATGTGATTATCAAAGGAGAGACTACTGTCCACCTGTGTCCCAAGGTCTCTTATCACACTTTCGGTGTTAAGTATACTACCGCCTATGTTGTAGTTCATGGGTACAGAGTTTTTACCAAAGGGGATGACAATGCACTTTTTGGCATTGAGCTTGAGGCCATGGCTTTGACACCAGGCATCTGTCTCAGTGAGGCCCTTTTATAGGATGTCCACATCGTTAGTAGTTTCGATTATGGTCCTAGTTGCAGTCATCTGCGAACTTCATTAGCCAAAGACCTTCTGTGTTAGCCTGTACTTCAGGAAAGTAGATACCAAACAGAACAGGACACAGGACTGAATCCTGTGGTACTCCACTTGTTACTGATCTGAAGTCAGATTTGGAGTCTGCTACTTTCACAGTGTGGGTTCTGTCAGTGAGCCAGTTGGCAAAAGTTGGCAACTCATCTTGTGACATAGGGATTTATACCTAGTTTAGTGAGTTTATCTATAATTCCAGAGTGGGGGATGGTGTTGAAAGCCTTGACAAGATCAAGATAGGCTGTGTGAACCACCTTACCCTTGTCTACAGCTTTGGTGACTGCTTCAAAGAAGTATATCAGGTTCAGGAGACATGATCTGCCTTTTACAAACCCGAACTGGTTGGGGTCCAGAGTTTGGAGATTACCAATGTCTTTGTTTATAAGTTCCATGATGATATGTTCCATGGCCTTGCAGACCAGGTTCATCAGGCTAATGAGGCACTAGTTCCCGGGGTCCGGGGTGGCTCCCCCCTTGTGTAGTGGGATAACCGTCACTGTGCACCATTCAGCAGGCACAAAGACTGAGGTGAGGCTATGATTGAACATGGTACTTAGGTGTGGTGCCAGTTTGTTCTGTAGTTCATGTAGAATGCAGCCTGGGATGTTGTCTGGTCCCATGGATGCTGTGTTCCTGGCTTTGGGGAGTGTGGTTTTTACCTGTGCTGCTGTGATGACAGGAACTTTGTATTCTTACGGTATAGAGATGGGCTCTTTCATGGGTGAGAGGGGGGTAAAGTTAGCACTGAACCTATCTGCCAGGATGTTGGCAATAGTTGGGTCTGTATATATAGTGCCATTGTGCTATAACTCAGAGCAGATCTGAGTGTTGCCATTGAGATTCTTGACATAGCTATAGAATGCTTTGTGGTTGTCTTTAGAATCAGTGGTGATTTTGTTTTCATAACTAGCTTTGGAGGGTTTTATCAGGGATCACAGCTTCTTACTGAGGCTGACCCAGGAGCTCATCCACTCATGGGCTTTTACCCTCTTTTGCAACAGTTTCTTTCTTCTGTTGTACAGTTTGTTTATGGCAGGGGACCACCAGATTGGCTTCCTTTTCTAAGAGGATAGCGTCTTGGTTCTGTTTGGGATAGCATGATCCATGCACTCATGTAAGTGTTTATAAAGTGCAATTGTGTAGGATTCAGTAGTCGTAACTGTATTGTCCATCTGCATGGGTGTCATGAAGTTCACCACTTCTGTCTTAAGAAGCATGAAGTTGGCTTTGTAGAAATTTTTTAACATGGTTTCATTAATGGGTGGTGGGGGGCAGAATGTGGATATGTAGGGTAATTAGCTTATGGTCGGGTCGGACCAATGAGGCGTTGACTTCAGGTGAGGAACATTGGTCACTGAGGACAAACCAAACCCCGCAACCAACACAAATAACCACAAAGTGAGCTAAATGCTACTCATTGCCAGAAGTCTCAGCCTCCAAATGCACACACTCGAGGCACTTCTCAGTATGGAGAATATTGATATCTGTGCAGCAACAGAAACCTATTTCAGGGCTCCAGAGACCACACCAGCACTACCAGGATACTACTCATTCCATACCTTCCAGCGTCAGAACCTGGATGGTAGCACATAGGGTGGGGATGTATCCATATTCATCAAGGATACCTACACCTCTCTCTACATTCTCTTTACAGGATATGTACTTATAGAATGTTGCACAGCAACGTTCTTCCCACTCCACAGGGGTGGGGCCACAAAAGACCCTTGGCATTCATGCTTTATGAGCCTGACAAGTGTGATCTGCAAGGCAATGGAGCCAATCATAATGAAAGTCAACAATAAAGGCATTGGGAACCTTCACACAGTTGAGCACACCCAGTTTGGCTTTGTCAAATGCGGATCATGCCTCCTGAACTGGGTGGATTTCTTTGAGACAGTTACCCAGCCTACAGATGATTGAAAGGAGCTCCACACAGCCTACCTATACCTCGCTAAGGCCTTTGACACCATTCTCCAGTCAGGTATCATAGATGAACTCACCAACCTGGGCATGAATCCATACATCACAAGATGGATTGAAAACTGGCTCACAGCTAGATCCCACAAATTAAGAGTTGCTGGCTACATGTCAGACTCTACACCGGTAACAACTGGTGTCCCCCAGGGTTCAGTCCTGGGGTCCTTCCTCTTTGGTATAGACTTCTCAAAAGTACATGCCAACACAGGAGGGTTGTGGTTGACTAATTTTGCTGGGAACTGTAAAGTGTTTGCCATAATAGATTTCCCGGATGACACAAATATTCTCCAGAAGGGACTCTATGAGACAGATGTGTGGTGTCAGATTCATGGTCTCAAGCTCAGTGTGAGAGAATGCATAGTAATCCCCTTTGGGGAAAACAAAGTACCCACAAACTACCACATAGGTGTTACCCCTTAAAAACTGACAAGGTAATAAGGGATCTGGGGACACATGTAGATAAAGAAAAACACACACTTCTGGATCCAAAAATCCAAACGAAGTCTCCACAAAAAACACAAGAAGCAGCACAAACTGGATAAAGAATAATTTCTTTACTGGATTCTGGTACCTCGGCCTTCACCTTCACATGGAATAATAATGTAAAGTACAAACCAGTATAAATACACACCTTATACAATCAATCACGTCAATTAAACAATTAATCAATCAAAAATAAATGCTTCACTAGTTAAAGAAATATACATACATATAAATGAACTCATATATAAATATGTATATATATATACATAAATATATAATAAATATACATTCAAAAAATAAATATTATTTCATATATTATATTTCTAAATTCATACCATGGGGAAATAATGTTCCATAATTTACAATAAACCTAGATTCCATATGGGTTCTTTGTACATATGGGGGATATTAGGAACAACAGACTTGATAGTCCAGTTGCTAGCCACTTCCACCATTTTCATGGGGGGAATCATACTGGTTTCAGATTCAGTGTTTTGGCAAAACCATGGGGAATGGGAGAAAGTAATATTAATTATCAGAATAAATTATTAAATATGGAATCTAGGTTTAATTGACGTGATTGATTGTATAAGGTGTGTATTTATACTGGTTTGTAGTTTACATTATTATTCCATGTGAAGGCGAAGGCCGAGGTACCAGAATCCAGTAAAGAAATTATTCTTTATCCAGTTTATGCTGCTTCTTGTGTTTTTTGTGGAGACACATGTAGATAGTCATCTTTCCTTTGACAACCATATTGCCAAAGTGATTAGGAAATCCTATGTGGGCCACCTAATCAACAAAGGGTTTGCATCAGGATCAAAAGAGGTAGTGGTGGCCCTCTACTCTTAAGTCATCAGACCCATCATTGAGTACAATGCACCATTTTGGATGTACTCGACTAAGCATATCCAGCAGCTGGAGAGACCACAGAGGTACCTCACCAAGAGGATTACCAGCCTCAAACAGTTGTGTTATGCAACACAACTGGTAAAACTAAATCTGTTCTCTGTTGCGTACCACCTACCCAGAGGCACACTCTGCCTAACATACAGAGCCATGTCCAACACATAACTGTTGAACATGCTCCATCTACGGATAACAAAATTGAGTCACACTACACACTCCAGGGATATGAACCTCATCACAACAATGAATACAACATGATGGTGGGATAGAGTACCATCCCAGATACTTGCCATACTGTGGAACAGAGTCCCAGTGTACATCAGACAGAGCACCTCATTGACACTCTTCAATAGGAACCTTGATGAGTGGATGGGAAACAGACAATTCACACCAGGCATCACATCAGCAGCCCCACTAGAAAGGGACTTAGGGTACTAACTATTAGAACTAGGGCTTAGGAGACTACCTAATGGGGTGGTGAAAGCTGCACAACTTGCCTAGGCTAATATATGCCTTCGTGAGGATAGTCTACTACATACCTATGAACCTATGTGACAGGTACATGTCTACAGATGGTAGATGTGTACTTCATTGTACAATCATGTTGTACATCAGGCTCATGCACCACATACACTGTAATGCTTACAGATATTGGTGGCTATTATGTACAGTGGGTGAGATGTGCACCTCATGTCTTTTGTGCCATTGGGATGTGTGCTGGGTGGGACAGTCCTGGATGGCTCCCTGTCATGGTCACCCTCTTACACACATCTCTGGCCATCCATCTTTAGCTTATTATACTGTGTTCCCCCTACATATATATATATAGGTACATAGGTAGGTAATAGGCTATCTTCCTGAAGGCATATATTAGTATGGCCAGAGTGTGCAGCTATCACCACATATGGGGTTAGTTCCCTAGGCCACTGTGTAGTAGAGCTGATGAAGTGATCCATGGTGTGACAGTTCATTTTCACATACACTCATCAAGACTCCTCTGGAAGAGTGTCAGTGAGTGACTCAGCTTAATGTAGGTTGGGAGCCTGTTCCAAAGCAAGGGAAGTCTGTGAGTTAGTAATGTATCCCTCCAACATGTTCTATTTATTGTTGTGATGATGATATCCCTAGAGCATGTGGCACAGTGAGCTTGGGTTTACTTCAGATAGAGCATGTACATCAGTTCTGCATTGGACATGGACCTGTCTGTTGGGCAGAGATCGCCTGAGTAGACAGTATGCAACAGAGTACAGATTGACTTAACTTCAGTCATGTTGCATGGGGCAACTGTTTGAGGCCAGTAATCCTCTTGTTGAGGTACTTCAGTGGTCTTTCCAGCTGCTGAAGGTGCCTAGTCAGATTCATCGCAAGTGTGCCGTGATACTCTCTGATGGATCTGTTGACTGATGAGTAGAGGAAACCTCCTTTGACCTACATGCAAAGACCTTGGCAATTTGTGGGAACACATAGCATGATTTTCTAACCACTTTGTGAATGTGTTTCTGGAAGTAGAGATGACTATTCACATGTGTCCATAGATCCATTATTATTATTACCTCCATATTTAGGGTGTTGGCACCTATGTAGTATTTGTATGACTGTAGCTCGAGGCCATAATTTTGACACCACATCTGCCTGACTGAGACCCTTTTTAGGGATGTCTCTGTTGTCCCAAACATTGATTATGACAACCTTTTTGCAGTCATCCACAAACTTTGCTAACCATAGCATGTTTGACTGTATTTCTGAAAGGTATACACCAGGCAGGAGGGGTCCCAGGACTGAGCCATGGGGGACATCAGTTGTTACCAGCTTACTGTCCAGCAGGGAGACAACAATGTTTACCTTGTGGGATCTATCTGTGCCCCAGTTGGCAATCCAGTAGATGACATACGTGTTTATGCACAGGTTGTTGATTTTGTGGATATGACGTGTGTGGGATGTTGGAAAAGGGCATTTCAAGGTCTATGTAGGCCATGTGGAGCTCATTTCATTGGTGTATGTCCAGGGTGACTGCCTTGAAAACTGTCTAGCAGGTTTAGGGACCATGATCTGCCCCTGACCAAACCAAAATGGGTAGGGTTGGGTGTTTGTAGGCTCCCAATAGCTCTGTTTATAAGTTCCATAATGATGGACTCCATGGTCTTGCAGATCAGGCTTATTAGGCTTATAAGACAATAGTTCCCATGGTCTGTTGTGCACCAACACTTGTGGAGTGTGCCAAAAGTTGCTGTAACCCCTTCAACAGTTTCATATCCTGTAGAGAGGGTGAGTCTCAACAGACTGTTCAGGTGCAGGGTCTGTTTGTTTTGGAGTTCACATATGACACAGCCAGGGACACCATGTCATCCCATAGACACCATGTTTTTAGATTTGGATAGAGCTGTTTAACCATTGTATATATGTGATTTCTGGCTTTTCACAATCTCCAGGTATGGTAATGGGCCCTTTTGTCAGTGAGAGGGGGGTAAATATGCATGAACCTGTCTGACAAGATGTTGGCAATGTCAGTCATGTACATGTATTCATTTACACTTTGCACTGACTCAGAACATATATGAGTTTACATTGATATTTATGACATACTTAAGTAAAGCTTCATGTTTCTCTATGGACTCTTAAGCAATATTTTTGCCAGAACATGGCTTGGATAATGTTAGGAGTGCTCATTGTTTCTTGATGATACTGATCGGAGATTTATTGATCTTCTTTGGATTTTCACTTTCTTTGAACAACTTAAGTACTTGTATTACATCATTTGATTATGACAGGGGTCCAATATATTATATGAGTCTGTTTTCATAGCACTGTGTCTGCAAGGCAGGATTGGTGAATAGTGACATGTGTCTGGAGTAAGAATTGCAACTGCCAGATATGTGTGGCCCACTGCTGTACTCAAACATGGCCTAAGTGTGTGGGCATGCTCAGTATGACCTTTCAGTATGTTTTTGACTGAAATTTGCTTTGTTTGTTTGTGTCTGAGCATGCCCAGTATGACCTGTCAGTATGTTGTTGACTGACATTTGTTAAATTTAAGTGTGTGAGCATGCCCACTATGGGCATATATATATATATATATATATATATATATATATATATATATATATATATATATATATATACATACAGTGTATACAGTCAGTGTATGTGCTATGCGTTGCCTCTTTGCCAAGGCCAGAGCATACTGGGCATGCCTACTTCTGCCTACTGGGGCATGCTCAGGTTGTTCCTCCTCCGAGTCACGCTGTGCCTGTGCAGGCCTTGGCAATGGTGGGGGGCTGTCTGGCCCTTCCCCATGCTGTTCCTGCTGCAGTTGTTTCCACAGGATCATATTGTGTAGCATGGCACATACCATAACAATTTGGGTACATGTAGTTGGTGAGTACTGCAAGGCTGTACCAGATGTGTCCAGGCACCGGAACCGTGACTTGAGCATCCCGAACACATGCTCAATTATGTTTCTTGTTTGTGCGTGTGCCTCATTATGGAGTTCTTGTTCAGGTGTGTGTGCATTTCTGATGGGTGTCATCAACCATGGCTCCGGTGCATATCCAGCATCCCCCACTAGCTGATGTCCCCATTGGCAATTCTCTGGTACAGCTGCGTCAGATGCCAGATGTGGGAATCGTGATAGCTTCCAGGTCAGCCAACACACACATTCATTATTATGCCCTAGGCATCGCACACGGCCTGGCAGTTGATGGAGGGGAAGCCCTTGCAGTTGATGTAGACCCTACCCCGCTCACCGGTTGCTGCTTTGATGCGTATGTGCGTGCAGTCTATTGCACCCACTACCTCAGGGTATTCTGCTATTTGGTGGAAAAGACGCATATTGCTGGCCAATGACTCACGGGAATTGGGGAAATATACATGCTCACTGACATGTGCTGACATGGCATCCAGGAACTGGTTGAGTACCCTGGATGCAGATGCCTGTGAAATCCCTATCATTTCACCAGTTGGTCTTTGGAAGGTATCTGTAGCTAGTATTCTTATGCCAACACATACCTTTGTATCCACTGGGATGGGTTCCCCTCTGTTGGTTCTGTGTGTGAGGTGTGGCCAGCACAGCTCAACAATTTGCTGTAGGAGGTCTCTGTCCACCCTATAGCACTCCACTATCTCCAGCTCATGTAGCCCCTGGTAGGTTGCCCTGGGTCTGTACACTCTTCTCCGTCTCCTCACTGTGGGTTGATCAGCAGCATTCACAAATCACCACCCTCAGCACCTTGCACATGTTGGTTTATAATAGCAAGAGCAGCCCCTAACATTTTGTCTGACTTAAGCTTTCCCTCTTTGTATACTGCAGTGTTGCAGAATTTTTGGGAAAAAAACAGGGAGAAATGCTGTTTGCAGAGTTTAAAGTGCTGGGCTGGGCTGGGCTAGTCTGCTGCCTGTGTAATTGGCTGATTCTGATATATTTCACCTGGCAGCTCTGCTAGTTCTCCTTGGTTAACTTCCTACTACTTCTTTTCCTTCCTTTTGCCTTTCTGTTTCTGCTCGTGGGGAAGCGCCGAGCAAACAAGCGCAAATGTACGCACACGCTGTGTGCATGTTTACAAGGAGTTTCCCATCTTTTAACATTGTGCACCTTTGGTTTGAGGTTTTCAAGTAGGACAACTGTAGGCACGCCTCTTGCAGTCCGGTGCAACTCAAAGCAAACATAAGCCACTGTGCTCCAATTAGCTTACAGCCTGTCTGACACACCACCTCATGATGTCTCCTATATTCTACTCTACTACTCACCTACTCCTACTCTTACACTCTTGGAACATGGCTCACATGCTGGGAAAAATTAGGATTCACTATCCTTATCCTCATTTGCATAGGATTGCCTACTAATGCATGGTTACATCTCTGACACTGAGCTTCCCCCCTTAGCAACCACTACTCAGTGGCCATGTTGTCTTCAGCCTGCCATTCACCTGCATGGCAGAATAAGCTTTTAGTGAAAATGCCTATTTTTGGCTTTTTTTTTAATTATTTTCTTGTTTTTATAAGTGCCACACATTTGCGTGGTGCTGCTCTATGCTTAAACATTGGAGATCGGGGGAAAAAAAGTTAGATTTTTATATTTTTAAACATTTATAAATGCCAATGGCCTTATATTTGTCCATTGGCATGCTTCCTCAACTGTATGCATCCTATATTCGGAGCTGTCATAGCTCCGTTTAGCTATTTGTAGAACGGTACTCCGTTACCAATGGAGTACATTTCTGCAGATAACACTAATCTTCCACGGACAGGTTAGTGTTTCCTGGATCGCAAATTTACCTCATTTGCATAGCTTTCCCCAGCAAATGAGGTAATTTGCATACCATGACACTGTCCGTGCAAGAATAGTTTTAGCAGCTCTCATGCACGCCCCTGCCAGCTGTTCCCGGATCGCAGGGCAGACATATTGCCTGTTTGACGTCTTACACTACTCTACAACTCTGTGCAAGCTTTCATAAATCTGGCCCAAGGCTGTATTACATGAAATTTTAAATAATAAAGTAAAAAGTGGATAGTCAAGTTGGGGGGGTTGTTCCCACCAGTATTGAATGAGTATTTTTGAAACATTTTTGAATTATGTGACATCCAATCAGATAGTGGATAACTTGAGGGCGTTGCATATAAATTACTGGTTATGGTAATTGTTTATTCATCTTTGTATTCATCACTGAAGAAGGCTTTGGCCGAAACCGGTTTGATGATTCATGTAGGGGTATATTTAGCCTATGTTTATTAACATTAAAATAGCCATTTATATAACAGAACCTCTGCTGGCTTATGTGTTTTGCCTTTTGATAAGGGGTTCTCCACAAAAACCCTAAATATAAAATAACTGGCCTGAAGCACAAGTGCTAAAAACAAAACTAAGACGTTTAGAATAGCAGACAAATTAAATCAGGCTACTAACAAGCAGTAAAAAGTGCAGAATTAAGAGCACTTGAACACTTAAGAGTACCCAGAACAGTAAACTAAGATAATAAAGAAGGTAGAAGATAGTTACAGTAAGAGCAGCTGAATGTTGTTGTTGTTCTTTTGACTTTTCTTGGTTAAGGGTCACTCCAGTCCGCTAATGATTGGAAGTAGATTTTTACGGTGCCAGCTCAATGCCCAACCTTCAACGAAGGCACACCCATTCTACACATGTTTTTCAAACGCCACTCGACAGCGGGGAGGACATGCAGATTCCACACAGAAGGTGTTCCAGATGAGAATCGAATGGAAGAACCTCTTGCTGTGAGGCAACAATGCTACCGCTGCACCACCATGGCTTGTTAGAGCAGCTGAATAAAGTATAAATATTTTCTTTATAGTGGAGAGTAAGGAAACAGAGCAAGATTGAGAGGCTACAGGGTTGTCCTTCCCAAATGCTCTTTCTCTACAGAGTAGATAGAGCTGATGAGATGAGGTGGTAGTTGTGTCTGAAATCAAATAAGCAAGGGAGAGTCCTTCCCAAATGATCTCACTGTACTCAGTTCAGTGAGCAAATGAGATGGGTCCAGGAGGAGTGTCCAAACACAAATTTACAGCAGGGGTGGGCAATTCCAAAGCCACCAAGATTAACACCACAACTAGGAGGGTGGGAAACTAACCACAGAGAAACAGAGATACCACAATATTCAATTAATATTCAATGAAACAAATAAATAGAAAGCAATGCTATTACTGAAACATGGCAAGTGAAAACAAATTGTACTTAAATCACATTGTATGTCCAGATGATTGCAGCTCAGATACTGAACACAAATAAAGGCACATAGATGTGACTAACACTATTATAAGGTAAAGAGAACCCCCCCCAGGCTAACAGGTAAGCACAAAACTTCAAAGAAGTGATATAACCCCCAATGAAACCAGGTGGCTTACAATTCTAGCAAGCTAACTGCTAGAGAGACATATCTAAGAATACAAATGAATGGTATATTCTTGCATACTGTTACTTGCTAATATAAGTAAGCAAAAGGTGAGTGATTTTTACAGCAATTACATCAAGATGTGACAGCAGTAACTGATGTGAATACATGTGCCCTCTATCAACTGATAGGCCTTACATCTGAAATGTACAGATTTTTACCAAATGTCCACAGTTTGGCCTCATATGTTTGCAATGGCAAATCATTAAATAGTAAAGTTAGAAAATAATGACACAAAGTTCAGTTTCAGACTTCATATCCCTATGAACAAACATAAAAATAGTAATGCAAAACCTGTTATTCTGTCAGCTGTCTAAGTTTGCAAGATCACAATGCTTAAAACTCTCCCATTGCTGGGTCTTTGTTATTTATGGCTTGGTCCAACTTTGTTGGTGTAAGAGTTTGGGAAGGATGTATACATTAGAAAAAACTGTAAAATACATTACAATTTGCAAAACAGCATCACAAGAACAGATATACTAAGCACTATGTCAGCTATGCACCCTGAGCATCAGACAAAAGACTTATGTATACTTGAATCCAAAAGATACAAAACAAGGATATGGCAGTTATCATCATTTGCACAGGGTGTTGTGTGTGTATGTGTGGGGGGCAGGAAGCCTAGGGTAACACAAAAGGTAAGTGAGTGCGTGTGAGTAAGAAAGAGAAACAAGCAGACATTTGGATAAAGTATCAAATAGCCAGTGAGACAGAATGAGCTTTAAGCCTCATGACTGACCCATGTAACTGTTATGTTTGTGTGTGTGTGTGTGTGTGTGTGTGTGTGTGTGTGTGTGTGTGTGTGTGTGTGTGTCTTTGTGTGTGTGTGTGTGTGTGTGTGTGTGTGTGTGTCTGTGTCTGTATGGGCACTCTAGGTAAAATTGGTATGTTAGTGTCTGCAAGAACAAAACCAAGCTCTGTGTTAGGTTTATATTCTGCGATGTTGGACATGTGTGAGCCATGCATGGTAGAGGTGGCAGTGCGTCATCATCCCCGACCCTGAGAACTGGCTCTTCCAGAAGTTGCACTGGCATGGCCATGCCCTTGGTCAGATGCATTGGTCAGATGCACTGCTGTTACCAGAACATAACTGGTGTCTACTGGACAAGATCTTCTCATGAGTACACCCTGGAACATGACCACATGACCTGCCATGTCTAGGTATGGACAACTCAACCACTGAGCAGTGGAAGTAGTGCCATTACAGGAGCGTGATTGGGCATGACCACATTGGCTAACATCAGATGATGCGGCTGACCTATGCCCATGTGGATGCCATCCCCCTTCCAGCAGACATTCCATCACAGACACCACCCATTCTGTGTCATTCATCTGCTCCATTGAATCAGCAACATGGTGGAGGCAGTCACACATGTCAGCCTGTGCCGCATCTATAACCCTAAGCATTTCCTCAGAGGCCCTATTGGAATGTGCCTGCATCTCCATGAAGACCCTAAACATATGTTGAGTGGCCCAGAAAGACACACCAGGATCAAGTGAAAGATGGACAGCAGGCCTCTCTGAGCATCCCTAATAACCCTCCTGTGTGGCACCTCATTCAGACTTTGGCTATGGCCAGAGTTTACAGGCACTGAAGCTGCAGTAACCACACAACCCTGATCAAAGGTGTTACCCTCCACCTGTATAATATCTGAAGGCTCACTGGAATGGGTTTTGTGTAGGCCTACTGGCTGTATCAGATGGAATTACAGGGACTGGCTGAATGTCACTTCAATGTCAGATTCAGCCTCTGCACCCCCTGACTGTGCCTGTGTTTAGCCAACATTATCATCAGAGTCTGCTGATATTCTGACATCAGGTGGTAAAAGTCCTATACTTTCACTGTCAGGATCACATGTGATAATAAGCAGCAAACACAGGAAGTAAATTAATAGCTACACTACTACAGTTTAATATATGCTAACAAAATAACACTGGTACTACTATCACAGATGGTACAGCAATACACACACAGTCCTGGCACCCACCTCACACATACTGATAAATGCAGTTCAATGAACTTTAAATTTGTTTGTTAATTAATTAATTATTCAATTAATGAGAGTATAAAAAGTTGCCAAGGAGAACTAGTCATTGATCTGAGGAAGTGTATGTTTTGAATACGAAAACGCAGTATTTCCGAAAAGCGTTAATGTGAGTTTGCTCTGTGGACTGTACTGGCTGTTTCTTCGATTTCCTATGTGGTTGGAGTGGTGAATAAATCCTAGGAATTTGTTGCAACTGTGTTCCTGTGTTTTATCCTACCTACTTGGATTTAATAGTTACACTACTACAGTTTAATATATGCTAACAAAATAACACTGGTACTACTATCACAGATGGTACAGCAATACACACACAGTCCTGGCACCCACCTCACACATACTGATAAATGCATATTTCTGTCAAATGCTCATCAGTACTGAAATAAAAATATTTGGCTTACCCTGTACAGATGACTGAACACTTACTGGGGAGGGTGGTCCTGGAAGACGTTTAGCAAAATGTAAGGACACCATTATCACAATAACAATAACACAGGAGGAAAAAATGTTGGCCTTTTTATGTCCATTAACAATACATTTAACTGAAACCTGGATGACATGTCCAATCCAAGCCCATGTGAAATGCACCACAATGTGTTGTTAATTGTATCAATTTATAAATAGTTACGCCCCCCCAAAAAAAATTACTAAACCAACTTAACTGTTGCTTTCAATATTTCACTATACAAGAAATATTTAAAACTTGACATATGTAAGCCTACTTGGAATCTCCTCCTGGGACTTACTTCTCCTTGTAACAGCAGCACCAGCATTAATCACATGCACTTTTCACTGAGCTCTCTGGATCCCTGACACTGGACAGGAACTTTTCTTTTTGTGTCAGTGGTGGCTGTGTAGCAGCCCTCTCCCCAAGTAGCCAGCTGTCCACAGACCACTGCAGCTGCTGTCCTCCAGGCTGATGAAATTATGCCAATGTCCCTATGAAGCACCTAACCATATGTCCTGCTGCATCCCCCTACAGCATTTATGTCAATCACGATCTGGTTCCAAATTTGTATTCTTTCAGACATATCCCCACATCTTCTCACAAGCAGAAAGGCATCATGCTGTAGAAAGGCTTGGATATTCACTTTGTTCTCTGTGGGGATTGGGAAGCTTGGGAGCCACAGTCCTATGCAACATAAAACAGAAAAGGATACTGTACATAAATATCACATAAATAAAGGTTCTAGTTAAATATAACACACATTATTAGTTTCTTTTAATATTACCCACAGAAGAAAATAATTCATTTATGTGCTTCTAACATATCATGGTCACACACAAACCAAGGTTTGATCCAAAACAAGGAGTAACAATAGCAAAGCAAACCTTTGTAAATTTTTTTTTGGTTGTACCAGCATAGATGTACAACTTGACTCTCACACCCACAAAACAACAGGCAAATGACATTTTGCACCAAAAAGGAGTGGCACATCAGTCAGTTGTTATACGTGCTTTCAAACTGTCCCAAAAAAGTGTACACATTTACCAGAGAACAATCATTTATATGCAATTGCCAGTCATCTCTACCTGTGCCCAGCACTCCTCTAGAGGTGTCTACGGGCCATCCTGGAAGGTTAACACCCCTGTGTTATTGATAATATAAGACATTTGTATTTCATTGAAATAACATACCCCAGGATTCAATACAATCTGTGCAGGCTCAGTGTAGAGCCTAGATGGAATATATCCATGTGCATGGCCTCAGTTCCCCCTCAGCAGCATGCCATGCATATTAATCATGGCTCGCTGCTGACGGTGATCATAGTAACATGGATATTGAATCCATGTAGGCAGTAATGTAGTCTCCCATGTTTGTGGATTGTCAGGGAATTCCTGGACAGATGTTATGTACAGGATAAGAATCCCTGTAATGTGCCAGAGGTATAAAAATAGAAACCAGATGTAATTAATTATGCATTTTTGTCTATGTGTTTTTATTTTATTTTTTTGAATGGCCATTTGCATGGCGTGGTTCAGTGCTTAGCAATGCTAACAGGTAGCTTGGCAGTATATGTGAAAGTATACTGGTTTTCTTGATATTTAAGTAGTTAAATAGGTAGAATCACAGCCAAAAGTTTTGTAGGTCCCGGCTTCGAGTCCCCAGCAGTCATACCTTTTTACATTTATTGCTGTGGAAATGTGTAAGGTGATTTAAAGGGCAGTATAATGTAAAAACTAAATTGTTAAATTTGAAAAAGCTGCATGCCGCTAAGCACTGCTTAAACATGGTTAATGGCTACTCCTGTTTGCACATTGCTAAGCTTTGCTAAAACACGGTTGTGCAAGTTTATGTAATGCTTAGCTGTACTAAGCAGGTTTGTGCGATGCTAAGCAGTGCAACACTTTTTTGAATGTTACAGTATGATGTGTAAGGGTGGGAAAGCACCCTATATAAAGGCCAATAGTCAGGAATTCTGCAGCATTTGGTGGAGTCTTATTAACATGTCGATATGCCTGGCAGTGTTGGTGAGGGAGTGTGCTTTTGGGTGCAGAGGTGAGGTGTGCAGGAGTCCAAAGTTCTTGTTGGACTCCTGGTCCACAACTACGGACCCCCGGCTGTTGCAGGGTGATTATCAGGGCTCAGAATGTAAAGCTGAAGCCTGATATCTGATGGCTAGGGATCTTACCAGTGCTACTGGTATTGCCTGTGCTGGTGAGCAATGTCATCACCACTTTGATGACCTGAAGCGAAGGAAAAGGGGAAGCTTGGACACCAGGGTCCAAGAGACTAGAGCAGGGCATGTCCCACAGATATGTAAGTATGTTTCTTACTACTTTACTAAAATACAAGCTGAATACGTGCAAAACTGGTATGCATAATGGTGTGCTTCTCTTCCAACAGCTGCAGCTGAACGGCCTCACAATATCCAGTCTCATGCCGGGCACCTGACCAGGATATGCCATGAGTGTGGTAAGTATGGATATTTTCTGATAAATGTAGTGCAATAAACAATAGCAATACCAGTAACAATAAGCAATAAGGTATAAAGCAGGATTGTGATTTGATAACTAATGGTTTGATAACTAATGTGTGCAAATAACTGCAGTAGAGCTGTATTCACTGCATGTGCGGTCTAATGTCACTGCAGTCAACTGTAAAACTGAAATAAATATTGAATGCAAAAGTAATTGCTTGATAAATGTATTGCACAACCCGCAGTATGGTTCATGGCTGTCTGCAGCTCACTTTCAGTGAAATAATGCTCTGTATTCCTCCCACTCCAGGAACAAAGCCACAAGTGTGGTAAGTATGGATATTTTCTGATAAATGTAGTGCAATAAACAATAGCAATACCAGTAACAATAGCAATAAAGTGTAAAGCAAGATTGTGGTTTCATAAGTAATGTGTTCAAGTAACTGCAGTAGGGCTGTATTCATTGCATGTCTGTTCTAATGTTGCTGCAGTCAACTGTAAAACTGAAATAAATAAAGAATGCAAAAGAAATTGCCTGACAAATGTATTGTACAACCCACCATATGGTTCAAGGTTGATTTCTGGCCACTTTCAGTCACCTAATGCTCTCTATTCCTCTCACTCCAGCAACAAAGTATATGGGTGAGGTAGCCCATGTTCTGGACAGATATCATGTGTATACTTCATAGATTCTGAGGAGAAATAACAATAAAGTGTAAAGCAGGATTGTGGTTGATAAGTAATGTGTTCAAATAACTGCAGTAGGGCTGTATACATTGCTTGTGTGTTCTAATATCACTGCAATCAACTGTAAAAGTGAAATAAATAATGAATGTAAAAGTAATCCCTTATAAATGTATTGTACAACCCACAGTAAGTTTCAGGGCTGTCTTCAGGCCACTTTCAGTGAAATAATGCTCTGTATTCCTCTCACTCCAGGAACAAAGTATATGGGTAAGGTAGCCCACCTTCTGGGCAGATATCATGTGTATACATCACAGATTCTATGAAGCAATAACAATAAAGTGTAAAGCAGGATTGTGGTTTCATAAGTAATGTGTTCAAATAACTGCAGTAGGGCTATATTTATTGCATGTATGTTCTAATGTCACTGCAGTCAATTGTTACATTATGTACACATGCCCGCTGCAGTCACAGCTTTTGGGTTCTACTCCCATGTCTGCCAACTAAGACATGATGGCTGTCTAGCCTACATACCTCTCAACTGTCACAATTTTTTGTAATGTAATGACAACTGCCCAAGCTGCCTGGTCCATGATTAGCAGATAAATGATTACCTGGAATGCAATGTATTTGCAAATATATTTACAGAACACCTTGGTGGTTATGTACGTGCACATTATGTGAAACAGTTTCGTGTAGTTGTGTACCTGAATTTGTTAATGCTTGGCCCATACCATCCCATGCTAACAGCTTGAGAAGTATGTACATGCTACATAATCTATAGAAGAATTTGAGTCACCATGCTCACAACTGACACTGCACACCTGTAGAAGTATGTATTAGCAGTATGTGTATTAATATCATCTGTGACTTCACTAATGGTATGTTTTTATCTCTCTTCCCACCCCTTATCTTCTTTAATTTATTAATGTTATTTATTATTATTGGACACAGACACTAAATTTAGTGCTTTCATCCATTTTTATTACGTGAACTTCCTCAGGTTTCTCATGTAATAAAAGTGGATGAAAGCTCTAAATTTAGTGTCCGTGTCCAGTATTATCCAGTGAGTTACTTCTATTGTGGTGCTTTTCAAGTTTCAAGTTTTGAGTTTCAGCGAGTTTTGTGTGTTTCTTATTTATTATTATGATTTAATATTAATATATTTTGTTAAACCAACTGTTATGTTGGCCTTATGTGTTGTTTCATACTGGCTTGCTGTTAACATACTTACTGTTATGTTATTTAATGTTATGTTCCACATAATATACATTAATATGTATTTGGATTAATCAATATTATATTCCATTATGTTAATACTAACATTGGTTTGGTTATTACTAACCTTAAATTATTGTTATAACTAATTTACTACAGTGTGTCAAGGTAGGCCAGTTTCAGGTGATCCACCTACCTTGGTTCCTTTGGCCATGGCACCACCGCGCAGCACATCTGAGACCCAGCTTGGTGGTGCCCCCTCTGCTGCCCCTGCACTACCTGTGGTGCCAGGTAGTGTGGCCCCACAGGCTGGGGTTGGGTGGCCCTCTGGGAGCTGTGGTGGAGGGGGTGTTGTTATCCATGATGAACTGCCAGGATTGGTGGGCAGGATTGTGTTTCATGGCTTTGGATGCCACTGCGCCAGATGTAGGGCATGCTGGCCACCCTGGTGGGGCAGCCTCAACTCAGAGCTCAGCCTCCACCACAGTCACCCCAGGGGCAGTGAAGGAGCAGTACTGACAGTTCCATGGGTGGGGACCTGAGTCACGCTGCTACCTTGTGGTGGCACCTGAGACTGGGATTCCACAACACCTTCCCCATCCAAGGTATTCATCCCCCTCTTATGTCACACACCACCCCTGTCTGCTGTCTTTGTCTGTCTTGTCTGTCTGCAAAAGTTTCCTCACCTTCCAAACTTACCTTCCTCATGTATACCTATGTCCCTTCCCCAACATTCTACTCTCACCTTAAAAAAACAAATGGGCACCTGCCCCCCCCAAAAAAAAAAATATTGTCCCATACATAGCTCTCCATTTCATACACGTGTCCACCGGACAGATGTAATTTGGTCCAATTGGCATGACAATGCAGTTATGTTGTCCTCACCCCTCTCTATGAGGCTGACAGTCCAAATTCATCTACACATTCTGTCTAAGTGAATAGTTGTTGCTGTACAAGAAATGGATAGCTATGGTTCTTTCCTACACTCTTCCTGCACATACCTACCCGCCTTTCACTATGTTTCCCCCCCTGCTTGCACTCTGTTTCACCACTGTCCTATCTCCCCATTTTTCTTTTCTTTAAAGATTTTTTGCATGATGCTGCATGATGCGTTGAGGCACACAGCATCACCTAGCTCAGCTAAATGGAGCTGTATTGATATCTGTTTTAAATTATTATAAACATGTGCAAAATAAACAGCTGTTTCGAACTTGAGACCATCACATCTGCAGACACTGCATTAGCCTGCCATGCCACACAGCTGTTAATTATAACAGGTGGTTTAAGCAAAACATAGTAATTACAAGTTACCATAATTAAACATATTTAAGCAGAGCTGTGCATCTTGCAGAGTCACAAAGATTTGCTGAAAAACTAATGGAAAAACTGGAAAAGTAATTTTGAGTCTGGTACAGGACTATACCACTAGAAAGTCAGACTAATGGATGTAACTGAGGTCAGTAATAGCAGGTAAATAGGCATTTTTATCAGCAATATGTACAAGTGGATCTGCTGAAACATTAATGGCAAAATACATGTTCAGCTTTGACTCTGGTAGAGAAATACATCCCTATAAACCCGGGCCATAATAATGGATGTAATGGAAGTATGTCACAGACTGTATGTGTGCAGTTATACCTTCACAAATACACATGCTGTAACAGTGACTCAGTATCACAGTCTCTTAAATGCTTTGCAAATGGTAAGTTTTGCCACACATAGCCCTGGGTTCAAATCCAGTGGTGTGTAGCATTTAAATTATATTATTGTGAAATCATTAATAAATGACTGAGTCATGCAGTCTTTATCCACACAATGCATTTCAAATGAAATTTCTGTTTTTCACTGATGGAAGTCACAGGCCTGCAGATAGAAATACACTTGACATATCCCTATAGCAATACTATAAGTGCATAATGTGTCAGGTCACGCATTAATATGCATTCACAGAGGATTTTAACTTAGGTAATGCAAATGAGTCTCACTAATATCAGAGTGCCACACACAATCATTTCATAATCACATTATAGAGTAGCACAGCTGCACAACTAACATACTCATATGGAGGTCCTGCTAGTAACAAGGACTGCCAGCACACATATTCCAAATGACTATCATAATGTAGCACATGGCCTGGCAGTTGCCCATATGGTTCACATAATGGAATATTTACCCTTATGTTGCTCAAGGATGCAACAAACATGTTGCCTAGTACTCGGTTAGTGATACCATTGCCTAACATACGTATCTTAAACACATGCCTTAATTTGCAGTGGAATTGGCACCCTCACTCTGGCTTTGCCTCTACAACAAGGCTGCCACAGCTCCCACAGTTACTCTTACAGTTTGTTGTCCTCCAAATTGTTCATGCTCTCTGCTTATGCCTATTGCTTGCAGCATCAGCTGCAGCCTGTAGCACACACATCTATATTCAAAAGAAGCTGCTACAGACAAAACCTCTGCAATGATGTAGTATCTTCACCCCAGTGATGTCCAGTACAACATATCAGAAAGGACTTCTAATCTACATGAAGGCCTTATATCTTATTCAGTGGTTGCATGTAATTGTCTGATTATACTGCATATCAGCTGTGTTGGCTACAATCAACATTTCAGAACTACAGATTAGTTGAGCCAATCACCCAGTAATGATAACCATGTTAAAAAGACAAAGAGCTGGCTCTGGGATCCAGTCTGTATGAGACTTTCTTCAGACAGTAAGCACATTGCCAGAAACTTTATATATCTGCACATATATCTGTAAGACTGTCAGTCCAATTACATCTGATATACACTATGGTCTCTGCCCCAAGTTACCCCCTGAATCAGACTGCTTCACTCAGAAATCCTATATCTGACCAGCGACCAAGCACAGAAGGCTAAGACTGTCAGCCCAATTACATCTGATATACGCTAAGGTCTCTGCCCCAAGTTACCCTCTGAATCAGACTGCTCCACTCAGAAATCCTATATCTGACCAGCGACCAAGAGCGGAAGGCTAAGACTGTCATCCCAATTACATCTGATATATGCTAAGGTCTCTGCCCCAAGTTACCCTCTGAATCAGACTGCTCCACTCAGAAATCCTATATCTAACCAGCAACCAAGCGCGGAAGGCTAAGACTGTCAGCCCAATTACATCTGATATACGCTAAGGTTAATTTTGGCATCTTGTTTCCTGTGTGCTTTATCTCAGTCCAACTGGGTCCAAACGCACTAAAAAATCTTCCCCTACTCTATCATAATTAGGGACTTGCCTAATATATCAGGTTATTAAGCCCTAAAACTTTAAATTCATCTCTAGTGCTGTGAAACTAGCTATATAGAGAGATTGGCTTACCTGTTAAAGAAAGATACGGTAGTCAGCTTAAAGGGCTTGGCGTACTCTATATCTGAACGCTATGCTGTGTAAATTCACATATAAAGTATAAATCTGTGGCAGTCAAATTCAAGTGGCTTACACTGTCAAACCAGATACATACTGTGTGAATCTAACACTGAGTGACATCGGCCAGTGAGAAATCTACCCACTAAATAGTGCTTTTAAAATTTAAAAGTATACACCATTTTAAAGCTACGTACCTGAAACAAGCTAGCCCTAGCAACAGTGTCAGCCCCTCCCCCCTCTCTGAACAGAGATTACTTATATCCCTACAGAACCCGCCAATTTAAATCCCCTGTGCGATAGGACCCAGTAGATTAAGGTACGGACATAAAACACAGCGTTTATCCTTTGTCTTTTATCTTAAATGTCTACTTAATGTTTTTTTTGCAAACTAAAATACTTCTGTAACTGAAACATGTTGCATTTACATCTGCTGAGTTTTATTATAACACTTGCTGAGTCTGTCGCAATTTCTTTGGCTCATACCTGAGCTATGGTATCTGATAAGCCAGAATGTAGCTGAGTGTAATAGCTATGTGATAAAGACCTTGAAGCCAAACCAGACTCTAACATATTATCCTAGTTGAAGCTGTAATTACTAGCATTTGATGACTTCTGTAGCTTATAAGAAGAGGGATTGCTAGGGATAGATCTGAATTAATACTGCTTATCATGATTACTGACTAAGAACTCTAAGTTTCATTGCAAATGAATGTTAATGTCTTTGTCCATGCTGGCTGCTTAAACTGATCTTGCTCTGACTTATCTTGACTGTACCTAACTAGATTATCCCTTTTCTAGGTCTCTGCCCAAAGTTACCCTCTGAATCAGACTGCTCCACTCAGAAATCCTATATCTGACCAGCGACCAAGCGCGGAAGGCTAAGACTGTCAGCCCAATTACATCTGATATACGCTAAGGTTAATTTTGGTGTTTTGTTTCCTGTGTGCTTTATCTCAGTCCAAATGGGTCCAAATGCACTAAAAAATCTTCCCCTACTGTATCATAATTAGGGACTTGCCTAATATATCGGGTTATTAAGCCCTAAAACTTTAAATTCATCTCTAGTGCTGTGAGACTAGCTATATAGAGAGATTGGCTTACCTGTTAAAGAAAGATACGGTAGTCAGCTTAAAGGGCTTGGCGTACTCTATATCTGTAAGCTGTGCTGCATAAATTCACATATAATGTATAAATCTGTGGCAGTCAAATTTAAGTGGCTTACACTGTCAAACCAGATACATACTGTGTGAATCTAACATTAAGTGACATCGGCCAGTGAGAAATCTACCCACTAAATAGTGCTTTTAAAGTTTAAAAGTATACGCCATTTTAAAGCTACTTACCTGAAACAAGCTAGCCCTAGTAACAGTGTTAGCCCCGCTCTGTTCGCCCTCGCTTTGCGAGGGCTCACTTTGCTCCCCGCCCTGCCCCCATATCCCACCCGCCCCCAGTATAGTTACATTTATTTACATCAAACCCCTCGCTATTCCTTTCCCACCCAATCACTACTCCCAGGCCACTGACGTCATCCTCCTGCTTAACAATCCTCCCCACTCTTCACTCACCCTGATTCCGTCACTTTACCGATTCCTACAACTGCAACTTACTAACTATACAAGTCCATAACCTCTCTCTTACAATTAAATTATCTACTATTCATCTTGAATCTAAACTTTAATCCAAACTCTATTTTATTTTATTAGAAATGACTCCCCCACTTTCACTGACTTTCCTTATCGCTTCTATAAGTATTCCTCTCCTAATATCTATCTTCAATGCCACCTCCTACTCCTCTTACAAACTACCCTCCTCCTTCTCCCCCCAACTCTTCTACTCTCCCCCTTCCTCACCCAACCACTTATCACTTTCACAACATATCCCCCTCTCTTGTTCAACCTAACCCACTTCATTAATTTTAAATGAAAACTCCTACCCTCTTCAATAAAGCTCCATACACCCAAAGTGAAATTGCTCTTCCTACTAACTACAAGTTGCATACCAAAATTCCTGCTCCTTCATTCCTCTAACTGGCTAGCCCTAGCTGGAGACATTTACCCCAACCCAGGACCCAAGACTAGTACCAATCTCACTTCCTCTACCTCTCCAAATAGTAGCAACCTCAAATACCTCAAGCTAATTACAATTAACACCCAGAGTGTAAAAAACAAAATAGCACTCTTCCATGCTTGGCTAAATCAAACTTCCCCAGATATAGTAGCTGTCTCAGAGACTTGGCTAAAACCCCATATTACTGACTCCAAGATTCTACCCCCTGGCTTTAAAGCTCTCAGATGTGATCGCCAAAACAAAAAAGGAGGAGGAGTAGCCTTAATCTATAATAACCTACTGAACCTCTGTCCTTGCCAGAACCCTATTCCACAGTTTGACAATGCTGAATTAGTCATTGGAATTCTCAAAATGAATAATTATAAAAGTATTTGTGTCATGGCCATCTATATCCCACCTGGAAAAAATACTATCACTCTCGAAAACATTCTTTTATGGGCCTCAACTAACATTAAACTTGAGACATACATATTAGGTGATGTGAACATTGACTGGAATAGAATCAATAATAACAATCCCTCCCTATCTATAAATCTTTTTAATTTCACTCTAACAAATGGCATTACCGGACCTAATAGAAACACCCCCCCCCCCGGGTCCACTCTGGACTGGATCTTAGTCTCTCATCCTAATAAGATCTCTCTCTCTGGTATATTACCAGATACCATGAGTGACCATCTCCCTGCCTTCATTCACCGAGCTACCCACTCCTCCCCTCACCAACACCACTATACCCACACTCGTAATCTTACAAATTTTAATCCCTCTATATTCTCTGAAACACTTAAATCAACAAAATGGGACAAACTAAAACCTCTTTCACTTGATAAGGCCTTAGACTGCTTCATTACAACCTTCCTAGACATCCTAAACTCCCAAGCACTACCTAGAACAAAACAAATAAAACCTAATTCTGCCCCATGGCTAACAAAAGACACCAAAGCACTTATGATACAAAGAGACACGATCTGGAAATTTCACAACAAAAATAAACATCCTGCAACCCTTCTTAAATATAAGCAACTCCATGATCTAACCAAAAAACTTATTACAAAAGATAAAAAATGCTATTACACTAAACTTCAGTCTATCCACTCCAAAAATCCAAAACAATTCTGGAACTCCATTAACTTTCTTTTGCACCCTGGTACCAAAACCAATCCCTGTCCTGACTACAATAAAACTGATACAGAAATTGCCACCCTTTTTAACTCTTTATTTACCAACTCTATAGCTGAACTCACTAAGACCTTCCCTAACCACATCTCCTCCTCTCCACTCAATCCCCTCTCCCCTTCCACTCCTCTATCCTCCACTCCCAATCCTACACCCTCTTTTTCCTTAAAACCTGTCTCAACCTCCTACATCAACATGCTCCTCTCCAGACTTAAACCTTGCTCCAATGCCCCTGACAACATTCCCTCACTCTTCCTAAAGCTTGCCGCAGATGGTATTGCCATCCTCATCAGCATTCTTTTCAATAGATCCATACAGGAATCTTATGTCCCCAAATTGTGGTGTGCCACCTTTATACTACACCTCCATAAAGGAGGCAAAAATAACAGCATCTCTAACTTCCGACCATTAGCCATTCTTTCCCCAATCTCAAAAATCCTTGAAAAATGTATCCAACTGCAACTAATGCCCTTACTCATCAACAATCAACTTCTCACCCCTACCCAACATGGCTTCCGTCCCGACCATAGTACAATAACTGCTATCCTTTCTTTTTTAGACACAGTAAACCATGCTCGTGACTCTGGCGAAATTGTTTCCACTGTCCTTCTGGATTTATCCAAGGCATTTGACACTATCTCCCATACCCTCCTTCTGAATCACCTATCTAACCTCAATCTCTCTCAAAACCCCCTTACATGGTTCCATAGTTATCTCTCTGACAGATCTCAGGCCGTTAAATGGCAAACCGGTACCTCAACCTTTCTACCTACCCTAACCGGGGTTCCGCAGGGGTCCATACTTGGACCAATGCTCTTTAATGTATTTATCAATGATTTTCACACTGCGATTCCAAACACCAAAATAGTGCAATATGCAGACAACTCCACTTTAGTCTTCTCTGCTCCTAGCCTTCCTGAGCTTCAGACAAAAATCCATTTGGCCTTTACTACCACTGAGAACTGGATGTTTCAAAATCATCTTTCCCTTAATGCTAATAAATCCAAAATTCTTCTTTTCTCTCCCTCTAAAACACTCTCACTTGATAAGCAATCCTTCAATATCATCAGCCATGCCAACTCCACTATAGAAGTAGCCCCCTTTGCTAAACTTCTTGGGGTTACCATTGATGAACACCTGACATTCAATATGCATGTCCAACTAAATATTAAAAAAAACTCATAAGAAGCTTGGTATGCTATACAGAAACTCTCTCTTTCTCTCTCTGTCCACAAGGCAAACTCTTGCCTCTACCTACTTACTACCATCACTATTGTACTGTGCCCCACTTCTAACCAATCTTTCTGCTACCCTCTCCTCAAAACTAGAAATCTGTTACAACAAAATCGCTAAATTCGCTACTAATTCTAAACACTCCACCCACCATTGCACCTCTCTCCACATGCTAAATTGGCTAGAGCTTCCTAACTACCTTGACTACCTTCAACTTATTACAGCCCACAAACTAATCTTTAAACCTACTGCATGCCCTACTCTAACTAATATCCTACCAGTCTACACTCCACTCAGACCCCTAAGATCTGCCCAACAAAATCTACTTTCTGTTTACAAACCAAAATGCCCCCTTGGCCAGTTTCTCCTATCCTACTCATTAGACAAAAAATG
The DNA here is from genome assembly GCF_019279795.1 of Protopterus annectens. Taxonomy (NCBI): domain Eukaryota; kingdom Metazoa; phylum Chordata; order Ceratodontiformes; family Protopteridae; genus Protopterus; species Protopterus annectens. The sequence continues at coordinate 333,467,312 of NC_056733.1, read as the reverse complement.
GAACTCTCTTCCACCCCTGCTAAGAATCAACACAAATTCTGAACACTTCAAATCCCAGCTCCATTCCCATCTCTCCCAAATCCGAAAATGTATATATTATATTAATATATTATATTATATATTAATATACATGAATGAGCCATCGTATATTCCATTATATCTTTTAGGCACAACTAAACATTCTATTCTAGTTTTAGTTGTACATATAGCTATAGTATTGTTTCTTTTTCTTTTTAGTTTTTAGTTCCACATTGTTACATATGTATATATATTTTTTCTTACACATACCTTTGTTTATGATACACATCTCGAAGTGCTTTTGAATCTTATTTTGTCATATAACATTATTATATGTTTTCAGTTACATACCTTGAGTATGTAGATTATATACTCATTTATATGTATGCTACGTTGTATGGGTCTACATAGCAACGAGGCGTATGAATTTTAATGGCATTTATATGCCTAGTACCTAGAGATTAACGTGGCATTGCTTGCAGCCTATTATCAATATGAACGATGTTATTTGTACAATCATATACATATATTTATATAAGATGTTTTTGCAACGTGTTTGAGTGATGTCTTGGTCTCAATGAAATGTTGCTCCAGAAGTTATTATTCTTGCCATTGTTTTTTAAGAAATTCTGTTGAAGCTGCGTATTTTGGATGCATAGGAGCCTAGTAACGTTATGCTGACCATGTAGTTACAAGCTTTAACTACAATAGACTCTAGCATTCTCTACTATACTATTTTTGAGATGACATCAGATTAATTAAGATCGATATTTGAATACAAGTCTTCTATAAATTAATGTATATATGTTTTTAGGTTGATCTACACACAAATGAGTTTAAGTGATATTTTGGCTTCATTGAAGCTTTGCTTTTACAGTTTTTTATAACCTATTGTTGATTTGTTTGGAGCCTTTCTTGCTGACATCAATATCAAACTTATGCGTTCCAAATGTTTAAGCGATATAGTTATGCTGTTTGGACTACATAGTGTTTGGTTTTAACAATAATAGCTTTTTAACATAGTTACGCATTTTTTAATGCTTGTGTTTTGCATTGAGAAGAATGTAGTTGAGGTATGTGTTTAATTAAGAATTGTTTTTTAACAAGCTAATTGTTTAATTAATTGGTTTATTTCCCGCCTTGCAGTTTTAGCAAGGAGTATAAAATGGGTTTGTATTTTGTATATAATATTGTCTGATGAAGCGTGGGAGGACCCACGCGAAAGCGCTTACTTTTTGGTTTACAATAAAGACTTTTCCTGTTGGATTTTACTGGAGTTCATTCATCGTTATTTCCATCGTGGTTTGGTACTCCTTTTACCATTTTCTCCTGGTTTCTCTTGTTTGGAAGGAGCACCTCTTGGCAGAACTGTTGCTTCATTTTTTGAGTTATTCAAAATGTATAATTCTATATTTAACTGTATAAATGTAAAATTATATGCTTGTTTTTGTTGTATATCACATCGAGCTTTTCTCCCCGGGCCTCCACTGAAAACGGGCCTTTTGGACCCAGTGGACCTCCCCGGTTATCAAACTGGAAATAAATAAATAAAAATAAAAATATTGATAGAGGACTATTGTACTCCATCATGTATGTAACCTTTTTGTTTACAACATGACGCATATGTGTGAATATACTTAGGGGGAATGGGGAATACAGCATTAAGCCTTTCTTAGAACTGTAATGATCACACGTCATTCATCTCCAGATTTGTTACACCTAAAGAAGGAGTACAGTACATCAAGGATGGAAAGTTTTTTGTCAATGTGGCACACTGGTCTTGTGGGTGGTTCACACTTCTATTTGGTTGGCACTGTTGTTGTGACTTATTATCAGGGGGGTTTTCCCTAGGGGACACACTACAATAGGCTCCTGTGTTGGGTGTGTGATCATCCAGCAGTATCTGTCATGGAACAAATGGGGATAGCTAACTATTGCTAGCATCTTAATTGTATCCACATTGTTAGCATGTTTGCATACTGTAGAATATGACATGTATGATAAAGCACTGGATACTGCCAGCCATTCTATTCTTGCTGTATTTCTACACAGTGTACTTCCACATATGTGATCCTGACATGTGTTCCCATTTTGTTGTCTTTCAGGAAGTGTATGCCAGACACTGTACCTCTTTTATGGATGCTGAGACTGATATAATCCTGGATGGCCTCTGTCAAGACCATGAGCTCCTACTGTCCAGGGGGAGGCAAAACATGGAACAGTGGGCAGCATTGTGGGCTGACCTTGTCTCTGATGTTAATGCCACAGGTCACCAGAGCAGGCTATATAAGCAGGTTCAACATCGTGCCACAGATATGATTAATTCTGCACACAGAAGAGCAGCAGATGTGGCCAGGGTTTGTAGTGTCATCAGTGGAGGGCCTGCAGCAGAGCAACCACTCTCAGCCACTGAGAAATACCTTGCAAAACTAGGAACACATGACAGCTCTCAGGCATCCATCACACCGTATATCGTGGATGTGAGTGCCACAGTTTTCACGCCAGAGGAGCAGCGAGGTAGGCTTAGTTTAATCAGCGTTGGAATACTGTAGCATTCAGTGTGTCAGGGTGTGCATACTTTTATATGGGTGTCAGGTGTTTGTTCTTGGAGGGGGGGTTTAACTACAGTTTGAATGTCATGCTCAGATTTTTGACCAACATAACAATTAACAAAGTAGCTAGTGTAAATGTGAGATATATGGACATATTGCCCTGTTACAATGCAATATGTGATGGTGTTTACATTACCTCTCCCTAAACTTTTTCACAGGATCATCAGGAATCAGACAATGCTGTGGTCTTGCTCTTGGTAAGCACACCACTGTTTTGTTACAAATGTAGATTTACTGCAATGTATTCCTTAAAATGTCACCCCAGACCTGCTGGCTGGATTGCTGTACTGTTAGCATGATTGCCAACTGCACGGATATTTTCTGACTGTAAACACTTTAGAGTCATACCTATGCCTTGCAGGTGTGACCACACTGATACATGTAACAGTATTGTCAGGACAGTACAGATTGCGATATGTGTCAACTGTGCAGAGTCTTTACAAATGTCAACAGTGTACCCCAGAGTTGCTGATAAGATTGCTGTGTAAAGAGCTTTTATTTACAAGTAGCAACAGATGTTCATGGGAAAAGTAATGTCCTCATGCCCTGCCATATCAGGTTGGGGGTTAAACAGGTCTGTAATACTGACAACAGTATATACAGCTTTACATATATTGCAATATAGTACTGCAGAGCATAATATTGTAGGTATTAATGTACTGCTTTTCCCTTTCTTAACACAGGTGGCTGGGGGGATTGGTCTCTGTCCCCTACACAACCTGCCAGTGTCTCTTTAGACTTTGATGATGATGGTGTCCAAAGTGAGGCACGCATGGAGGTTTCAGGGGCTGAATCTGTCCCAGAGGTTTACATTCCTCTTCTGCCCTCATTATCACCACACGCAGTCAGTATGCCTACACATACCCAGTCCCCGGAGGCCACAGATATTGGACAGTCAGAGGGTGAGGACGTTGAACAGGAAAGTGTGGCAGCTATGGCTCCAGTGAGTGTAGACACTGGCCATAGCCAGAGAGCTGGCAACGTTCCACACAGGCAGATTGATAGGGATGCTCGTAGGAGGCCTGCTATCCTTCCACCACCTGTTGCAAATGTCTATAATGGGTCACTCGGTGAATGTTTCAGGCTATCATGGAAGCACAGGCATGTTCTGTAAGGAGCTCCAGACAAGTTCTCAGGGTTATGGGTGCTGCACAGTCTGACTTCCATGACTGCCTCAACCCCATTGTTGATACCCTGAATCGGTTCACTGATGCAGTGGAAAGAAGGTGGTCTGAGACAGATCATAGAATATCTGTCTTGGAATGCACATTTTCTGTGATGGAATGTCTGGTTGGAGTTAAGCATCGGATTTATGAAAGTAGGTCAGCAACTCCATCTGCTGAGTGTCCATGTGGCTGTGCAGAATCACACTCTTATAGTGGCAGTACATCCAGCGCTCCAGTGGGGAGTGTGCTGTCCACACCAAAATGTGTCAGACCATGGGCTCATGGTCCTGGGTGTTCTCAGGGAGGACACAGTCCCAGCAGACAGCAGTCACCATCAGGCACTAGCACCACTTCAGATCTTTGTCATGGAGGTACCAGTGCAACCTCTGGCAGAGCCAGTTCCTGTGTTCGGGAATGGAGACGGTGAACTGTCAGCTCTACCATGCATGGTTCAAAGCTGTCCAACATTCCTACATGTAGGGCTAACACTAAACTTGACTGCATTCATGCACACACTCACACACCACTGTCAAATTCAGGTCACCTACAGACACACATTGCACAATTCCATGGTCCATCTTGCCTGCTTCCCTTCCTGACTCACACACATGCTTTCAACCTATTGGGTCAACCTAGGCCTCCTGCACCCCCACACAACACCCTGTGCAAGTGATAATACCTGTGCCACATTGTTGTCATCCTCGTCATCGATGCAGGGTAATGAAGCTGTCTGTCTGATGTATAGAGTGACTATATAAATTAATATGTAATTGTGTAATGCAGTGTTGCTTTGCAATACCACTTGCACTGGTCAGTGACAGATACTGTATGCTGACATTTGTAATGAGTAATCCACATAATTCTGTATACCTTATGTTGTATTGATGTTGTAATGGCTGCATACTTACACAATGAAAGGTGTGTCATGGACCTGTTTATGGTTCATTTTCAGGAGTCTGTAGGAGACGCCTATGAATACACAGTGGTAATAAACCCATAGACATCACAGCACAGGATGGAATGTCAGCACAGAAGAACTATGTCTCCAGCAAGATACACATGGTACATGGCTCCATAGGTGCATATGTGTATAACAGGCTAACAAGGACAATGGAGTCACTCATCCTACACACGCATGCCTAATCTATGGAAAGGTCTGATACCCTTGTTAAGTGTCACTAGGGTTTCTGGAGCTAGCACATCTACAAGCTGTGGTGATGGAGGTGACCCATCTACAAATGTCCAGTGTCCATTACAGACATTTGTCCTACACAAGTTATGATTGTCTTGTTCTGCATACCATTGTGTAACTTGCACCTGATGTGCATTACAGCATGTGTGGTCCACATGCCTGGGGAGCCTGTTACACATAGGGTGCAGTGTCTGTGTTACATACTTGTCTGTCCAGCATGTACTATTTATACCACAGTGATGATGTAGGTGTGTAGAACAGGCATTACATGTGTTAGTCCTGTCTTGGATAAATGGGAGGTAAGCAATGGGATTTGACAACTCCCTGTATGGCAGCCATACACATATCCTCCAAAGCATGTAGGAGACAGAACACACATGTACAATCTTGACATGGACTGCATCAGACATTATCTACAATGTGTATTGGTTTACCATGGAGCCTATGTGGCTGCTACAGTTGTAAGATATGCCTGCGTAGTAATATAGCAAATGTGCCATTGCACTCAATGATAGGTGTGATGAATGCCAAATGCGGCATAACAATGACAGTCTGGGATTTACATGCCATACCTTTCTATACAGGTTATACAAAATTGAATCGATCCCCACATCTTACTGACCTGTGAAATTCAAAGGCTACATTACTATCTGTGTCCATAAGTCTATAGGTAATGGCTCAATTGTGTGCAGTGTGTGGATATTACTATATTTTCCAGGGGTGGATGACTTCCAAAAGGATAGTACTGTACAGTCATTGGCATTTACTATTTGTTAGTGGCTCTAACAACAACTGAATGTGTGTCTCAGGCCATCCTGGATAACTGTTAGTTCTGAGTGGGATTCAGTGACAACTCCTAATATGTAGTCACCTGTAAATGTAGTCAGTCAGAGGTCACTGACAGTGACTGTGACTGAGAGAAGGGAATGGCTACAAGGGGTACTCCATTAATGATGTCTGAGGGACATCCAGTGGTGACTGGTATCATTGTAGCATAGGTCTACCCAATGCTATTTTCCCCAGAGTATGACTATCTGGCACTTGGATATCCACCAGCTGACATGCCACTCTGTAAATAACCTACACAGTTTTCAGCAAAGCCTGCTGGCCTAATATTTCCAAACACCTTGTCAGGAAATGGAAGGTGGAGTGAGTCATATTCCCGCCATCCATTGCATAGTGTAACACTCAATGAGGTCCACTAGTTAGGGTAGTTAGGCATGATCTGCCCTTGAGAAAAACATACTGTGTTTGGTCCAGTGTCAGTAGGTGTACCACATTGTTACAGACTGTATCCATGCTAACTCCTTTCATGACTTTACATATCAGATGGCTAAGAGATACGAAGACACTCCTTGTCACTGCATGCTAGTTATCCTCTGTGCAACTAAGTATTGCAGTGAATTCCATCCTGTTCCAAGAAAAGAGTCATCCAAGGTGTCTGTATAGAGCACAGACAAACAACTGAGGGAAGCATAATATGTATATCCTGTGAAGGTAAGGTGGGAGGTTTTACACAGGTATTCTGCAGTTGGACACTACTCAAGCAGTGTGTACTGAAAGGACACAATTACCTTGTGAAGAATATGGAAAGCAGGGAAGTCCCATAAATTTCTGGTGCCTAGCAACTTCTACTGCTGGTCTCACCACAACCACTCTGTCATGGGATACCATGCTTTGATATTGTTTGTCATCACATGCAAAACATTACAACAAAGCTCATGATGAGAAGCAGGACACAGCCTGTTTGTTCATCCACATAGTTGTCCCATATCATGAAAGGCTCTGTAGGCTTCACATACCCTTCTCCAGGTAGATGGCTTGATTAGCAACCTGAGCAATCAGTGGGCTTTTGCATGTATTATGCATTTTGTGCCAGGGTTGGTGGTGTGTCACTAGGGAACTGACCAGATGATGTTTAGGAGCACAGCTGCAGCATCACAATATAATGTGCAATATCCAGTGACATAGATGTCCAGGCTTACTGAAACAAGCAGCACAGTGGTGGTGAGCCATGTTAGGTGACAATGTCACAGCAATTCATGCATCCCTGCCATTCAACAGCTTAATGGTGGATATTTGCATGACATGGCACTGAGGTCTAATGCAGAAGACTGCCCACTTTTGGCCAAAGTGTGCCCACCTGCCACATGTCCTAGGTATGTCATACTGTACGTGGAGCACATATCTGTGTTCCCAAATCATATTACACAACAACCAGTTTGCTGTCTGGTTGCTCGGCAGGCATTGTAGACTTACAAGGTCAACGTAATGTCAGCAAAGTTGAACAAGTCCGTGCATGCATGGCCATCCACATCTTCACTGCAAGGCATGCCTACAAACACTGTGTTTTAGGCTGTCAACCCCAAGGGTGTTGCAGCATAAGCCTAACTTTGCAGGATATGCACAGTATCACATTTGGAGGTATGGTATTGGGACCATGCCTAATGACAGGATTATGGTCAATCCAAGGTCCACATGGGTGGCAAAGCATTGTATGGTACACAAATAAAATCCCAATAAAAGAACCAACGATAATCCAAGGAGGAAGAACCAGTGACACAAAACCAAATAGCGTAATACAGTTTAATCACCGCTTTCGTCAGGAGACTTCTTCAGAATGTATGGTACACTGTCAAGTGTGGTGTTACCTTAGGGGACCTACATAAAGGTGACATGTTACTTTTCACCATCTGCCATGCACTGCCTAATGATGGCATGCTGTGATGTACACATAAGTATGTCTGTACTGCTAATGGCACTATAAATTACTGATTATATGTGAAAAGTGTCCCCACACCTCCACTCATATGCCACACAAACACAACATGTGACAGATGTGACTGTATTTCAAACCTTGATTCCATGGTGTCTCACACAGCAGTCAGTACATACAGCAATGAGCATTTTGTCAACATGCACAGCTCACCTCCTGCAGCACCCACACCCACATCACACACACATGTATGTGTGCAGCTCCTTACCAGACACATTCCCAAACAATAGACACCTCAGAAAATCCTTCCTCTGGAGCGCACAGTACATATAATAGTTCATGCACCACTGTCTCACTGGTCAAATACCTGAAGTAAAACACAAAGTCAAACCTATTATTCATATGTGATTACATTGTGAGACACATTGATGTCTGTGTCACCAGGCTACATATGGGAAACATCACAGTTAGCTGCCTTTGAGTTGACATGATATGCCATACCACACAGTCTCACAACTCAAGGAATATCAAGTAACATAATGATGACATCATATTTCCTGCAGGTGTGTACGACTAGGGATATACATCACCGGACTGGATGCAGACACATGACTGAGCTTAGACACTCTGTGTCTCTTGCAACTATGCCCATAGCTTTCAGCTGCATTTGACCCTCACCTAGGACAATGGCTCAATACATATGGAAAATGATGGATGTCAATAACTACCTTAGCATGTGGTGTCATTGTAAGGGGATCCACTAAATATCTGCCTGGGGTGACTTGTTCAACAAATGTCAATGTTTTGCCTGAGATGGTCTTCATCTCTCACCCCTGGAATTTTGAGTACCGGCCAAGGCTGCTGACACCCCCCACACTGCATATTATAGGCACTGTCTTGATGAAAAACTTTCCAATCATAGCACCATCTTCATTCAACATCATGGTTATGCTGCTACACGCTGCAAATGGCAACACTAAACCCCACTCTGTGGAAGGTGTCCCCACCTTGGAATATGCAAACATTTTTGCAGTCGAAGACACCTGGTTCAAAGCTGTGGACAGCACCACAGCCATACCAGACTACACGGTTCCACATATTCAGACCTCAAACTGACAGTGTGCAAGGCAATGCAGGTGGTGTATACATATTCATTAAGGATAGGTGCAATAATTGACTCTCCAGATGACACAGACATCCTGCAAAATGGTCTCACAGAGACAAACACCTGGTGTCAAAGTCACGGATTCAAACTAAATGCCAAAAAATGCATAGTAATCCCATTTGGGAAAAACAAAGTACGTACAAACTACCACATAGATGGGAATCCACTAAGTACAGAAGAAGTAATTAGGAACCTGGGTACCCAAGTAGATAGCATGCTCTCCTTTGATAACCACATAGCCAAAATGGTCAGGAAATGTGGCACACCTGATCACAAAGGGTTTCTCATCCAGATCCAAGGAGGTGATTGTGCCCCTTTGCTCCTCACTCATTAGGCCCATAATAGAGTACAATGCCCCATTTGGGATGTACCTCATTAGACACCTGCAACAACTAGAAAGACCACTGAAGTATCTCACTAAGAGGATTAAGGGCCTTAAACAATTACCCTATGAAGCACGACTAAAAAAGCTCCAGCTCTTCTCAGTCACTTACCGGCTGCTCAGATGTGACCTATGCTTGACCTATAGGGCCATGTCAAACCCTGAACTAATGGACATGCTTCACCTGAAAAAAACGAGATCCCTCAGAACCACTTGTTCTAGCGACTTGAACCTATGTACAGCAATAAACAGGACATGCTGGAAGGATAGATTCCTGTCCCAGCGACTCCCCTCACTCTGGAATAGAATCCCAATCCATATTCGACAGAGCTTCTCTCTGACCCTCTTCAAGAGAAATCTTGATGAGTGGATGGGTAATTGTAAGTTCTACCCTGGGATCACTTCAGGAGCCCAGTTGACAGAGGCCCAGGTTACTAATTTAATGGGGAGGCGAAAGCCATCACTCTGTGGCTAGGCTTATAAATGCCCATGGGCAGATAGTCTAGTACTTACCTATGAACCTATAGATATACATCCAGATTTAGTGAATACTATGATTTACCAGAGACACTGTGGGTACTATTCACTGCTGGAAGGGCACCTAATCAAGTCATTGCCAGTTACAGGAACAGCTCCATGAATATTGACACCCATTGTGCTTATTTGAATGTACTTTTGTGTATCAAGATATATCAGAACACCATGGCTTGGGAAGGCATTCAGTAACCACCAACTGTGTTGCTTAGTCGTGCTGAAGCTCACATACCCAAAGGTTAGTACACTTCCTTAACTACAATGCCCTGGAGCTGTGGTGTGACATCCCCAAAAGGGGAGCCAACATAGTGCTTCATATGTTTCCCAATATGGGTGACCACTGCAGCCCCTCAGTGTGAGGTCTTACCTTGTGAGATCTGACCAGAGATCAGTCTCATTAAAACTATCAGACTTAACCCCCCCTTGCAGAAAATACAGAAATATACTTCAACAAAGCAGTTTATTACCTCCTATGGGATGGTTTACATAGTGTGACTGCACCTCCCCTCTCAGATGTGACAGGCAAGTATGCAGAGCTCCACACCCATGCATTATATAAGCAGCAGTAGAAATGCATAGAATCGGCTGTACCTGACAGAAGGAACACAAGCTCCTCAGCACAGCAAACCTGCCTTGTGGACAGCTGCCTTTAGCAGGCTGCACAATAAGAGGTGGACATTGCTGTGTGACAGTTGGGGTGAGAGTGGCCCCCCTAAATTGGAGGCACAACTTCCTCAGCTAAAACAAGCACATGGTGTTGTTATGACATTGTGTAGAAAGTATGTGGCAAAATTAGCTTCCTCCACAAAACAGAATCACAACACACAGTTTAGTTGCATGTGTAACCTCAGAAGATAGGCCCGGATTGCTGGTGAACTTGTACTTTATGATATCACATATAATGGGTCTGTACTCATAGCTAACCTGTTGTCCCACAGGTTCTGCATCAACTTTACTCCCCTGTCCCCACCACATGTGCCACATGACATTTCTGCAACCTCTCTCATACCTTCCTTAGCTACAGAGTGGGTCATAACTGTCCTCTCTATGGGGGATACACAGAATCTATTGGACATGCTAACATCCCAGTCTGTGTCATACATGGGATCGAACAAGGATTACTAACACCACTGAGAACTCCTTGCAATCATACTGTAACCACTGGCTGCATCCCAGCTGACTGGACAATGGCAACTGTAATCCCCTTGCACAGAGATGGTGCATCCACTGACCACCAAAACTATAGACTTATTTGCCTGAGTAGCCATATCTGTATGCCCATGAGGCACATCATCATGGAGCTGATCAACAAACATATATGTGATCCACAAACAGTTGACTGTACAGAGTTTGGATTTCTGACAGGGAGATCATGACTGTTAAATGTGGTGGACAGGTCCGAGGCAGTCACCAAGAACCTGGGTAAGGGGACATCAGGGCATACAACCCCCTGGACTTAGCCAAGCCATGTGACTCTATCCGCCACTCAGGCATCATTGACAAAAACACCTACTTAGGCATCCATGGTAATATCATTATAGGGGTCACTAAGTGGCTCAGCGATGGCACATATATTCAAATAAGGGAAATTTGCCTCCAATAGCTGATCTATAAGCAGTAGTGTTCAACAGGACTTAGTCCTGGCTCCTGTATTGCTTGGAATCCATTTAAACACAATACAAGTGAATACTGAATGTCTGTGGCTGACAGTGTGGCTGATGCCTGCAAACTGTGAGTGGTCATAGACTCTGTGAGTTATGTCAGTATCCTACAAGAGGGTATTAATGAACAAATGCCTGTTGACATACTAATGGCCATAAACTCCATGCAAATATATATGTAGTACCATTTCCATCGATAATACCTACGTTCCTGGTAAGTATCACATCATTCGCAGCATGTGATGTACATACTCAGGGGTGATAGACCTGGGCACATGGGCCTGGCCACAAAGGTTTACACCTAATGTACCTGAGATCACCATGTCTCCTCAGTGGTAAGACAGGAATCATATGTCACAACACAAGGCACAGTCAACCAAAATTTACATACTCATAACTTCCATGCACTCTTTCCTCAGCATGCCAGTATTTGAGTGCAGTGGTCATTTGGTAATGTACCTTTCCAAGCACTACTGGCAATTGCACACAACACAATGGTTTCTCACAAGGGAACTTTATGTCTTCAGTATCTGTTCAATGGGGATCATCTGAAATCAGTGTCATTTCAGCCTGTGGCATATAGACTACTCAGAGGTGATCTCTGCATTGCCTACAAGGCAATGTGTGACCCTTCTTGATTGGAAATGCTGCATATCTGTAGGTGGCATGGTACATGGATTACTCACTCTATGGGCATTAACCTGGTATGTGACATTAGTAATACATGCTGGTGGAAGAGATCGGTCTAGCAGACTTTAGCACACCTTTGAAGCAGAATCTCGCCTAATGACATATAGAGCACCTCAATTGACCTTATCAGATGCCATTTGTATGATTGGCTGGGTGACCATCATTTCACCACAGGGCTTCTACCTGTGTCCCTCATGGACAGGGGCAATATGTGCTGATCATGTAATCGAGCATAAAAACTTGACAAGGATTGTGAAGGCTGTAGGCCCATTATGCTACTAACATTCAAAGCTCCTATGATTCCATAAGCTGATGTAAAATGCTCTAACAGCCACAGACACAAACCTGGCTACATTGAGGATAGCACCACTTCCAATTACTGTTTATAGGACATGGCAGCACACACACATACTGCAAGCTAGCTGTATGTAGATTAGAACATTTCCCTATCTAATGGAGCACAATACAGATCACAGGATGCAACGCACATGCTACACCTCAAGTCTGCCATTCCTATCTCTTTAGGACATCTTATGCTTGATGACATCAGCAGGCCTATTTGTGGTCAGGCATTTAGAGGCCCACATTACCTGCTACAACTAAAATACTGCAAAACCCTACTTCTTTCTAAGTTACTGAGGTGATCACATTTATGTCATTCTGAGATACACACAAACACTGAGTGGCCTAGAGTGAGAATAGAACCCCCACCCGACTTATCTTTCACACTAGAGATCTCAGTACTTCTAGCACACACCACGGCTTAAGTCTGACATTGTAATGGTAGCTGGTAGTCTTAAGGTCTATGACATTGGCAGGTCTTGTAGAAGAGAGCAGTTTGGAAACTGGCAGCAACATACAGGGCGAAAAAGTGTAGAACCATTGCCATTTGATTGTGAGTGAGGGATTTTCAGTTGTTGTGCAGGGGGATACACACACACACACACACACACACACACACACACACACACACACACACACACACTGAGTGGGCTGGAGAGAGATTAGAGCCCCTAACTAGCTAGTCTTACACACTATAGATCACATACTTACTGCATGCACAATGGCTTAAGTCTGACATTACAATGGCAGCTGGTAGTCTTAAGGTCGATAACATCAGCAGACCTTGTAGAAGAGGGAAGTTTGGAAACTGGCAGCAACTTACAGGGTCAAAAAGTGGAGAACCACTTCAGTTTGATAGTCAATGAGGGATTCTACTTTGTTTTGCAAAGGAGTACACACACACACACACACACACACACACACACACACACACACACACACACACACACACACACACACACACACACACACACACACACACACACACACACACACACACACACACACACACACACACACACACACACAGTAGCCTGGAGTGAGATTAGAACCCCTACTTATCTAGTCTTACACACTACAGTACTTATCACATGCACCGTGGCTAACGTTTATTTTATACAAGCCTGTAGGCAAACTACTTGTGGAATATACAAACTAAGCTGGTATTGAACAGCATCTGAGGCATGTAGACGGATATTGCTTCATACTGTTATCTGCATCTAGTAGCCTAGCAGTCAGATAACTGTTATTTATTCTAGCTATGTGGCTACAGTTACCAGTTTGGCCATATGTGGTTGTTTGCTTTTGGATGGGAAAGCCTGTGGATAAGAACAATGTGCCATGACCATGTGGGCATAGACAACATTATGCATTACACCACCTGCTCACCTGTTGCTGTATGTGTGGTGATATCCAGCAGGCACAGGGATCTGTAGGTAAGTGCATTATGTACTGTTCAGCTCTTACTTTGGATCCTTTGAGTAACATTATAGATTTGTGATAGTGCAGCTTTACTCACCATTATCAGGGTATGTAGGAAAATATAGACATTCACACACATATTTATGCATATAACAGGGATGTATATACAAATGTAGCTATGTGTGTGAATGATATATATATATATATATATATATATATATATATATATATATGTGTGTGTGTGTGTGTGTGTGTGTGTGTGTATATGTGTGTATATGTGTGTGTGTGTATTGCATAGATATCTGGGGAGAGACTGAGATGTATGTTTTATATTTATCTATATCTATATATCTACTATCTATACCTACCTGTACTCCAGTCCAGGATTTTGTGTGTTACACACAATGGCATCTGTTCCTGTTTCTGCTGTACTGTACTTTACTCAAATAGTCCATGGTATTCTTCCACTGTCTGATGTAATTAATATGTGACAGAGGTTAATAATGTTACATCACACACAGACTGACAGTCTGTAAAAAAACAACATAACAATACCTCACATCCAAAAGATGTTGACACTTCCAGATTAGAACCATCAACACAGCATTTACCTAGTTCACTGAGCCACACAAGCTGCTAGACAGAGAGAAGTCATTCATCACACAATCAACAGCATAAATATGTACGTTGTTATTCTTGAATTAAGTGAGACATACGATGTATGATCAATTTCTATGTTACTGCCCTGAGATTGCCTGGACTGCTAATATACTATTGATGAGTTACTGTTGAAGCAGTTATATGGAAACACTGCTATGTTGGAGGTGGAGGAACAATATCACATGTTCTCCTGGGATACACAGTAGTCTAAATATCATGTAACTCCACTGTTTAACTTGTCACTTGACTGATGTAGTGAATATTCCATGCATTAGGCCTAGTGACTATTAAAGGACACATGATAGTGGACTGGGTATCTGTAGTCCCATGTGTATGTCACTTCTGTCTAAATAGCCCACTATATTTACTTGCATAAATGTAGCAGATCCATACATACAATACCGTATCATACTAATCTTTACAAGTACTGTGTAGGTTAAAGACTTACCTTGTGAATGTAGCAGTTGACAGAACTTTAATTCAGGACTGACTCTGATGCAAGCAGTACACAGTCAATACATGGATGAGTACAGGTTATGTGGGTTGCCTGGCATCAATTTTAATATATGTAGGTGAATAGGAGTAAGGTGTCAGTCCCTAGGTCCCTAGGTTGTCAGTGAATGTGCTATGTATTATCTCTTAGACAAAGCTTGGGCATACTGAGCATGCCTACATCAGCCTACAGGGACATCAGCAGGGTGTTCGTCCTCTGAGTCCATCTCTGTGACTGTGGCTGTGGTGACCTAGGAACTAGTGGGGGGTTGTGTATCCATTTCATTTGCTGATCCTGCTGCAGCTGTTTTCACATGATTATATTGTGTAGCACAGCACATACTGTGAACGTATGTGCGCATGTGTCTGCAGATTACTGCAGGGCTCCATTAGGTATATCGAGACACTGGAGCCATGCCTTCAGAAGTGCAAACACATGCTCTATGGTGTTCCTAGTTTGTGTGTGTGCCTCATTATGGCATTCTTCCATGCGTGTTTTGTGCATTTCTAATGGATGTCATCATCCATGGTTCCAGGGCATAGCCAGCATCCCCGAATAAATGGCCATATCGGATGTCCCCCCTTGCAAACATCTGGCACTTCTGTGATGGATGCCAAATATGGGAGTTGTAATAACTGCCAGGGCTGCCAGCACACACATTTGGGATAATCCCCTGGGCATTGCATGCGACCTGGCAGTTTACAGAGTGGTACCCTTGCGATTGACATTGATTCTACCCTCCTCACTGGGTGGCGCCTTGATGCATACATGAGTGCAATCTATGGCACCCAGTACTTCAGGGTAGTGTGCTACATGATAGAAGTGTTGCATATTGCTGGCCCTCACCTCAGCAGTGAGGGGAAAAGATATGTGCTCACTGGCATGTGGTAGCATGGCATCCAGGAACTGGTGGAGTATGCTGGATGCAGATGCCTGTGAGACCCCCATCATGTCCCCAGTTGGTCTTTGGAAAGTACCTGTAGTTATTATCCTAAGGGGTACACACACATTTGTTTTCACTGGGATGGGTTCCTCCCTGTTTTCTCTGGGTCTGAGTTGAGGGTGGCAGAGGTCAGTGAGTTCTTGTAGTATGTCTCTGTCCACCCTGTAGTGCTCTACAATCTGCTGCTCATGTAGCTCCTGGAAGGATACTCTGGGCCGGAACACTCTTCTCCTCCACTGTCTAGGCCTATTACCAGCAGCATCAGCAGCATTGATTTCAGCATTTAGCACATACAGATGTAGCAGACCTGCATCATCCCTAACATTATTTCAGTTAAATTTCCCAAGTCTGTGATCCAATAGTCCAGAGTATTGGAGGAAATCAGAATGTAGGGTGTATGCATACTTTATAGAGCTCTGCTGTAGGTGCAGAATGTGTGATTGGCTAACTATGATGCATTCCACCTGCCTACAATATACTTAACAGCATATAATGCCTCCATTTCAGAGCAATGCAAAGTAGACGGAACACCTGTGGACAGGAAGGAAACATTCTTGATTTCAGAAAGGATACATTGTTGCATATTATGCTTTCCATCAAGCAAACCCACTAAGTGGTGTTGTGCGGTGGTTAGCAGCCTTCCCTAACACCTGCAGAACTAGAACACCTACAGACAGGAAGTAGAAAGTAGCCAATTTCAAAACAAAAACATTGAATCCTCTATCCACTGTGCAAATAAGCCAAGCAGTGTTGTACAATGGTTAAAACACATAATTTAATAATGAGTATGAAAATATCCAACTGTTTTTTTAAGTATTCCTGTGGCAGCATGTGTAAGTGTAGGGCTGTAATACAGGTGATCATTGGTTCTAATGCACTAAATTCGAAATATTTTACTGTTATTCAAATTTAATTTATATTAAAATTCACATGAAAAAAATTCTTACAGACTCCCAATTTTATTAAGGGTTGTACATTCAATTTTAATAAACGCATAAAATGTAAACATAATTATAAATAACAATAAGTATGTATAGCAGTGGAGCTCATATGAATTATTTGTGTGACTGAGGGTATACTGACGATTATGTTTCTGTAACTATAATTGTGTTCTCTATCCATGGATGGCCTTTGGACTCATACACACATGAATGTATAAATCAAGAGCTTGTCACGTCACACACATACATGGTTAACCCTCCAGTCTGTCATGTGAATTTTTATATAATTCATGACTATGTCTGAGAAGCATGTATTCTGTGGTAAGGCAGAAAAATCACTGCTCTGGAAGAAAACATTTTGCGTCTTATGCATAGATTTGAATCCCACATTGTAAAATTTAATTTTATCAGTGTGTAAAGCCACACAAAAAAATGTCAGGTCATAAAATGTATGCCCTCCAGTACGTCTTCAAAGTTAAATCACCTAACAGTTACAGCAGCAAACAACCCTCAAACTAATGCCAAGTGTTTGCGTAGGGGTAAGCAAACAATAGGACTGTGTATTTCACATGTGCAAACACTTTGCCATTGATCATACAAACCCACTACTCAATTTTCAGTATGGAAAGTTCACAATAGTATATATTACTTATGTTTACTGTCCATATAGTCTTCATTCCATGAACATACATGTAAAAACAAAAACAAAAACAAAAACAAAGGGAATGCACTTTTTAAGGAAAGAACTCATATCTATACTGTAGCTATGTGTTACCTGTGCCTATGCACTTGAAACTTGATTTCTCAGTACTTGTTCCTAAATATATCAACTACACTACAGAAATAAATAATAAATCCTTTATTGTATACCTGCACATGCTTATACTGACAATACACACTCAGATTTTCCAATACTTGAAGTAATGTGGACAGCTGTTTGCATATAGTTTGCAAAGCTGTCACACTGGAAACACAGCAGCAAATGCTGCACTTTGCACCCTCATCAGTCTGGTAACATGCACATCTTTAATATCTTGGCAGTTGTACATGGTTAGCTATCCTTTTCATTTAGGCCTCCCAACATCTTCTCTCAAACATCCAATGATGATGTCATCCACTATAAATTGTCCTGCAGCCTTGTAAACATCAGACGTATGCCATGGTGCTTGCATCAAGTATTAATTTCTCTAGTCTCTGTACTTAGTTAGATAGGGGTTCTAATCTTATTACAGTCAACTGGTGTGTGTTTGCTAGTCAGAATAGCATACCTGTGTATCATGCAGTCATTACTACAATCTCATGAAAAAACAATATTTTGACAGTTGTACACGTCTACACATCCATTTCATTCAGGCCTTCCAGCACTTTCTCTCAAACATCCAATAATGATATCATAGGATCATAGGAAGTTACTAGGCTATTGGCTCTGAGGCCCTTATTAGCCTAGCCAAGAGTTTAGCCCATTTTTAGCCAAGTCAACACCTGATGCCCCTGTCATCTACAATAAATTGTCCTGCAACCTTGTAAAAGTCAGACTTGTGCCATGGCACTTGCATTAATTACTGAGTTCTTTAGTCTGTGTCATAGTTAAGTAGGAGTTCTAATCTCTGACATTAGAGAGAGAGCCTTTTATATCAGCATGTGGGACACTGCCATTACCACCCTCTCCTTACCAGACACTGCTGATGTCATCACTTATAAAGTGTGGTCTGACACCCTCCAAGCCAGACTTGTGCTGTGGTGCAGGCATTAAATTCTGAGGTTTCTAGTTGGTGTACTTTGATAGGTAGGGTTCTGTTCTCACTGCAATCACCTGGAGTGTGTGTGTGTGTGTGTGTGTGTGTGTGTGTGTGTGTGTGTGTGTGTGTGTGTGTGTGTGTGTGTGTGTGTGTGTGTTGGTGCACTTGTGTGACATTAGAAGAACATTTTACACCAGCATGTGGGACATTGCTATTACCATCTTCTTCTCACCAGACACTGCTGGTATCATCATATATAAAGCATACCTCTCAACTGCACCAAATTCCTGGGTAAATACTATTTTTGAAGGCAAAATATTGGGGTGCCATGAATTCCCATGTGGACCCTTTAATGTCTGAATTTCCCAGATTTGTTTTTTGCATTTTGTTTTAAACTAATTTATTTCTGACATCATCACATGCAGGGCATGAGCAATTTCACAATGCAGACAGACAGGCTGTCAGAAGAATGCCAAGCCATTAACTTGTGGTCTGCATGTTATCTTCTTTCCAGGTAAGGCAAAACATGTATTGTTGGATTAGAGTTCAGCTTGACATTATGTGTGAGAGAAACTTTCTTTTTTTATATGTGCATGCAAGTTAAGCTTGCACTTTTAATGTTACGGCAGCCTTTGAATTTGACTGCAGGCACTTAATGGCAAATCATCATACTTTGCTGGAGATATGATGGTTTTGCAAGCATCATACTTTCTGTTAAGCTATTCTGTGTTAAGTTAAGTTTGATTGCAAAGTGCATGCATACAGGCAATTAATGTTAGGTCATACTTGAGATACTTTTACTGAACAACAGCATTGCATTCTGTTAAGCTATTCTGTGTTAAAGCTTGTGTGAATTCAACTACTTGCAGGCATCAGACTTTGAATTCAGAGATACTTTTACTTAACAAAGGCTGTGTGTGTAAGTGTGTTAAGTACCCCAGTTAGGTATAACTGGTGGTTAGAGTTACTCAGACTCAAACCCTGTACCTTAGGTACAAGGAGCAAGAGCCTAAATTCTCTACCCATGCCACTACCACTTGTGATTCAAGGAGTCAAGTCCATAGTTCTCAACTGTCCAAAGTTTTAAAGAATATCTGGAATGTTTGGCTCATACTTTTGGTCTGTTCCTCTTAAAATTTGTAGTTATCTGGCAAATCAGTGAGAACTGAATTCATTAAATAATGATAGCCATTTAAGTTTCAGTTTTTCTATCTTTCAGGAAATGCATGGTAAAACAAAACATTTTATTCTAGCAACTTTTCTAAGATTACACAAGCAATGTTTAAAATGTGCCCCCCCCATTTTGGGGTTTTGCCTTCCCCAAAATTTTGGCTTTTTCCATTTCTTGTGCTACATAGTTATTCAGGGGAAGAGAAGTTTAGTGCTGCTTAAGCCAAGTCTAATTGTGTTGTTAGTAGCACAAGAGGTAGAATACTTTCTTTTGATGCAGAAGGCTGTGGTTTCTACTCCCACAGTATGTAGATGGATTGTTGTTACTGTACTGTGTTGTGCTTTTAAAATCGGGGAGATTGCAGTCCTGAGAATGTCCTCCTTGGTGGAGATACCTAGTAACTGTGAACCTGTTATCAGTTTGCCATCCATTCCCTATTGCAATATTACTAGCTTATCATTTTTTAATCTAACATAGGCAATGTATTCCTCAAGGGCAACATACACTTTATTTATAGATGAAACAATGAAATATAAAGTTGTTTGCTAGCAGCAACCTCTTCATTAGTTACAAATCTCTTTAATGTGGAATTATTTAGATGACTTTACTTCTGCAGAGATTGTGCATATTTACTGATACTGGTCGATTGTAAAAGAGTGAGTACACTTTTATGATGGAAATGTTTTGAATTGGGAAGTTTTGTTATTATTGGTTCATACATTTTGTTTCATTGCTTACTGGAAAAAATTTCAAAACAATAAATTTAAAATGCACTCTAACGAGTGTGCTGTATTATACAAGGAATATAATTTAATACAATCAGGAAGGTGTATCAAGTAACATGTGTTTGTTTCATGTGCAAGGGGCCTATGATATGAAAACAGTCCAAAGGTAATCTTTATCTGCCACTGGCCAGATGCATTTTCTTTGAATGTGGGTTTCAATGAATGTGAGTTTCAATGGCAGAGAAGTTTTAATGCTAAGTCTATTCTCATTGTAAGACTGTATTGCTTTGTTTTGCATATCTCTATTAGTGTTTGTGCTATAAAATGTAAAATAAAAGTTTTAAATGAAATCCAGCTAATCATTGTAGAAAAAAAGCAGTATGTATGGGGGGCCCCACTCGACCATGATTTTTTGAGGAGGAAAGGGTGTCAAATTCAAAGACAGCCCCAGGCAGCACAGACTCTAGCTATACTACTGATCATTAAGCCATGGAGAATGACTTTTGGAGGTCCTAGCAAATTATAATATTATTTTGCTAAGATTGGAATATTGCCTACCATTAAATGCCCTACTTTTACCACAAAATCCATAGTTTCATAGGTTGGTACTAGGCTATCAGCCCTAGGGCCTATACAAGTCTAGCCATAACAATTCCCTGGCTATTTCTTCCCACAGTACTTATTTCCCTGGACCCCTGTCTAGCAGGGTGACTGACATGATCCCCAGGGTGAATTTCCTATCTCCCATCCAATCATCAAGGTTCCTTTTGAAGAGGGCCAAAGAGGCCCTCTGCTTGACATGTATGGGCAGTCTATTCCAGAGTGTGGGGAGACTTTGGGTCAGGAACCTATCCCTCCAGCATGTTTTGTTCATTGCGATGACAAGGTTTAGATCCCTGGAGCATGTGTCTCTGAGGGAATGGGATTTCTTTAAGTGCAGCATGTCCAACAGCTCTGGGTTTGACATGGCCTTGTATGTTAAGCAGAGGTCGCCTCTGAGTAGACGATACACAACAGAGTATAGATGGAGTTTTATTAGATGGTCAGCATAGGCCATCTGCTTTAGGCCTCTGATTCTTTTAGTGAGGTATTTCTGTGACCTTTCCAGTTGTTGCAGATGTCTTAAGAGGTACATACCAAATGGGGCATTGTATTCTATAATGGGTCTACTGAGGGATGAGTACAGTGGGGCAATGACCTCCTTTTTTCTGGATGAAAAGCCCTTAGTGATGAGGTGTGCCACATAGAAGGATTTCCTGACTGTTGTGGTGATGTGGTTATTGAAGGTGAGACCACTGAGCCACCTGTGTCCCTAAGTCTCTTATCACACTTTCGGTGTTAAGTGTATGGCCACCTATGTGGTAATTCATGGGTACAAGTTTTTTCGCAAAGGGGATAACTATACATTTCTTGGCATTGAGCTTGAGCCCATGGCTCTGGCACCAAGCATCTGTTTCTGCAAGGCCCTTTTGTAGAATATCTACATCATTTGGGGATTCAATAATGGCTCCCAGTTTGTAGTCATCTGTGAACTTTGTTAGCCAGAGTCCCTTAATTTTGGCCTGTACTTCAGAGAAGTAGATGCCAAACAAAAGCAGCCCCAGGACTGAACCCTGAGGTACTCCACTTGTCACTTGTCTGGAACTGGATTTGGAGTTGGCTACTTTTACAGTGTGGGTTCTGTCAGTAAGCCAGTTGTCAACCCATCGAGTGACTTAGGGATTAATGCCCAGCTTAGTAAGTTTATCTATGAGTCCAGAATGGGGGATAATGTTGAAGGCCTCGGCGAGGTCCAGATAGGCTGTGTGGGCAACCTTACCCTTGTCCATGGCTCTGGAGACTGATTTGAAGAAATCAATCATGTTCATGAGACAAGATCAGCCCTTCATGAACCCAAGCTGCATGGGGCCCAGTGTTTGAAGGTTGCCAATGTCTTTGTTTGTAAGTACGTTCCATGGCCTTGCAGATCAGGCTTGTCAGACTGATGAGGCGGTAGTTCCCGGGATCCAAGGTGGATTCCCCCCCTTGTGGAGTGGGATAACTGTAGCTGAGCGCCACTCAGTGGGCATAAAGCCTGAGGTGAGGCTATGATTACACATGACACTTAGGTGAGCTGCCAGTTCATTTTGTAGTTAATATAGTACACAGCCTGGGATGTTGTCTGGTCCCATGGATGCTTTATTTTTATCTTTGGAGAGTGCTTTCTTTACCTGTGTGGCCGTTATTACCAGAATTTGGAAATCTTTCAGTACTGAGATGGGCCCTTTAGGGGTGAGAGGGGGGTGAAGTTTGCACTGAACCGATCTGCCAGGATATTGGCAACATCCTTGGGATAAGTATATTTAATGCCATTCTGTTGTAGCTCAGAGCATATCTGAGCATTGCCATTTAGATTCTTGACATAGCTATAGAATGCCTTGTGGTTGCCTTTGGAATCTTTAGCAATTTTATTTTCATAACTATCTTTGAAGGATTTTATGAGGGATCTCAGCTTCTTACTGAGGCTGGTAAGGGAGTTTTTCTGCATCTGGGGATTTTCCTCTTTTCTGCAACAGTTTCTTCATTTTGTTGTAAAGTTTATTTATGGTAATGGACCACCAGATTGGCTTCCTTTTTTGGAGGAGAGTGTCTTGGTTCTATTGGGGATGGCATGATTCATGCACGAATGGATGTGCTCGTACAGTGCCTTAGTGTAGTATTCGGTAGTCGAACTTTCAGTTCCGGTCTGCATGGGTGTCATGATGTTTGTCACTTCTGACTTGAGTAGCATGACGTTGGCTTTGGAGAAGTGTTTTACAGAGGTTTCCTTACTGGGGGATCGGGGTGGGATGTGGATGTCAAGGGTGATTATCTTATGGTCAGACCTGACCAACGAGGGGGTGACCATAGGTGTGGAGCATCAATTTCCCATGTTGGTAATGACCAAGTCTAGGATATTGGAGCCCCTGGTGGGATTAAGGATTAGTTGATCCAGGGATTTGGAATGTATGAATTCCAAGAACCGTTGGGCAAAGGTGTTGGTACATGAGTAGTTGAAATTACCCAGTATTAGGATGTTTGGTTGTATCTTAATACTTTTCCAGTATGTTTAGAAAGGTGTAATGAAAATCTTGAGGCATGGTGGGGGATCTGTAGCAAGCTACAATTTGGACGTAGTGTTAGTTGCACTTGGAGAATTTCAGATGCATTGTGTTGGGCAACTAGCCTGGTGTTGTGAATATCCTTGGTGAATATGGGCACTCCTCCACCTTTTGGTCCTGGTTTGGTGGCCGAAAATTATGGTAAGAGTTGTAGCCTGGTATTGCAGGAGTGCTCTCTGGAGCCTTGAACAAGATTTCAGTTATTGCACAGATATCTATGTTCTCCATTTTTAGGAGTGCCTTGAGAAAGTGCATTTTGAGGTTTAGACTTCTAGCATTGAGTAGCATTACCTTCAAGATTTGCATGCTTGCACCTGTTACGTTAGTGGTTTTGTCCTTTGAACTTTGCCTAAAAAAGGCATTATAGGTGTGGCAAGAGCCTTAGCCAGTAACCTGAATGCCAGGGGTGACAGGTGCAGATCATCTCTGGCAAAGCACTGTGGTCTGTTGATCATGTCATCCCAGGCAGACAGATACTGGATCCCCTTTGAATGACACCAGAAGCTTAATCAATTGTTGAAGTCAATCATTTTGTCCTTATACTGTGGCATCATTCTGGGCAAAGCCAGGATGCTACTCAGGGCTAGGGTCATGCCTGCCTGGGCCACAAGATCTGAAAGCTCTTCCATGTCTCTTTTCATGTAGTCCAGGGAGGTACATCTCAAGTCATTCACTCCAACATGGACAATGACAGAGCCATATTTGTACTTGTTGTGGAGTGACTTGAGTGCATGAGTTATGTGTTGGATCCTGGCTGTCGACAGGCAACCGACTGTAATTTTCTCCTTGTTCAGCCTGCTGAGTGGGACATCAGTGTGCCTGACTATAGAGTCACCTATGACTAAAGTGTTGGGTACGTTTTCTTGCCTTAGGGGCTGTTGTTGGGTGGCACACTAGTGTTGTGAGCTATGTGACACTTTGGTTGTGATTGGTGTTTGCGTTTTAGCTTTGGAGGTCCTTGTTGCTTGGGCAGGTTACTGTTAAGGGCCTCCACATATGTGGGTTTAGTGCTGCTATGTGTGGGTCTTGGTGGTGTGGGTTTAGAAGGGCTGTGTGTTGCTTGAGGTGTAGTGCGGGTGTTAACCTTCTCCTCTTGACTGTCTAGCACAATCTTGCATGGAGAGAGCTTTGCTTCCAGTTTGGCTATGTAAGTGCATCTCTCACAGGTTGTAGTGTTGGGTGGTTGGAGGAAAGGGTTGTCTGTGCATGAGGCAATTGCTGCATTCCCCCAGTATGTCCAGATTTACCAGGTGGACAGGAGAAATCACCGGAAGCTGACCCTTGGACATGCCTGGTTTTCTGCTTCTTTTTTTTTTTTTTGTAAAGTACAAGAACTTTTTTCCCTTAACTTAGCAAGGTACTTTGGAATTATAAGCTGTTTAGTGCCTACCATTAATTTCTCCTTATTATGAAGGAGAGTTGAGTGCTTGTATCAGTTTAAAACTTCCTATTACTTTCCAGCAGGTTGTAAAGCAAGTGCTAGTCACAGGGATGCTTAAAGGTAAGATGAAAAAAAAATGGTTTATCCTAAACACTGCAGTGTGCACTAGAGGAGTTAGATGTGAAAGTAGGTAACTTAAGTTTTACCTGTCTAAAAAGTTAAGTTTTAGTGTAGAGTCACTAACAGCAAGATAGATTAAAAGGGGGTGGTCACTTTTGTATTCTGGTAGTATGGAATACAGTTGGAGGGCCAATAAATTTAAATAGTTGAAGGGGAGTGATTTCACAAAATGATAATTTTGTGCTTACTCACACAAGCCAGTAAAAATAGAGAGGAAATGAGATATATGGTCAAATTAACATAAGGAGAAGGTGACTAGAAAGACAGTGTTGTTTAAGTACACTGCAGTAACTGTAAGTCAACAAAAACAAAATCCTAAGGTTCATCATCTTCTCCCTTTGCAGTGAACATCATTGCTACACATTTCAAAAAAGGGTCTGGGGTCATATTTTGGTTATCTGTTCTTCAGTTTGCATTTGTAAATTGGTATCTCACAATTCCATTGGAGTGGGTGGGGGTTACACAAGTATGCATGCAAATTTTATGTTAATCAGCATGCAGATTTGTATCTATTTTTCATGAATCTTTGTCCAGATTTTTGATGCTTCCAGGTTGAGAGGTATGCTATAAAGTATTCTCCAACATTATAAAAGCTAGAATTGTGCTCTGACACTTGCATTAAGTACTGTGCTCTGTAAATAGGTAGTTTTTGAATGATATGTGAGTCTAAAGTTATGCCCAACACTCCTCCAAATATCTTGTTGTAGCATACAATGATTATGTCATCCTGTGTAGCATGCACTCTGACATTATTCAAGACAAATCTGTGCTGTGGCAGTAACATTAACTACTGTGTTTGCAATCTACTTTAACTACGCATATAGGTGTTCTAATCTGACAGCAAGCTACTTGCTTGTCTATACATACAACTATCACTTTTGAGACAATTTTCCACAGGGATGTGACTTCACATCCATGCCTTACAGTGCTCACAACATGTTCTGCTCAGCATAAAATGATGCTGTCATACTCCATAAAGTGCATTGTGACAGTGTTACAATCAGACATATGTGATGTTGCAACTCTGACATTGCATGGCATTCATATTCTATGCCTACACAGGTGTATTGTTCATATCAGGTCCAGTGTACTGCTGTATATTTGGCTGCTGGTATAGTATGGTCATTATGTGATATTTGGAATAGCTTTTCATTTCACTACTATTTGGGGTACCTTTCACATAGCCCCATGCATCCTCATTTGTACTCTGGCCACATGATATCCTTTTCTGCAGAGGAGTAAAAGATGTCCTCATGTCAAATATGCATACACACATCATAAAGCAGAGTCCTTTCATGAGCCCATGCAAGCCATTCCCAGACCACTGCATGTGTGATTGCTAATTTTGTCATGGTGTGGTACACATGTCCTATATGGCCAGTGGCAGAATGTAATGCAATCCAACAAAATATTCACATAAACACAGTAGTCTTACTATCTTCCATAATATACATATAAATATGTTTTACTTTCATGTTATAATAATGGCTAGGATTTCATGTGATGTTGGCCATCAGCCTAATAGTGTGCTATGATCCTATGATCAGCTGACATGTCAATGTTGCTGTCATCGACATATGCTATATTGAGGTGTGGATGTACAGTATGGCTACAAGAGAGTATTACAATCTGTGATGTGAGCTAGTATATTGATGGCCATTGCTGCCATTGCATCACGTGCTTCTTTTATAACAGCTGTAGTATTATGCCCCCTGAGAACTGTTGACATACGTTCATAGTTTCATAGGAGTTTACTAGGGTAGCGGACCTAGAGCCCTTACAAGCCTAGCTATGTTCATTCCAAGTAGCCCCAATTGTCTTTATTAGGTGGACATAATTCACAGAATGAGTCTATGGTCAACACTGACTACCCCTGTCCATGAGGGATATGGGTGCCACCCCCAGGGTGAATTTGCAATTTCCTATCCCTTTGTCTAGGTTGAGCTTGAATATGGTCAGTGAGGTGCTCTGCTTCATGTGATTTGGAAGTGTATTCCCTAGGAGTGGCAGTCTCTGGGAGATATATCTGTCTCTCAAGCATATTCTGTTAATGTCACAGGCTAGGTTAATATCCCTAGAATGAGTGACTGTTGTGCTATTAGAATTGTGGGTGTTCAGCATTTCCATCAGGACAGAGTCAGAGACTGTCCTGTAAACCAGGCACCCGTCACCTCTCAGCAGCTGTGATACAGAGTACAGTGGTAAGACTTTCAGTCTCTCCATGTATGTCATGACATGGTTTGGAGTCCCTGTATTTTCTTTTTGAAAAATCCTGTGGTCTCTCCAGCTGCTGCAGGTGTCTGCTGAGGTATATGCTAAAGCAAGCACTGTACTCTATTAGTGGTCTGATAAGGGTTAAGTACAGTGGTGTTATAACATCGTCAGACCTGAATGTGATGCCCTTACTTATGAGGTGCATGACTTAGAAGGCTTTTCTTACCTCTATCGAAACTTGGTGGTGGAAGTTCGGATTGCTATTTCCTGTGTTCCCAGTTCTCACACCACTGGGTTTAAGCTTGGGGGGGGGGGTGTTGTCAATACTGTAATTAGCAATAAATTCCATTTTGCCAATGGTAAAAATAATGGCACTTTCTTGCACTTAGTTGTAGTCCATGTCTTTGTCACCAGTCATTTGTCTGTGTTAGCCCCTCCTGTAATATGTTAACATCATTGGGGAACTCAATGATTGCACCCAATTGGCAATCATCAGCAAACCTGGTAAGCCAAAGGCCATCTGCTTTAACCTTGACTTCCAAGAAATAGATTCCGAACATTAAGGGTGGGAGGATAACATAATGGTTAAGGTGTTTACCTGAAGGACACAAGGTGCAGGGTTTGATTCTCACATGGGGTAACTGGCTAGGCTTCAAATGGCCCAAAAGGGCAGTTAGCCTAGTATGAACCTATGAACCTTAAAGGGCCAAGCAAAGATCCTTGTGGTGACGGCTCTACTGGTATAGCTTGAGTCACCAACTTTGACAATATGTGTTCTGACAGTGAGCCCATTGTCTACCCATCTTGTGACTTAAGGGTTAATCCCCAACTGAGAGAGTTTCTCAATAATACCTGAATGGGGGACTGTGCCAAAAGCTTTGGCCAGGTCAAGATAGGCAGTATGCACTGTCTTACCTTCATCCAGGTCTTTGGTGATTTTCTCAAGGAAGTCTACTAGGTTTATAAGCATTATCTACCCAAATTGAGTTGGGTTTAGAGTCTGAAGGTCACCTGTGTCCTTGTCGATAAGGTCCATGATGATTCTTTTCATGGCCTTGTAAATAAGACTGGTTAGACTTTTGTGTCTATAGTTCCCAGGATCGGTTGATAGCCGCCTGTGTGCAAGAGGATTACTGTTGCTGTTTTTCACTCTACTGGAACAAAGCCATTCTTCAAGGCTATGGTTAAAGAGGGCACTAAGCTGGTCCTCCGTGCCCTGTTTTAGATTGCTTAGTAAGCATCCTGGGATGTTATCTGGTACCACTGAGGCCTTGTACTTAGCCTTGGTGAGCACAGATATGACTTGATCTCTAGAGATACAAGGCAAAGGACTGTTGTCAGGTATGCGTTAGAGTATGGCCGGTGGGGCAGGGGGTGAATTTTGTGCCAAATCTGTTAGCTAGCAGGTTGGCAACTTCCTCCAGTGCAGCTTCAAGTTTATACTCCTAGCATTAAGCAGCAGAGCCTTGAGTTTACCTCCAGTGGATTTATTTACATCAGAACTTTTGTTGCTTTGACATTGCGTAAAAAGGCACTATGGGAGAGGGCAAGCTCCTCTGCCAGTATCCAACAGCCTAGAGGACACAGGTGCATACCATCTCTGGCAAAGCAGCATGACCTGTCAACTATCTCATCCCAGGATCAGAGATACTGGATCCCCCTGGATTGACACCAGAAGATGGGCCAATTGTTGAAGTTGATAATTTTTTTATTTATAGAGTGGCATTATCCTAGGTGAAGGTACATTCTTCATATACATTCACTGTGCAGTCCATATTGTATCATATTGATATGTGATTAGTGTTCATGCTCCAGCTGTCTTCATTGACATGCCCTCATTTGCTGTATATTACCATGTTTCACCTGTCCTCTTTCCCTGTGTTCATTCCTACAATTCATCTGTGTGCCCCTATTCAATACACACACCTCTCTGACTGTTTATTTATAATGCGGTCTATGTTCTCTTAACGATCATTTACACAACTTTTGTTCAGTATGCCTGACACAGGTTTCCACAATACTCTGCACTGTATACATGTTCATGTAATGTGCCAGAACTATATACATTGATTTATTAATAACCCTGGTAGTCACTGTGGCATTCTGCATAAACAGACAGACCTACTTTGCCTGTAGGTAAACAGGTTTACATGTCTACTGCTGCCTGTGTTGCTTTTCATGGTTTCCTATCAGACAACGCTGTTACTGGCCATGAAACCATGCTTATTTACATTTAAACACAGTGTGCTGCATGGATGAGTGCTGCTCCTTACTGAGATAACATGTAAACTCTATGTAGGCTTAGATCTAAGCCTACACAGGGTTTATAAAATCCCCAGGTAGCGGTGGGATTCAATAAGCACCCAAACTCCATGCAGGAACAGTGTAGCTGCTCTTGCATGGAGTCTGGCCACTGAGTGTTCCAGTAAACTCCGAAACTGCTGTGCATGAGCCTACCTACACTGTTCTTGCACGGAAAGCCCTGCTGAATGCTAATTACCTCTTTTTCTGTTGAAAACCATGCAAATGAGATGAATTAGTGATTCAGCAAGCAGGCAGGTATCCGTGCAAGAACAGTGTTAATTGTAGAAATGTATTCGGTTACTAACACATTTCTGCAAATAACAAAATGGAGAGATGACAGCTCAAATAAAAGCATGTATTATAATCTGTAGGCATGCCAATGGCCAACTATATGGCCATTGGCATGGAAAAGTGTTTAAATTTTATAACATTTAACTTTTTTTTTTTGGCTGATCTCAGCCGTTTAAGCATAGGGCAGCAGCGAGCAAATGTGAAGGTGCAGAAAATATAAAAAAAATAGTGAAAAGTCAGTTTTAAGTGAAATCTGCATTTTACCATTATAGTGTATGCATGCATAATCAAAACAATACCAGGGAACAGTGGTTGTCAAGGGAAAAGGGTCTGTGTTAGTACAGCAACTATGGATTAAGGCAGTGGGGTATGCAAATGAGGGGAAATGTACTGAATCACAAAATATTCTAAGTCCACACACTGCACCTAAGCATGCAGGTGCTAGAACACGATCAAGTAGGCAGGAGGAGCAGCTAACATGAAAAGGGGGTGTGTCATGCTTGCTGTAAGTACACTGGAGCTCTGCAGCTCGTGTTTGCACTTAGCTAAGCAGAGCTAAGTGAGGGTGTGTGTCTCAGTTTGTATAGCTTTGTGTACATTGCCTAAACGGGTGTGCACGGTGTGCACTGGGACTTAAAAAAAAAATACCAAAAAAAAAAAAAAAACTGGAAATGACAGCACTGTTGACATTTTGGCACTATGTTTGCTCGGCATACCTCGGGTCTTAAAACAGGAGGAAATGGCACGTGGAAAATAAAACAAAGGGAAATAGCAGAATACAGCCAGTTAAATGCAAGTAATATGACTGGCAGGTGGACTGTATTATACTCAGCCAATCACACAGGCAGCATCTGCAGCACACCATTATAAATTGTGCAAACACCGTTCAGTCTAGTTTTTCACACAAACTCTGCACTATAGCTGTACACATTCAGGGAAATTTTAATTGACAAAACTAACAAAAATGTTAGGGGCTGCTGTCGCATTAATCTCTCAGTATGTGCTAGAGGAAGATAATGTTGATGACTGCCCAAGACCAAGGAGGAAAAGAGTGTTTAGACCCAGGATAACCTACCAGGGGCTACATGATCTGGAGATAGTAGAGAGCTACAGGGTGGACAGGGACATACTTCATCAAATCATTGAGCTGTGCTGGCCCTGCCTCAGACCCAAAGCCAACAGAGGGGAACCCATCCCAGTGGATAACAAGACATGTGTATCCCTAAGAATACTAGCTACAGGTACTTTCCAAAGACCAACTGGGGATATCATGGGGGCCTCACAGGCATCTGCATCCAGGATACTCCACCAGTTCCTGGATGCCATGCAACCACTTGCCGCTGAGCACATTAAATTCCTCAGCACCCGTGAGGAGAGGACTGGCAATATGTGTCTCTTCCACCATGTATCAGACTACCCGGAGGTACTGGGTGCCATAGACTGCATGCACATCCACAT
The DNA here is from genome assembly GCF_019279795.1 of Protopterus annectens. Classification (NCBI taxonomy): domain Eukaryota; kingdom Metazoa; phylum Chordata; order Ceratodontiformes; family Protopteridae; genus Protopterus; species Protopterus annectens. The sequence continues at coordinate 333,435,772 of NC_056733.1, read as the reverse complement.
CAAAGCACCACCCGGTGACCAGGATAGGGTCTACCTAAACCCAAGGGGTTCCACTCCATCAACTTCCAGGTCATTTGTGATGCCCGGGGCATTATCATGAATGTGTGTTCTGGCAGCCCTGGAAGCTATCACAACTCCCACATCTGGCATTCATCACAGATGTTCCAGGCATTTGCCAGTGGAGACATCCCATATGGCCATCTGATGGGGGATACTGGCTACGCACTGGAGCCTTGGCTGATGATACCCATCAGAAATGCACACCCACCCACACAAGAATGCCATAATGAGGCACACACACAAACCAGGATCATTATAGAGAATGTGTTTGGGGTGCTCAAGTCATGGTTCCACTGCCTTGACATATCCAGTGGTGCCTTGCAGTACTCTCCAGCCATATGTGCACACATGTTCATAGTTGTGCCATGCTACACAATATGATCCTGTGGAAACAGCTGCAGCAGGAACAAAACGAGGAAGGACCCCACAGCCCCCCACCATTGCAAGGTCTCTACAGGCACAGAGGGACTCAGAGGAGGAACATCCTGAGCCTGCCCCTGTAAGCAGCTGGAGGCATGCCCAGTATGCTCTGACCTGGCAAAGAGGCAATGCATAGCACAGACACTGACACTGTAGGGACCAAGGGACTGATATCTCTCTTGGATCGCACAAATAGTAAAATGGATGCCAAACATCACACCACCTATTCCTTACCATGTATAGGCAGTGTACTGCATGCATCCGACATAGTCAGCTATCAAGTACCATCCTCAAAACTGCCTCAGGCACAAGGTAAGTCAGTCTTCTCAACAATAAATGTATGGAGTAGAATGTTTGGATAGCATATCTATGGTATTGATCCAAGCATGTAAGGGAATGGGGTGGCTTACTGGGATAACAGCAGACAACTGACAGCTATGTGGGACAGCAGGAAGTATATACCCAGTACTGACTTACCTACACTATGCAGTACCACCCTAGTTGACAAATATCATTGCAGTATAAGTGGTGAGCCAAACAACTGGGGGGCCATATGTCACATGCATGGATGTTAAATGTGTATTGTGTACAGATGTGTCATCCCCCATCCATAGTCCATAGAAATGCAGTAACATGTCCCTAGCCTTAAGTAGCATCCAGCTATCACCTAGAGTAATGGCTCAACATGAACAGAAAGCAATTGTCAGTAACACCCAGTCAACTTACTGGTGCCATCCCAGGGGTGTCCACTGCCAGGCAGCCTGGGAACAAATGATCATCAGAATGCACTGCATTGGTACAGATGGTCTGCATATGTCACACCTGACCTACAGGCCTCTGGCAAATGCCCATGCCTCACCCACAGTACCCTTTTAGGTAGTGCCATGGGGTCCATAACACCAACATAACACAGTCTACAAAATGCAAAGAAAGGCCATGCTGCTAACTGCTAGGAGCAAACCTGCCAGCCTCAGAAAGCCAGAAATCTGGACAAAGACATGAATAAGGGGTGATAAAGGTCCAAAGAGAAGGACACCTTTGAAATACTGCTCTAATAATGTTAGAAAGTTGATGGGAATGATTGTATTAGCATGGAATGTCTTAAGGGTATGAAGTCTGAAACTGCAATGTCAACTCTCAGTAATAACTGACTTCAACCCTGAGTGACTTGCAAAACACTTTTTCTTGAAAACCACATTCATTTGGGTAACCAACCAGATATATGAGTCATGAGTCTGGACAGTCTGTGGAACTCTGTACAGTCAACAGGCAGGGCTAGGAGTCTAAACATGGGAATGCACTCATTGCAGGCAGTCCTAACCCTGGAAGATAGTGACATGTCTGCACTCACAGAACCCATATGAATCAGAATCAGAGTGGGTGGGATCGCGGCCACCATGTCCACCTGTGAGGAAAAAACAACATATGTAAATTACTACCTGCACTATACGCTTTGCTGGTACACACACACACACACACACACACACACACACACACACACACACACACACACACACACACACACACACACACACACACACGTGAGGTGCCTCAAAGGCATTACACAGACCCCACATTAGCCGACTGGGGACATTCACGACACACAGTCAGACAATAACATGCACACTCTGGACAGACCCTCAGCATCATATAGTGCAGCCCTTTCCAATTAATGTTACTACTAATATACACTTCTGGGAAACATGAGGGGTGTTAGTTGGTGATTGCCCTTCACCTTGCACATACTGCATCCATGTAAATTATTGCTTTTCACCTGTCTAGCACTGTGGAAACTCCTGCAGAATATACTCCCCAACTGTACAGAGTTTTGATGAATGTCTAGATGTGTGGCTCATTTGTTTGGTCTGTTCGTCATAACTCCTGTGTTTGTCTGATACATTACTGGGTTGACCTGTGGATTGGTGCCACTAATTAATGTCCTTATTTGAGGTGCAGGCTACATAACCTGCAGTACATGTATGTTAAAACAAAGCTGGTTACTCAAACAACTTCCCAAGCTTACAGTGGATATAGTAAGTGGACACACACCTGTTAACATGCCACGTTTTTGTGCTATATCACATGGGACCTCAGAAATCAGGTCATAACATTTCCATAATTTCATATGACATATAACCTGTGCAATCCAACTGAAAAACATACACATCAGTTACAGGTAACATATGGTAAATTAAATAGGTACAATAGGCTAGTAGCATGAGTGTGCACACCCTTAAAGTAATACCCTGTTAAAGTACCCTTTGATTTAATCACAGCATTCAATCCTCTTGGGAAGGTGTCTATCAGCATGGCACATCTCGACTTGCCAATGTGCACACTCTCCCTTGCAAAACACCTCCAACTATGTCAGATTGCAAGGGCATCTACTGTGCACTGCCATCTTCAGGTCATCCTGCATGTATCCTATTGGACATAGGTGTGGGCGCTGGCAGGGCCAGTGCAGAATGTTGCATGCGTTCTGGTGAAGCCATCTTTTTATTGATTTGGCTGTATGGTCTGGGCCATTGTTGTGTGGAAAGGTGGAATTCCTCACCATCCACAGCTATGTGGCAGACACCAGAAGGATTGGAGCCACAAGGGACTGGTGTTTGGAACTGTTCATAATCCCCTCCATCTTGGCTACAACTCCAGTTCCAGCTTGTGAACAGCAATCACAAAGCAGGACACTGCCATCACCATGCTTCACTGTGGGGATGGTGTTGTTGTGATGATGTGCAGTAGTCTTATTACACCAAACAAACCTATCAGAATTGTGGCCAAAGAGTTCAACCATGGTCCCATATTACCATAACACATTTTCACACTTGCTTTTTGGATTCCTGATGTATTGTTTTCAGACTTTCTCCAGGCCTGGATATTGTTTGGTGTGAGGATCTGCTGCCATCTTCCAACCCTACACTATAGGCAAGACACATGGAGACCATGGAAGATCATTGTGACATGTAGTACACACCCAGTACTTGCAGGAGATTCCTGATACTCCTTCACTGTTGCTGTAGGGCTCCTGGCAGCCTCCCAGGACAGTTTTGATCTTGTATTCTCATAGAATTTGGTGGGATATCCACTCCTTTGCAATGTCACTGTAACCCCATATTTTCACCATCTTTTGATGACTATCAGCACTGTGTTCCATGGTATGTGCAATACTGTGGAAATGCTTTGCTACCCTTTTCCAGGCAGATACATCTCAAACATATGTTTCCTTAGCAGCTTCATTAGCTCAATGCGAACCATGGCTGTTGCTGTAGCAGGCAACTGGGTATATGTTAGGATAATCCTGGTAGGACAGCTGCCCATTATTTGCTGTTAATCAAAGAGTCTCTGTAATTGATGGCAGGTGTGTAGCCAATAAGATGTACTGCTGTAGTTATATTGAAAGCTGCCTCAACACAGTAGTAGCTTCAGCCTGTGCACACATATGCATCTAGGTTGTTTTACTATTATGTGTCATTATTGTTCCCCTAACAGATTTTTTTTGCTTTACAATTGAATTGTACAGGTTATAGGTCACATGAAAGGTTGGTAGTATTTTGAAATTGTCTATTGTGCTCTCATTTTTGTATATCACAAATACCTGGCATTCTAACAGGTGTGTACACCATTTATATGCATTGTATACCACTAATGTATACAATGTGACCCTAGTTTTGGGTCTTTGTCCCACCCATTTTGTCAGTCTTTGTCCAGATGTCTTGCAATGTCAGGTTGTGAAATATGCTACAGATATGTGACATCTCCTGCAAATAGGCCCCTGTGATGACCACTTTGATGCAATCCAGTAAACACAACCACAAGTGAACATGCAGATATTGTCAAATGGGTGTGCATAATAGTTGTGTGCATGGTCAAATGCATTGACTTTAGCATGCTGGGGTACTGGTGAGCCACAACAGGAAAATCCCATACTTAACTGGCTTCAGTCTGCTGACCCATTTGCAGACCAGAGGAACCTATGTAGTTGTGAGGAAGAGGTATTGTCAGCAGATTCACATTAGGCATTGGTACAATATGAATGCTACATTTCTGCACAGATACAGTACACACTATGATATTACACAATTTGCTTTCCTTCACCATAGATGTGCACTTGTGTGCATTACTAAACCCCACCCACTAATCCATTTTGCACTGACATATGCATCTAGAGACTCTATAGAAGACAGTCTAAATGCTACCACATTAGATTGATGTGCATTTTGGCCTTACCTGGAAGCTTCCCGCCTGGTGCCTTGGTTTAACCCACCTCCATGACTGCTGTTTCCCTTGTTTGAGGTTGTGTGGGGGCTACTCCAAGGTTGGCAAGGAGCTCCACTGTCAGTGTACATGGGGCCTGTGTGGTTTGCCCCCCACCGGTAGCAGTACAGTCCTTCATAACAGCAGCAGCCCTTTGCCGAGCATGATGTATCAGGTCAGTTGCTCTATGCCTGACCTGATTGTATGTGCGTCCATGGTGGTCCAAGATGTTCACATATGTGTAGAGGGATGAAAGTGGCCATGTTCCTTGCAGATGGGATGTCAATGGCGCTCAGGCTTTGCTTGCATACAGTGTGTAATGGAGCTAGAAACATATGCCTGGGTTCATGTAGGATGCAGACAGGAATGATATTAGCCCCAAGGGGACATGCTTTTGTTAACTGTGATTAGGCAGTTTACACCTGATCCATGATGATGAGGGAAAGGGTGTGTGTGCTGTGCATATCCACCTATACTGATGGTGAGCCGGGGGGGTGATGTTTGCCCTAAACCTGTCTGCAGCAGGTTGGCTGTAGCTATGGTGTGTCTGTATGTGCTGTGATTGACCACCATTACGGGGGGGGTATGTTGTTGCCTCTGAGACTGCAGACATATGTGAAGATGGCCTTGTGATTGCCCTTAGTGGATGTGTACAATTTGTACTCATAGTTAGCCTTACAGTAAGACACCTGTGACCTAATATGCTCAAAAAAAAAATCCAACGTCAAGATACTGTTTTATTCACAAACAAGCAAAGCTTTTGGGTCCACACCCTTCTTCAGTATTAAAACACACTAACATCAAGCATTAGGAATTTTAAATAGGGGCACAAACCATCACATGATTACAGCCAACCAACCATGTGATGGGTACAATAAATATTTAAAAAGGTGCATATCTATAAAACATGTAAAAATAAAATATAAATGTATATATATAAAGAAATATATATAAAATATATACAGTATCTTGACATTGGATTTTTTTGGAGTTACGTAACTTTCCAGTTGTTACAGCAAGTACTTTGGTTTGCCTTTCACCTAATATGCTCACTCAGACAAAGGTTGACATGCTGCCCAGTTGGTGCCTGCTCCTACTTTGCCCTGTACAGCCAATATAGCATCCCATTATGTGCTTTGTGCATTGCTGCTGTCCAGCAGAGGGGTTTACTCTATGTTGGTGGCAACAAGTTTTACAAGTAAGGTATTGCTGAGGCCATACAGCTATGTGGGTGGTCATATATCTGTTTGTAGTAGGCATGGACACTAGGCCAGAACACAGTTGGACACCTCTCCAATTTCAACGTGATACTCATGCTTATTCTAGTACCCATGTCTGTGTCAGGGCAATGCCACAACCAGTAGCTGTAGAAGTGTAGATCTGTTGGATGCACAGAAACTCAGATTACACATGTACAACATGTACAGCTTATTTTCCTGATGTTTTGCATCCCATGTCAGTTGTTATGAGGCAGCAAGGTACACCTACTCATACATGCATATGCACAGGTAACACCTGCTATACATTTCTGTTCTATGTCAGTATGGCACAATGTAATTGCACTCTTGCTGCCCAGTCATTCCTGTCAACCTGTTAGGGCAGGATGTCTGGAAGATGCTGCACGTACATGGTGGGCTATGGTCCAAGATTAGTTACACTTTCTTCATATTGATGTAACACACGTACATAATTTGATAGTACAGTAGCCTTTGCATTCACAGACATACCATGGAGGAGTTCCACAGCTGATATGGCAGGCAGAGAGCAGAAAGGCTACGAGTGTGGTAGTGAGAGTAGGACCTTTTAATTTTGCAAGTATGACTGGTATGGGGACAGAGCTAACTGATATGATAGACAGAGGAAAGGTGGATATATTGTGTGTGCCAGAGACCAGATGGAAGGGGGGTACAGCTGTCTGTATCAGAGTTGGGTACAAATAGTTCTATCATGGTATGTATGGGGGTGGACTTGGTGTAGGGGTTAACCTTAAGGAACATTATGCCAAGGGTGTTTTTGGAGGTGATAAGAGTGTTGGGTAGAGTGATGCTTATGAGGCTGGGTATTGACGGTGTAATGATGACAGTTGTTAGTGCATATGCTCCGCTAGTTGCGTGTGTGATGGGTGAGACACAAGTACTTTGGAGTGGTTGGATGAAGTGGTGATGAGTATACCCAAGGGATGAGAGACTGGTGATTGCAGCATTTTTCAATGTGCAAGTTGGTGAAGGGGACAGAGGGGTTGCAGAAGTGATTGGTAGGTATGGTGTTAAGCCAAGGAATGCAGAAAGTGTGATTGTGGTGGAGTTGCAAAAGAGGTTGGACATGGCTGTGGTGAATATGTATGTTTACAAGACCGAGGGGCATAGGGTAACATACAAGAGTGGAGGGAGATGCACACTGGTAGATTATCTCCTATGCAGGTGGACCTGTTTGAAATGGAATGGAAACTGTAAAGTGGTGAAAGTGGAAAGTGTAGTTAGGCAACATGGAATGTTGGTCTGTGGGATGACACTGGTGATCTAGAAGAGGGGGAGGAGTGTGAGGAAGCACCACAAAGTAAATGATGGATACTGTAAAAGGGCGATTGTGAGGTTGGTTCAGGGAAGAGTTATGATAGGCAGTGGGTGGCAGTGAATAGTTACCAAATATTTGGGTAACTACATCCAAGCTAGTAAGGGAGATGAGTAGAATGGGGTTTCATGTGCCATCTGGACAGAGGAATGAGGACAAGGAGAACTGGTGGTGGAATGAGGGCGTACAAGAGAGTATACAGAGAAAGAGGTTGGAGAAGGAGAAGTGGGATTGTCAGACAGGTGAAGAAGGTAGACAGGAATATAGGGAGATGGAATGCATGGCAAAGAGATGGGGCATCTGAAGGGTTGTATGTAAGGCTGGACACCAAGGATGTAGGATAGGACCTGTACTAATTGGGCTAGACAGAGACATGTATCTAGGAAGGATGTTCAGCAAGTAAGGGTGATAAAGGGTAATGGTGGAAACATACTCACAGTCAAGGAGAGTGTGTAGAGCAGATGGAAACAGTACTTTGATAGGCTGTTGAATGAGGAGAATGAGAGAGAGAGAGAGAGAGAGAGAGAGAGAGAGAGAGAGAGAGAGAGAGAGAGAGACAGGTGGATGATGTGCTATGGTGAATCAGGAAGTGCAACATAGTATCAAGGGGGAAATAAGGATAGCTATGAAGAGGTTTAGGAATGGAAAGGCTGTTGGTCCAGATGATATACTTGTGGATGTAGCTGGTCTAGCAGTGTCACAGTCAGTATTGTTCAACACACACTCCAGTAGTTGTCATATGTGAGCCATTCTTTCCTGCGGTGACTCGGGAGCCTGAGCTGTATTCTATGTCACTGTATACAGACACAGATGCTATGGCCATAGGTTCTGATCAGCAATATATCAGTACAGCAAGTCATGTTGAGACATGTATGTTAAACTTCCTATTTCCCATTATTACATACCCTCTACTGCAGTCCATTTCATGCATACTTGTTTGACATACCTGTTTTTTTTCAAGTGTAGATGGCTATATCCTGCTTGCTGTTGTTTGTTTTTTCTCTCTGTCTCTCTCTCTCTGCCCAGGATGTAGGGTATACATCTATTTTGCATAGGCAGCAGCTTGCCTTTTGTAGGTAATACTCATGGGCAGCTGATGGCCTGTGCACCAACTGGAGTCCCCCACTTGCTAACTGCATGTAGAACAGCTGTGGTATCATTAAAATAGCCAATTGCATGGAAACATACTCCTATAACTGAGTACTTCATACCTTGCTTATGAGGAGAACTTCATGGAGGTGTGTGACAAACAGCATTACAGAGGGTAGTTGGAAATACCTCTTACAACAAACAATGTGGAAACAGTCTGACAATCAGGAGCAGAATGTTCCAGACATAGGGACTGAATGTAAGTATTGTTGTTATACATTTGAAGTACAGCTAATTTGACAGGGATTGTGTGGCTATGGCTGTTCTGCATGATTTTAAGTATGACAGTGTTATGCGGTTGACATAACTCTCAACTGTAGGGTTATCCACAGAGTGGCCAGAGTCTGGAGACTTATATTTGGTGTGTTGCACATTTTTTGTCTTTAGAAATTCAGTAGCATACTCTGAGGATTGCAGTCAGTAAATGGTGACATCCATTTGTGTTTCTGACTTCATGTCCTTCAGAACAGATATGTTACAGCAAACCGTGTCACACCAGCAACTTTATCAGTTTATAACAGCAATATATCAATGATGCCCCTGTGTTTGGGTCTCTGTCCCCCAAGTATATCCGGCTTTGTCCAGATGTCATGCAGTTAGAGGTGGATAGGTATGGTATATCATTATTTAGTGACTTCATTCCTGATATCATCCCAGTGATGTATCAGACTGCCAGCCA